>NC_140972.1:2844327-2866827 GCF_056783735.1 Eptatretus burgeri
TGTTTTGAAATGTCATGAGCACAAGGTTGGCAAAATTTTAACCCTGAGCAACTTTTTAATGAAAACTCGAAAGAAATTAAATATTTATCGTTGAAAACTTGTATTTGCGCACAAGCTGGCTCGTCAATGCCAAGACTGGCATTGCTAAAGTTCGTGTTAATGTATGTGCAGCACAGCACAGCACATAGCTCCCTTAATTTGACAATAACAATACGGCGAAGGCAGGAATTTTTCATGAGCCTGGAGCGCAGCCACTTCAGCTTTGTGATGACTTCACTTTGGTTTGTTTGCCAAGATAACTCCTGCCTTTGTTCACATGATTGTATTTGCAATGAGAGAGCAGTCACCTTTTGATGCCACTTGAGGTGTTCCTGTGGTATTAAATACAAACAAACAAACAAAGCATTGGTTCCACCACCACCAACACCACCACACCTCCCCTTTGTTTTCTTTTTTGAGATGTAGAACACCGAGAGCCAATTTGTATGTCCAAGTTTAAGTATTTAGTTTGTAAATGTGTAAGAGTATTGAACTGTTAGTTTAAGGCTGGCAAGGATAGCCTCGAAGGTATGCGTACTCACCTTCGAGCTGTTGCCCTTTGTCAGTCAGTTCCTTCACGAGCTGAGACACTTGTCAATAAAAAAGACCCGAGTTTGAATCCCGACCTTGTTATAAACTGCCACCATGGTATTTTTGCATCCAGGGCGATGTATCATAGATCCTACTGTGGGATTCACAAAGAGTGGGCGAGTTATCGCCGGCACCCTGAACAAATTCCGAATTATTGCCACCTTCGAGTCAAACGTCAGGCCTGGCCAGCTGGTTCGTGAAAAACTTGTGCCAAAATCGTTCCCACAAGAAGGTGTGAAGAATGGATGCCAGTAGTAGTAGTAGTTGTCGTGGTAGTTTTTATTTGGCCTCCTCTTGTCGTTTCCTCGATAGCAGCCATCAAGATCGTGATGGCATCTCGTTTATTCCTCAGGTGTTCAAAGAATGAAACACCTGAAATGTCTATATCATAGAAAAATGGTGTTGGTTGTCACGACGACAGCTGAAATAATTGAGGAAAGCGTGTTTTTCTTTTTTAGCCGTCCAATTCTCCCCCGGTTAATGTGGTGGTTTCGGTTCCTAGAAAATGCGACTTAAAGGGAATCCATTTCCCGAAGCAGCCCATGTGTGAATGCTCGTCACATTCCTTTGGACCTAACTCGGGAATACTTTCTAATACAAGATACAACATAACTTGATATAGATGTATATATTTAAATGTTATACTGATATAAAATATAAATAACATTTCCACTCACAAGAGATGGATGTGAAGTTTGCTTATAGTGTGGTTGAGTTAGAAGGACGAAGGGACAGGTGCGCCTTCCTTTTCATCCACAGGTGAAACTGGATGTGTGGACTCTTGTGGCTTCTCTTCCTGCTTCAGTTCGACCATGAGTACCACGAAAGCTGTTGGACTGACTTTCTTATCTTCTGTTGATGTAGGTCTTTGTGATTCCAAAACATTTGGTTTCACTTCGAGTGTAAGGCCTTTTCTCAATTTCTTATGACTGGGCTCATTCCTATCACATGTTTGGATGGAGAATGAAACTTGAGGCAGGAAGAGGTGCCACATAGCGAAACTGTGGAGCGAAACTGTTTACCCGTGACTCAAAGTAGTTTGGCACGCGACCCAAAATCAAAATCAGACGTCGCGACCAACGAGCGGGACGTCGCAACCTTACTTGTTCTACAGTTACTACATCCGAGTACACTTGTGCTGAACATGTACTCTGAAATATCTTGTGAAAGTCAACATACCTGGCTATTCTCAGAGAGCTGCCTCAATGCTGGAGAGTCTGGCATTTCTCTCAAGCAGATTGACAGGGACTGCAAGCAGACGTCTCTCTTCAGGACTGGTCTCCCAAATGTACTGCCCCTGATGTTGACTCAGCCTGGGAATTCTTCCACACAGAAACCCCTCTCATCCACATATTCATCTCATCTCGTCTTCAATTATCCTGCACTTTTTCCCACCTGTGGTACACTGAATCATGTGGTGGGGCAGTTGCTTTAAAATAACTTCCCTCCTCTTCCTGAAGGTTAATCTGATTGAAGGCAATCTCAGTGCATCCCACAAAGATTGCAACAAGTGTGTTGACCACTCTCAGGAAAGCCAGAAGACAACATCTGTCCAACCTCAAAAATGAACTTTCAAATCTGTCTCCCTCCTCTAAAACCTGGTGGCTTCATTTAAAGCATGTCTCTGGAGTATGCTCCCCTTCCATCCTTTCCCTCTCTTCAAATGGCATTACAGCCGACTCTGCTTGTGAGAAGACCGAATGCCGAATGGTTCAATTCTGTGCTTGCTTCCAAATATTGTGTTCCCAACCCCTCGCTCAACCCATCCTTCCCTGTCGCACCCAACTGCTCCCAGACTCTGTGTATTTTGCACTTCAGAAGGAAGAGAAGGTTCTTTCAACCCTCGACTCTGACTGCTGTTGCGGACCGGATGACATTAGCTCACGTGTCGTAAAAATTTGCTCTGCTACTCTTGCACTTCCTCTCTCTGCCCTTTTCACTCCATGATCTGTCTTTTGGGTCTTCAGTGGCTTTTGGGTCTTCACGGTCTTTGGGGACTTCTGGGGTCTTTTGGGTCCTCAGGGACTTTTTGGTCCTCCGGGTCTTAAGGGTCTTGGTGAATTAATGTTCAAACAGGACGTGATTAATATGCATATAGTCTTCATGGATTGACTGACGGCTTCACCGCCTCACGGACTCTCCGCCTGACCGACCGTGCTTTTTGTTTTTATATTAAAAAAAATAGACAATGCCAAGGCATTCTTTAAGTCTATGAGTGGTAAAGAACAGGTTAGGGCAAGTGTGGGCCCACTGAGGAATAGCACTGGGAGAGTGATTAGGAGGAAAGCAAGATGGCAGGCTTATTAAACAGGTATTTTAATTCAATATTTACATAAGAACTGTCAGGAGAATTGCCAATAGCTGAGAGTGTTTATCAAGGAGGTGAACAAGGGCTTTTACAGAAGATCCAGGTTGGAAATCTAACAGTAGATAAAATAAGGCTCTGGGTCCAGATAATATGTTCACTGGAGTCAGGACAGGTACCGGAGGATTGGAGAGTCACAAATGTAACACCATTATTTAAGAAAGGATCCAGAGATGAATTGGGAAACTATAGACCTGTTAGTTTGACTTCAGTTATGGAGAAGGTGTTGGAGACATTAATTCATGAAATATCGGAGAAGGTGTTGGAGATAATACAGGACCAGATGAAATGATGATAATATCATTCCCTTCACACCATAAGACGCATCGGGCTCCCGAGGCAGTTTCATTGGCAAGGAGTACAGTCCTTTACGGGTCGCCACTCCGATGCAGGTCACCCCGAATGGTTATTACTCCAGTAAGCTGGTACTCATTTGGCCGAACTCGGAGGATGACAGACAGAGTCCAACCCTACCTGATGTTAATTCAACAGAAAGACAGTGGCTTGAACTCAAGACCCAAGGAACTTTAGCCAGCCACTTTAACCATGAAGCCAACACAAAGCCAAAGGGACCAGATTAGGAACCATTTAAATAACTACAAACTAATTAAAGGGAGCCAACATGGGTTTACCAAAGGTAGTTCCTGTCCAACAAATCTTTTATAGTTCTATGAAGCAGTGTCTGATTGGGTGGATGAGTGAATACCAGTGGACATAGTCAAAGTATATGCTTGGTGTTGGCTGAATGGTTAGGGTGTTGGGCTGAATTAATACCAGGTGGGGTTGACTCAGCCTGTCATCTTTCCAAGGTCACCAAAATGAGTGCCAGCTTGCTGGTATCCTGTGTCAGAGTGGCGACCTGTCCAGGATTGTACCCAATAGCCAAGGAGACTGCTTAAGCAACACCAACGCTCTGCTCAGAGTATGGTCCCAATGGATGGACGGATGGATAGTCTATGAAGGCTTTAAGAAGGCAGGACTTTTAGGTGGTTTGAACATTGATGGGTGATTGTGTGCATGTGGACAGAGTGTTGTCTGTGGTGGTCTTGCCAAGGGGTGGTGTGTAGTGTCTGATTGATTATGATGTGTGTCCCACCCAAGAACAGGTTTTGCCCACGACAAAATCTAAGAAACAAGCAAAAAAACAACATTTTTGTGTTATCTTTTTATTTTTAGGTCAGCTTGCTGACCTCATATAACCGTTTGATGTCCTCAGGTCCGTCTGCCCGTCAACAATATTTATTTTTCTATCTCCTCCTTGACGTCTCGGCCGATTGAGTTCTGACTTGACACGATGATAATACTAGTTGATCTCTCTAGATCGTCTGAGCTCTTTTTCACATTTTTGCCTTGCGGTCAAGATTACAGGGTCATCAAGTGCAAAATGACCGATTGGTCGAATGACCTATAGGGAAGCATCGGACGGATATAATGCAGATTGGGTTTCATAGGGATTATTAAGAAGATTTAATTCGACCAACTAGTTTCTTGTTACCTCTGTCGTCGGGCCCTGTTTATTGGGCAACAAGAGGTCCGCTGACTTCAACACGGCTTCGCGTGGTTATTTTAAGTTCAATTTAAATTCTGATTTCACTTTTCATAGTCGCTAAGGTTGATTAACACTCGGTTGCATCAAGTTTTGTATCCCAACTGACCGTCAAACCCGCTCGGGTGTATTATTTTTCAACCAACTTCCACATTCTCTTCAATCTCATTCTTCCCTGCGGGTCTTCAAGGCAACTGTCTTGTTTGTTTTTTTTAGTTGTTGTACACCATGTGGAAGTTCATGTGAGAGCCATGTGGAGGTTTTTAAATATAGGGTCGTAAAAGGTTGTTTTATGACCCGTTATGATAAACGGCCGTTAACACAACGTTTTTCATTGAGCCAGTGAAGCGTCGATCATACACCCGTGAAAAGAAGATTGAGATTATCACGTTTTACAACTCGTGTAAGAACCAGTAACAGACATGCAAGAAATTCGGACTTAACACGAGGACTTTCCTGGAACGGTGAAGAATGAGGAAGTAATTGTTCAGAGTGCGAAAGGTTCTAAGAAGATCGGGAGCGGAAGACGGGCCTTTTACCCAGTCTAATCAAAAAATGAGATATGGAGCGAAATAACATGCAAGAGGCATTTTTGAGGAAAAGTTGGCAACCAGTTTATTTTACCTAATTTGGATGTGCTGAATTCAAATTTGCTGTCTGCCAAGCTGTATCTTGACCGCTTGACCCTCAAAATGACGTAATAAGCCACACCCCTTTTTGCCGAATGCGAATATAATTCTCCTTAAAAATGGCATCAAAACTATCATGTGTGGTATCAAATTAAAGCTGACATGTACATTGCATTCATACTTTCAATGAATTAGTTTTGTATGATCTTTGGTCAATGAAATGTCAAAAGGTCATGCTTTGTGTGAAATATACAATCAAAATTATATATACATTTATGGTCCTGTAATGAAAAGGAGAGGAAAGTCAACTTCTATTTTCATTAAAAGTTGGTCAGGTTTTGATTAAAAAAAAAGGATTGATATGCATTTAATGTTGTTTGTAAGTGTGACCCATCTTGGTCTCTGAAAAAAATATAGCTTCTCGAAAGGGCACTCGGTCATCATATTGTGGCTTCAGGCTGTCTCTACTGTACACATTTGCACATGTAATTGGACAAAAGTTACTCCATTGTTATGTCAACCTTGTCAATTATACACTATTCTGGTAAGTTTTTAATATTTTGATGTTCATTATCAGAATGTTCATATTCATTAATAATAAGTGTTCATAATCAATGACAAAATCTAATACCCAAATAATTATATCAGAGTGTATCATAATGTAAAAAATAGTAGCTCTC
Organism: Eptatretus burgeri; assembly: GCF_056783735.1. Classification (NCBI taxonomy): domain Eukaryota; kingdom Metazoa; phylum Chordata; class Myxini; order Myxiniformes; family Myxinidae; genus Eptatretus; species Eptatretus burgeri. The sequence continues at coordinate 2,850,178 of NC_140972.1, forward strand.
GGATACAAGATAGACTGGTTATGTCAAATTTTAAAAGTACAGAAGGTCTTGTAAAACAAATGTGATGACATTTTTAATATCAGTTGTAATGGTTACGTCAAATTAAAAAAGAACAGAAGGCCTTAAGAGACAAATCTCACGACAGTTCAAATACCGGTCGTAATTGTTATGTCAACTTACAAATGTATAGAAGGCCTTATAAAACAATTCTCACAACATTTTAAATTTCAAATATTAGAAACATTCTCAAACATGTTCAATTATTACATTTTCAGGGTTATCAAGAGCATGTGACCTGCCATGGAGCCCTTGCTAAGCCTCAAAAGAGAACGTCCAACTGAACTTACCCAATGCATCTTTTTCCAAGAAGATGCGAGCGAAAAACTACTTGCCGCCAAAGAACAAGGACTTTCAACTTTGAATAAATGCGTATGCCAAAGACAGAAACTTAAAGAGACCCCAAAAACAGAGCAGCCACAGATAGAATTGTTTCCGTGTCGCAATACCTAAGAGCAAAAGACTGAACATGAGACTGAAGTAACCCAAAATGACATTTGGTTTTATCAAGGTATGATACACATGTTCGAGGATTACTTCTAGATGTATTCAAAGGCACATCCTTTTTTATGAAGCTAGAAAACATGGCAAGTTTGTGATGTAGAAGAGACAAATTTCAGCAAGATTATTGTTTTTTAAAATTCCGGTTATGGTTATTACAATGACTAAAGAATAAGATGAATGTTATTTTTTGGTCAAATTAATTATGTTGATTCCCTTTAATTTGACTTTCCCAAACAATATCGCTTTACTCCAGTCAATTTGTAATTCATGTTGTTTTCATATTGTATCAATCTTGTGTAGCCTTTGAACTTGTACTGTTACAAACAGCCCCGAATAATATCGTTTTGTAAGGGAACAAATTGACAAATCGAAGAGATACTATAAATCTAACTAGTTCCACATCATCAAAATTAATGATTAGTCATATTTTTAAGACTGTCAAGGTTGTTTTTCCCCACTTCCGATGTTATTACTGGAAGAGGGATGGAGGGATCAACACTCTAACAAAACTAGTTACATTTAAAGAACTTCATAAATCTTTTGATTTGTTCCCTCCCTAAATTATCCCAGATAATGCAATACATACTTCTTATCAATGAGTTGGCAATGTTGAAATCTTGCACTTTTGTATTATACCAAACATGATAATTATGTTTATCATCACTAAGAAGGTAACCAATGGAAATGGGTGTGGCTAATAATGTGATATCAGGGGTCACTGGGTCAGGATACAGCTTGACAGATCTTTTTAAAATTCAGCATTTAGGGTAATGTAATGTATCTACTATGTACACCAAAAAAAAATTTGTCATTTTTTTTCATACTAACAAATTATGCTTCAGGATAAGCCGGCAAGGCCGGAGCAGTAGGGGCGTTCTGACTGGTATTTTGACGAGAAGCTTCTCGATTTTAATCTTGATTTATATTAAAATCGAGTTGCTCCTTGTCCAAACACTTGTTAGATCACCCCATCACTCCCATCCCTGATGGTTTATACTGAATAATGATTCCTTAGAATGATGAAGAATGTGATGAATTTAGTCCTGAATTGTCTTTGTAGAGCTATGTAGAATTATGTAATATGATATTATGACCTAATTTGACCCAAAATGACCTCTAAATGACCCCACATGATGTAATATTTATTTATTGATCATGTTTTTTGCAATGTTCATGTCATTACCTTTCATATGATACCACATATGATATATCTACATTAACTTTTACAGTAAACCGTATTGCGGAATATGCAAAAAAGGGGCGTGGCTTATTACGTCATTTCGAGGGTCAAGATACAGCTTGGCAGACAGAAAAATTGAAATCAGCATCCCAAAATTAGGTGCAGTAAAGTTTCTGCCAGCTTTTCCTCAAAAATGCCTCGAGGGTTGTTATATTCAGAAAAATTGACGAGTCTCAACATGGAAAACGAACTTGTTCCAGAGTTTAAAGAGATACGTGCTCGAGGACCGAAAGTGTATTTCGAGTTTGTTTCCGAGGTACAGACAATTATAATTGCAATGATGTAAAAACTGACATCTACGCTACTAACCTGAAGAACCTTTACCATTATAAGCATATGTCATTGATTTTTTTTAATACGTATCAGCACATATGGAAAGTAAGTGCTTGTGTGTTCCACTAAATCTAAAAATAAACTCGTATACTTACTATCCAAATTCCACTGTACGCCGACACTCCTCTTTCCAAAAGGAACTCCGTAACGATATGTGTATTTTGACACTGCTTGAAGAAGGCTCCTAAGAGCAATCTCCAGAAAATTCCGCTTAAAATCCCAAATCGTATTTGTTTATAAGACAGAACACCCATGCCCTATTCAGTGAATTTACATTGGTGTTTCCATTATTTTTTGTCCATGACCTGTATATACCCAAGAGAGGATAATAACATGACCCTTCCTGTCGCTCCCCACGGGAGCGGGTGTACTGTTTGTATAAAAACGAAAAACGCGGTCCGTCCATCCGTGAATCCTCGGTATATGTCTGTTAATTACATTCTGTTTGAACGTCAGTTGTACCCTCACTGCACATGCGTCTGTTTATGATGTACTATTGGAATGTATCTTTCAAACCTTTCGACCCTTTAGACTGCTGAGACCCCTTAGACCACCGGGGGTCTGCAACCTGCGGCTCCGGTGCTGCATGCGACTCATGGAGGACTTACATGCGGCTCCCAACCCTGATCAATCGAGTCCTTTTTTTCTTCTTATTATAAATTTTCAGAAAAAAAATATTTGAGTGTTGTGAAGGGATAAAATAGAACTCGAACTTTGGCACTGATTAACAGGATAATACATCCGATCACCGGTGAATTCTGCAAGCACAGCCTATTGTGTGTGCTCAGAATATCGTCCATCACAATCAAACGGAAGACCAAATGCTGCATTGGAGTCATCAGAAGAAATCCGAATAAGTAAAGAGCAAAGATGGAGTCATCAGGAGGAACCTGGATAAGATTCGGGTTTCAGCCGCTACTCCATAACCCTCAAACCTACGCGCCTTACAGAAAGCTTTCTGCAATAATTCACTTGTTCAAGAGATCGATTAAGAAAGAGAGAAATAAAGAAAAGGCAAGAATTAGAATGAATAAAGAGAAATGTGAAAGGAACAAAGATGTCGGGAAGAACCCGGATCGATAGATCTCAGTAGTTACTCCCCATTGTCAAACACAGCGACATGTACAAGCTACCAGAGGTCCGACAGCTGGGATGTACAGGCAGACTATATTATTATGGCGGTAATAGCACCACTTCAGCCTGTTGCGCAGCCTCAACCTTTAGCCTCCGTTTGGAATTCGAACCCTTTCTAAAAAGCCTGCGATGCCCTGATCCTCACTGGGCAGCGAAGCGAGAATCCCAAAAAATGAACTTGTATCTAAATAACACAAACGAGATATTGTTTTGATAACATTTGATAACTCCCACATCGTGTGTGTGTGTGTGTGTGTGTGTGTGTGTGTGTGTGTGTGTGTGTGTGTGTGTGTGTGTGTGTGTGTGTGTGTGTGTGTGTGTGTGTGTGTGTGTGTGTGTGTGTGTGTGTGTGTGTGTGTGTGTGTGTGTGTGTGTGTGTGTGTGTGTGTGTGTGTGTGTGTGTGTGTGAGAGACATCACCACATTTGCTTCCGCCATCTTGGAGGAAAAGCAAACAAAGTGAAAGTATACATGGACTGCATCATTATATTTACATTTGTTAAAATGGTGAATTTTCACATTATATTTTGTTTTGGCAGTCGTGCCGATCGGGAGAATTGATTGTCGTATCATAGATGTGTGAGCGTGCACGTGCAGATGGTACAGGGGTAGCACACTTACCTTTAAGTTGTCTAGTGCAGGTTAGATTCCTGAACCGACAAAAAGTAAACTTTCTAATTGGTGCTTCGCAAGGAGGGTGTTGCACCACAGGTCTTGCCAACCCAAAAATGGATGTTAAGCAGGGTGTACCATCTGCTGGCATTATTTGTTTCGCTGGCGTCTTTCATATTAGTTGGCACTTTTCTTGAAAAGTTGGTGAATGAAGATAAAGCTTTGGAGCTCGATAAACATCTGAGAGTTGTAAAATATATGGCATAGCACATAAGTGTAATGGGATGAGAGAGATGTAGAGGCGTAGACTGTCAGTATATTGTGTAAAGTGTGAAGAAATAAGAACTAGCATAACCCACGCTCTGCGCGACATGTTGGGGTGGGTGTGTTTGAGAAAGGAACTGATGCAGAGTATCAGTAGTAATTTTACTTTAATGCAGTAAGTGGAATACGATTTCACTGTTTCAGAACCATTTTATTTACTTTTTTTTGTACCATGCACCTCATATGGTCTTTGAGATAATGTAAGCCGAATATCACGTTACTCGAGCGCAGAACAAAGTCGAAGATAGCGCGACACGAAACCACAAACTCGGAAATAATATATATGATGTGCAAAAAGTTTGTGAACACCAGCAAACATGTATGGTATTACAAATCCATGTATCTGCCCTCTTCGGGTTCGTATACAAAATACGGACACTTTGTTTTGACCCCCCCCCCTAAAAAAATACGTGAGTAACTCCGACAAATACATCTCCCCCCCCTTCTCCAAAATACCCCAGTACAGAATAGCCTTCCCTCTCAGATGACACCAAACATCTTAACTGGAATGGCAATCGGTAGAGTACACACTTCCACCAGGCTGAACAGTTTACATTTTGTATCCCACTGATGGGCCGGATCTGGATCGACATCTGAACCAAAATAGAATCGACCTGTTCTTGTCACTTAACCAACTCATCCATCTCGTTTTGTTGTAACTCGTCCACAACTTTTTGAAACATGATATTTATCTTTTTCACCCGATCTCTCAATGATGAATAATTATTTTGAAATTCAAAAAAATTATTGGATCCAGATTCGGATTCAGATCTTCACCAAAATTGGATCAATTTTTTTCCTTTTTTTTTTTTTTGTATACCTTGGTCGAGGCTCGTATGAGAGCTAACACACAACTCACAGCAAGGAGGCATGAGACAAGAGGGGCGGGAGTGGAAGGGACAAAACAGTGGGGAACAGACACATTAGGTGAACTGTGGAAGGGATGGGGATGGGACGGGGAACATGGCGAAGAGAAGATGGACATTACAGGGACTTTCAGGAAAGAAAGCAGGGGAATTGAAGGAAGTGGGCTTGGGTGGATTATCGGGGGTAGAAAAGATCGAGGATTTGGATGGGGGAAGATAAGCGGTGGTGGTGAACAGCTGTTTTGAAAGCCTGGAGGGAAGAATGGGAAAGAATAGAGTGAGGAAGTTTATTCCAAAGGCGGGAAAAAAGAGGAATGAAAGAGTGAAGATGAGCAGTGATTCGTGATTTTGGTAGTTTTACCAGAAGGGGGTTGTTGGCGGACCTTGAGCGCCCTGTGGAAATGTGGTGGGGACAAATCGCAGAGAGAGCAGGGGGGGCAAGGCTGGAGAGGAGTCGGTAGAAGACAGAAAGACCACCGACCAACCTGCGGTGATTGAGTGAGAGGCCCAAAGACTCAGCTTCATTGCGGGAGATGCCGATGATCTTAAATTCCCTGGTTTCGACAGCGTGAAGCCGAGAAAGGTGGAAGGCAGGAGCACCAGCCCAGAGGGGAGAGCAGTACTCCAACAGGCTACGGACAAAAGCTTTGTAAGTGGTCAGGAGCTCAAGAGGGCCGAGGAAGGACTTTGCACGACGGAGGATTCCCAGATGGCGACTGGCTTTTGAGGCGAGGTTGGAAATGTGACTTTCCCAGGAAAGGTCATGGCAAATAGTGAGACCCAGAAGCTTGAAAGAAAAGACTTCTTCCAGAGGATTGTTGAGAAAGTGGATGGAGGCCTTTTCTAAACTGTCCTTTCGAAGAGACATAGTGAGATTTGTCTGCATTGAAAGACATGTTCCACGTGTTGGACCAGTTTGTGATTTTATCCAGATCTGCAGTGAGCGAAGAAGCTGCTGCTTGCCGGTCTGAGGGATGACAGATGGTACGGCAGAGGGTGGAGTCGTCGGCAAAGAGAAATACAGGATTTTCCAGAGAGTCCGAGAGATCATTGATGAAAACCAGAAAAAGAACAGGGCCCAGAACGCTACCTTGAGGAACTCCAGCCTGCACAGGAAGAGGGGATACATAACTTCTAACATACCCAACCTGTCCACCACCTAAATCGAATAGATTCATCCGAATCCATCCACAACGTTTTGAGATATCGTGTTATGTATACTTTATCTCTTCATGGTGAAGAATCACTTTAACAATTGTCGTATCCGGATCAGGATCTTCACCAAAATCGAATCGATTCGCCTTTGTCACACACCCGACCTGCTCACCAAATGTCATCCGAATGTGTCCACAATTTTTTGAGATATCCCACACACAAACAAACAAACAAGAAGAAGACGTTGTGCAGAGCATGAAACTTGTGATATCCAGAAAACAAATTTGACCTCAAAAACAATTGTTCATTGAATTCAATGACCTGATATGCAAATTCTCTTCAAATTTGAAGTCAATGGGATGAAAATTGAGGATTTCCAAAATTTCACCAAAGTTCTCCTTTGGCCTATGTTGACCTCAAAAATAATTGGTGGTTGAATTAATTGTCCAAATACACAAATCCTCTTCAAATTTCCAGTCGATCGGATGAAAATTGAGGATTCTAGAAATTTGACAGATGTTGACCTTTGGCCTATGTTGACCTTTTGACCTCAAACAATAGGCTTCCTGCTTATGAGGAAGTCTTGCAGGTGGTGAATATGCGTGAAGATCGGTTTAAAATTGTCACCTGTAGGCGATTGATGTACAAAGAGACAGAATAACACGCAAGACCAACTGATGCACTTGAAAAATCTTAGATTTTCACAATACAACCACTTCGTTCAGTTTCTTGAAGATCGGTTTGAAATTGTGACTTGAAGGCGATTGACATACAGATAAACACACGGACAGAATCACAGACCAGACCAAGCAATATTTGCGAATTTTCAATTTTTCAGTCACAAACATTTTGCAAGTTGCGGACAGACAGACAGACACAGACAGACAGGGGTGAAAACATAACCTCCGTCTATCACAGATGGTGGTGGTAATTATGAAATGTTTACAATTTGTAACATTTATCCAGAATGAAAGCCATTTTCGACCGCAAGTATGGGGAACAAAATAGAGATAAAGTTCAGTTCATCCTGATATTCTCCCAGAATGCTCCTCGGTCTTTGAAAGTACAAATGGGAGTTCCATGATGGACACTATTGCTTGGTGGTGTAATGTGACTGTGGCACTGTCCTGCCCACCCCCGTGACACTCTGTAATGTTCAGGAAAACATCCACTGACCCACCACCCAAAATGTCTCGTATTTAGTGTACTACCCCTTATTAACCTCCGCCATCTTCGAAGATGGACGGAGGTTACTGTTTTCACCCCTTTCTGTTTGTTTGTTTGTTTGTGAATAGTATTACGGAAAAACTCCTCGACGGATTTTGACGAAACTTGGTGGGGGGGGGGGGTTAGGTATGGTCCAAGGATCATGCCATTAAATTTTGGACTTGGTCCCCCCCCCCAAAAAAAATTGTTAGAGAAAAAAATTTTTTTTTTTTGCATTTCTACATGTTTTAAGTGATTTCCAACCCCCCCCAAAAAAAGAAGATAATTATTTTGGGGCATTTTTACATGTTTTAATTGATTTCCAGCCCCGCCCCCCAAGAAACTTTTTTTTTGCATTTCTACATGTTTTAAGTGATTTCCAACCCCCCCCACCCAAAAAAAAAATGTTGGAGAAAAGAACTATAACTCTCAGCACTGTTGACATTATATTTAATGAATAAGATATAAGGTTCACTTGAGTGACCCAGCAGTATTGGCGGCGGAGTGCTCCCGAGTGCCCCCCCTCAAGTTCAATTACTGAAATAGGGGTTTTCATGCACCGCGGCTCTTAAGATATTGAGTTTTCAACCGGGTTTGAAAGAATGGCTCTTTTTTTTTTTTTTAGGTTGCCGACCCCTGCCTTAAACCTTTGAAGACCCATTAAAACCCTTCAGTTTCCATGACACATTTACGTAATTTATACCTTTGAGACTCCTCAATACCTTTTAGTCCCTTTGAGATCCTCTAGAACCTTAAGTCCCTTAAACACCCCAAATAATGTGAGGCAGGGGAGGATGCATGGGGTGGACAAGATTGATAGAGAAGAAAAGTCGAAGGAGGGAAATCTGGAAATTTATATCCTGGCCATGCTATATGTTTACACAATAATGTCGAATTGGAGTTTATTTAGCTTCATTCTTTATTCTGTATCCACTGACATTTCTGAGAACATGGCATTTTGTTGCTGCACCACAGCATGTTGTACACTGTAGACAGATCCGAGCAAAATTGTGACCATTGTAGAATGATTTGGGGTAAACTCCATTCCTCAGGGGCCTTGGTGGACCAAGGTGTGTTTGAAGAGCTTATGCGGGAGCACCTGCCGCAACTTGCTGACCGCCTCCAGGACTTGGGGGTGCTGTCGACACTGTCATTGTCCTGGTTCCTGACGCTTTTCCTAAGTGTGCTGCCCTTTCCAAGTGCCGTGGCAATCATGGACTGTTTCTTCCTGGATGGCGTGCGTGTCATATTTCAACTTGCGCTTGCCGTGCTCGATGAGAACCTCGATCGGCTGCTACTGTGCCGTGACGATGGAGAAGCCATGACCACACTTGGCAGGTAAGACCAAAGACACCACTGTCTGGAGACGTGTAGTCATTTCATTTATGTTGAGAAATGTCTGCACAAGAATATTTTAGTCGTCATTCCTAAACTGCTGCTGATGTCTTTCTCCATCACAATAACATTGGTTTCCGGTTTTGAGGTGTCATTCTTGTCTGTGTCCATATTCCTTTTGTGGGTTTCGCGTGTATCTTTTTAATTCTCACACAGATATCTGGACAATGTGACAAACAAGGATAGTTTACTGCCATCAACTGGACATCTTCATGCACCACCCGAGGACATCGAGGGTAAAACTCCACAGACGGATATCTTCTTCCTCATCCGCTTGTCCTACGAGGTAGATGGTCGAGCTTGAGAATACTTGAGTGCGACCAAGTCGCATACTCGTCGCCAAAAGGATGTGGTGCTGGTGCTTGATGTTTTCTGTGTTTTTGATGTTTCTTTCTCGACAACCAAATCCAACCCCACGTCTTGTCTGAATACTGTAATTGTAATTTGAGATTTGAGACCATTCATATCACCAGGATTTATTTACTACACCCATTGCGATCCCATCTTCCTTTCACTCGATGCTCCTCTTCTAACACTGCGGTGCATCCACACGTTCTTTTCCACTGGTTTGTCCTTCGCTCCTCCGTGTTGATTGAACTTTTGCCCCCTGTTGTTTCTCTCTTCTGTGAGCCTCAATTCCTGTATTTGTAAAGAAAAGCTTGCATTACTTCAGCCCAAAGCCGATGACTCATTCAGTGATACCATTTTTTAAGCTGTTTTTCTTACAGAGGTTTGGTTCCCTACGTTCCGATGCCATTGAACAAATGCGCTTTCATCAGAGACTGCGGGTCATACACACGCTCGAGGACACCACACAGCGCAATGTGGTGAGTGTGCGGTATTCCTGTGCTCTGTTTTTGTTTTTTGGGTGTAAAGCGTAAATTGGATTATGTTATAATTAATTATATTAATATTAATTAACCTGCCTTTTTGCACTACATTCTCATAGACTTTCACAGCATGAAGTGTGTGTGTGTGTGTGTGTGTGTGTGTGTGTGTGTGTGTGTGTGTGTGTGTGTGTGTGTGTGTGTGTGTGTGTGTGTGTGTGTGTGTGTGTGTGTGTGTGTGTGTGTGTGTTGCCAGTAATATCAAGCTTTGCTTTGTTAAGCCTGAGGAGAACAAAAGGTGTTTTTGAGATGCTGCTGTTTTTTTGGGGTTTTTTTTTTTTTTAGCAGATTTTTGATTCTTGATGGTGAAAACTCGTGTATATCTGCGTCGGTGGACTGGTAGAACAATGGACAAAATGAACAAAACGTTGCTTGAGATGTGTTCACCACAGCGGCTCGCATGCCTCAATCCATGTCCCAGTTGATTTTATCCATTGCTTGTTTGTGTCTTCTTTGATTTGTTGTCTTTCAAAAAAAAATCATTCTTTCCATATGGCTGGCCACATCGCTGAGAGGTATGCACATTCGCCTCTGAACCGTCTCATCTGGGATCAAATCCCAACCCAGCTATAAAGTCATCCCAGAGTTTCACAGACAGGGCGATTCATCAATGTATGTACCGTCCCTCGGAGTTGTGCGTCCCATCCCGTCCCGTAAAGATTCCACGGTGTCCTTCACAAAGAGTGGGCCAGCTATCACGAGCACCGTGAACAAGTTAAAAAATTCCTGCTCTAACCTTCAGGGGGCACTGCATCAGTGGCACAGCCACGTCCCCAGCAATGCTGCACACCAGCAGCCATGTTCTGCATTCAAAACCAAAGAGTTCATAGAACACGATACCCCTCACAGTGTTTAAGTATATATTTTGTAGTACTTCAATTTTAAGAAAATAATAATTATAAGGAGTGTTAAAAATAAATAAAAATCTGGAGGTTTAGCACAACTGAAGCAGTCTTGTACACGACCCTTATACACTTTAATAAGGTGACGTTGAGTCACAGTTTAGGAGATGAGGCTTTATAGATCACCATAGAACGCGGCGTCAATCTGCCTCGTACATATCAATGTTGGCGTCCTCTTCTTCATGCTGATATTGCCCCTGCTCACATGCCACACCCTCTCACGCTATATATATATATATATATATATATATATATATATATATATATATATATATATATATATATATATATATATATATATATATATATATATATATATATATATATATATATATATATATATATATATATATATATATATATATATATATATATATATATATATATATATATATATATATATATATATATACATATATATATATATATATATATATATATATATATATACATACATATATATATATATATATATATATATACATATATATATATATATATACATATATATATATATATACATATATATACATATATATATATATATATATATATATATACATATATATATATATATATATATATATATATATATATATATATATATATATATTACATATATATATATATATATATGTATATATATATATATATATATGTAATATATATATGTATATATATATATATATATATATATATATATATATATATATATATGTACATATATATATATATATATATATATATATGTAATATATATTACATATATATATATATATATATATATGTAATATATATTACATATATATATATATATATATATATATGTAATATATATTACATATATATATATATATATATATATATATATATATATATATATATATATATATATATAATATATATATGTAATATATATATATATATATATATATATATATATATATATATATATATATATATATATATATATATATATATATATATATATATGTAATATATATATATATATATATATATATATATATATATATATATATATATATATATATATATATATATATATATATATATATATATGTAATATATATATATATAATATATATGTAATATATATATATATATATATATATATATATATATATATATATATATATATATATATATATATATATATATATATATATATATATATATATATATATATATATATATATATATATATATATATATATATATATATATATATATATATATATATATATATATATATATGTAATATATATATATATATATATATATATATATATATATATATATATATATATATATATGTAATATATATATATATATATATATGTAATATATATATATATATATATGTAATATATATATATATATATATATATATATATATATATATATATATATATATATATATATATATATATATATATATATATATATATATATATATATATATATATATATATATATATATATATATATATATATATATATATATATATATATATATATATATATATATATATATATATATATATATATATATATATATATATATATATATATATATATATATATATATATATATATATATATATATATATATATATATATATATATATATATATATATATATATATATATATATATATATATATATATATATATATATATATATATATATATATATATATATATATATATATATATATATATATATATATATATATATATATATATATATATATATATATATATATATATATATGTAATATATATATATATATATATATATATATATATAACATGGTTCTTGGAAGTACTATGAAGGTGATTTGTGTCTCCAATGTTCACGTATATAATTAAATCTAACTAAAGGTTTTATAGGCGTATAAGTAAATAATTTCCCGGTTTTACCACCATTTTACCCAGTATCTATTACATCCCCCTATCTAACCTGCTGTTGGCTTAATGGTTACGGTGTCGGGCTTTGGATCCGAGGTTCCTGTGTTCAAATCCCGCTCAGCTGTTGAATTAATACCAGGTGGGGTTAACTCGGCCTGTCATCGTTCTGAGGTCGGCAAAATGAGTGCCAGCATGCTGCTATCCTGTGTCGGAGTGGCGACCCGTCCAGGATTGTGCCCAATAGCCAAGGAGACTGCTTAAGCATCACCAACGCTCTGCACAGAGTATGGTCCCAATCTCCTCCTCCTCCCCGAACGTGTTTAGTTCTTCGTGCCTGTTGATTGTGTCCTTTATAACGTCCTTCCAGACTCAAAGCAGGCATTCTAACCATCACGCCAGCGAGTGGGGTGAAGGTTGTCATTGTTTAAACTGCTCATATAAATATTTATTTTTCCACAAATGAAACGTCAGTGCAGTTTTATTTTTTGATTTCAGAAACAGATGCACCTGTGATTTAAGAATATATATATATATATATATATATATATATATATATATATATATATATATATATATATATATATATATATAATGTGGGTTAAAGGTCTTGCATTCTCAAACCTCTAGTTGTATCTCATCTAGCTCCCGCCTTGTTTCCAGGTGAGAACCCTCGCATCGGAAACTCTTTTCACTGTGGAGGAACTCGAGGAACTTTTCCAGTTGTTTAAGGTAAGGGGTCAAAAGCAAAAGGTTGATCTCTGTCACTTTCGTCATCAACATTTCCTCCTCTATTGTTTATATGATAGCAAGCACCATTGTTATTTTCATTCATTCAATCATTTTTTGCCTCTTGTGTGCATGCATTTAAAATAATTAAATGAATGAATCATAATCATTCTAATCTCCTGCACTCATAACACCTGATTTAATGGGATATCTATTTTATGTATCCGAATTCCTCCCCCACCCACCCCATCGATGCCAATCATTACGTGCCTCTCCTTCACCTCCTCATCCTATTTCACTCATCCCATTTTTTGTTTTACATTCTCTTAAATATTTCCATGCTTTGTCTTCCCTGCATTTTCTCTTTTTATCTTTCCCCATTATCTTTTTGCAACAATTTTGATTCACTTCCCCCCCCCCCCCACACTTATTTCCACCCTGGACAGTTTGCATATGTAATAAATGGATCCCTTCACTCTCCAAAATTTGAATCAGTATCGTGTCCAGTATGTGACGTATGTTTGTTGAGTAACATTCCAACACGTACCTGCAGTGGGAGCACCTCTCCAGCAGTTTCTGGGGTGGGGCGGCATCGAGTCCACGTGAGCGGCACGACCCAGGCCTGCCATACCTGGAGCAGTATCGCATGGATGCAATTCAGTTTGCTAACCTTTGGGAGTCCTTGGGAGGCATGTGGGTTCAGAAAGCAGATGTTGAACCAGTACCTGGTTCTTCAGTCTCTCCCTCTCTCAGAGAGCGTCTCTTCCGCATCCTGGACTCGGACCATGATGGGCTGATCACGTTCCGCGAGTTTGTGTTGGGCCTCAGTACGTTGAACCATCCCCTCCCCCCAGCATACTGGCGTTGTATTGTTAAAGAGAGTGAACTGTACTTTTTATATCTATGTAATTATGAACTCTAGTTCCTTCACAGCAAGAGCTACTTCTGTTGTTTTTTTTTACTTTATTGTCATCCCCATGGTTGAAGGAGATGGTGTTTTTATTAAATGTTCCATGTCAGCTGTGAGGGTTCAGAATGCACAAGAAGAGCCGAGAAAAGACAAGAAAAAAAGAAACAAATGTACTTTTCTTTTGTTTTTTTTTCAGATGTTGTTTGCAAAGGAGATCTCACATCGAGGATTAAATTGTTATACAAGCTGAATATGCCACCAGGTACGTCATTCATCACCACAATGCAGTGTATCCTGAAACATCGATCACTTTTTTGGTTTACTATGGATTTTATCAACTTAATGATTCGAATAGTTTGTTTTTTGCTTTGGGAAACGAGATTCAGCTGACGTTTGAGCACCGGAAAAAAACAATTTGCTTCGTTGAAGCCAAAAAAACCCCCCAGAAAATGGGCACGTCTGGTTCGTTCTGTCAAAGTTATTCCTGCACGTTGTATTTGATTCCATTTGTGACCTCCTGGTCTATTTTATTCACCCTTTCACTCTTATTTCGTCGACACTCTGCTCCAACGCGGCTGGGATATCGTATCACGGCCCGGATAAAATGGGCCTCACCTGGTAGTCATCACGCGTGTGCAAATGCGACACAAAACCAAACCTCAATACCAGCACTGTTTGTTCCGACTCGCAATCAATGGCCTATTAAAAACTATCTTCTCATTGGCTGAAAATAACAACCTGCTCATGGATTTATCAATCATCTTAGCTTGCTGAGAATATCCAGGTGTACCCTCATTGAGCTGCCCCCACTGTCATGCTTGAAAATAATAACGGCATCAAGTTTAAACTCGAGCGACACACAGTGGAGCGCATTCTTCCACCAGGCTGAACAGTTTACCCACTGATTGGCCGTATCTGCATCTGGACCTTAATCAAAATCTGTTTGGCTTGTTCTTGTCACTTTCCCAACTCGTTCACCAAGTTTTATCTTCCGGCTGCAACTTTTTGAACCACCGTGATATATATCGTTTTTGGCCCAATCTCTCAATGGTGAAGAATCACTGAAGAAATTCTCATGTCCCAATTCTGATCTTCACCCAAATCGAATCGATTCTTCCTTGTCACACACCCAACCTGTCCACCAAGTTTCGTCTGAATCTGTCCAGAACGCTTTGTGGTATCCTGCTCACAGACAGACAAACAAGCAGAAGTGGAAACATGCCGTGTGTCCACCTTTTGTGGTGGATGGAACTATTCAATTGCTTTGATTATAAGATCACATTTATTAGGTTTATTTTATTCTTGAATACAATGACAAAAAATGATAAAATCTTTCCATCAGTGTTTATTTTGTCTGTGATGTCCATATATTAGACCTGTAATTTCGTTTTAACATACATCTATTCTGTCTTTAATCCTCTCATACTTGTTAATTAGTTCTCCATTTAATAGAATGGTTGCTTTTAGAAATTGCAGCAAGTTCACACCTGTCTTTGTGATAATTAAGCATCCATCAGTCGTACAAGTTGAGCTGTAATGAAAACGTTTTTCCAACATATGAAAATGAACAGTGGAACGGATGATTTAACCACCCTCTGTTCTTCATCAAGCCATACGTCTTGACACGCACACACTGCTTGTTGGTTGTAGTTCAACATCTACTGAAAACCCTGCTGACCACATGGGTAGATTCTTGTTCTGCTGATAGTGGTAAGATAATATCATGGAAGTTGTGGCTCGAAAAGACATCACGGTCGTCTTCTTGTCCGCATTTCCCTTCAGCATTGACTTTGGCCGAACTGGAGGACACCGAGTCGGCGCTAGAGGCCACAAGGTTCTTTTTTGAAGAGATCACACCAGGAACACCTGCTGCAGCTTCGATCTCAGGCGTAGGTAGGTAAAAAATTTTATGCCGTTGCTTGCATTTAAAGGTGTAATTTTAGGAGGCCTTTGTTTGCTTTCCCCTCCATTTTGCATATTTCAGTTTTGCTCAGTTGGCGTTGTGTGTACGATGTGTTTTTCACTCCTGTATGTCCCTCCTCGAGCAATTGACGGTGTCGTAACGTCGTATTTCTCTGAGATTTTTGTCATTTGATTGGTTCACAGAGATCAACAGCCAACACCATAAGATTGAGGATGTGCTTTCAGCAGAAGATGTTCAATCCGGATAAGTCGTATCTAAAAGTGTAAGGATGGTGGTGACGTGTTGATAATTGCGCAATCTTATAATCCCATCTCATCTCAGGCAATCGGGGCTTGGATTTGTTAAAATGTACTGTTTTGATCATTTGTGATCATTGAACGTTTTGTGCATTTTTACGTCGTCTCCATGTAACTTAAAACAATTGATGGAATTTTTTTTTTTTTTTAATCTCCACACATTCTTTACCTTCCCCTTCCATCTTTTGCCAAATTCCTCTCTCCTTTCCTGTTCTCTTTATTCACGCTCTCTTCCAACTACCTCCCAT
>NC_140972.1:2871827-2891827 GCF_056783735.1 Eptatretus burgeri
ATGGATCACCTTTGATTTTAAGTCAATATAATGGACAAAAGTTGTAAATGAAATATCAAAGAATAATTGTATCTCTTAAAATGAAATATTTTAATGAATAATTGTGAAATCTAGATCAAAATATTTAAATTTCAAAGCAAAATGGGGGAATCCCCGATATGGGGGAATCCCCCAATTCTATCTGATCCCTAAAATGAGCGAATCCCCCAATTCTATCTATAAATAGACAAATTGTCTAATGTCATAAAATTTGATCTAGAACACATAGAAATATAAATTAAATGTCAAATCATACATTTTTAAGGGTAAGGAATTGAATGGATTTGGTTTCAAAGACCTTGACTTATGCTTTCAGGGTCAACTATTAGTATTCAGATATTAACTTGGCAATTTGTAAAATATCATAAAACCTGATCTAGAACACATAGAAATATGAATTAAATGTCAAATCATCACATTTTAAGGGTAAGGAATTGAATGGATTTGGTTTACAATGAGCTTTTTTCAATATTTTGGCAGCAATTTTGGAATTATGCGAAGTAGATCAACTACAAAAAATACAAAAATTTTATCAATGAATTTCTTGGGGTCAATAACCTATATTTAGTAAAAGTCATAACGCGCTGAGGATGGCGTGCGCAAGCGATGCCTTGAGAAGGAAGAGTACGGCGCCACCATCTTGCCACGCGGCGTGCTCGAGCTTGGGGCTCGAATCCGTGGACATCGGCTTGTCGCGAGCCACATTCGTGCTTTTTGACACTTGCCTCTCGTCCATGAAACATCACCAAGTACTCTGTGTCTTGTCTGCATGCTGTCCGTGTCTTGTCTGCATGTCGTTTAAGGCTTATCTCGTTAGAGTCCCCTTTGAAACCCATAATCCGTAGCTCCCAAGTTAATAACGGGTTATAGATTAATTATAACATTGTCGTGAATGCTTTGCTTGTGTCGTGTTCCCCGATGTCCCCAATAAATCTGGCTGATTCGCATGAAGTTGCCGCTTTGAATTAATTTGTGCCGCGTCGAGGAACGATCCGCTCGATTTGGATATAAAAACGAAAATGGTTACAGACTGGTAGACTCTGCTCGGTCTCTGACAAAAGCAGTCTGTAACCGGGTCTATTCCCCCAGCTGGCAAGGTACATGTGTATTTTGGTATCGTGGTTCGAGACGCGTAACCCGAGAATTGTGCCGAACCAGCCGGCGTTATAACCCCGGAGACGGCGGTGGTTAGGGTGGCGCCGTATCTGTAACATTTGGCTGTCGAGAGTGGGGTGCGAAAACCCAAACTGGTTATGGACAGTGATTGACGCGCTCGTCCGAAGCCCCCCACCCCGTATCCGTAACAATATATATATATATATATATATATATATGTATGTATGTATATATGTATGTATATATGTATGTATATATGTATATATGTATGTATATATATGTATGTATGTATATATGTATGTATATATGTATATATGTATATATATATATATATATGTATATGTATATATGTATATATATGTATATATGTATATATATATATATATGTATGTATATATAGATATATATGTATGTATATATACATATATATGTATGTATATATACATATATATGTATATATATATATATATATAGTCATGCGCCGCTTAACGACGTTCCGGGCAACGACGGATCGCATATACGACGGATATGCCGGCTCTGAAAAAAAAAAAATGGAGCTGAAAAATTCCCATCGCCGAGTGATGTAGCCGACGTCGCGCTGCCAGTCGAATAAAAATAGCACCTACAATTATGTACGCTGTACAGTACATAATACTTCATAATGATAATAAACAACAGTGTGGCCCTGTTATAATGTGATCGTTGAGGTCCATAAAATGTCATCGCGAAAAAAGCAGGGTCGTGCTAAATCGGGATTCAAGGAAATCGGCTTTAAAACTGAACCAATGTTTCCACGTTTACCTTCGAGCAAGTAAATTACCTTTGAATTGAATAATTCCGCGAATAAATCGTTGTTACAGTCGAAATTAAAACACAAATTTCTTTTTGGTGAAGCTTTTCATGTTGTTAAAACAATCGCACTGTTCCAAAAATATCTATCACAATTGACAGGAGCTCGTTTCTTCATTTATAAATTATAACATCGATGCAATGATTACGTGTTTATAAAATGCAAATGCTATTTATTCATCTTTCTTTAATCAATGCGAGAGGAGATTGTAAGCTGCTGCTAAGAACACCGATGGCCGTCATGAACAGCACAAAGGTAAAACTAACGTGTCTTCCGTCTCTCTTGGATGCGTGTTACAATTGCCAACAGTATTCAGTAGAGTAACATGCTGTACAGGTTTGTATCCGAGGAGCAATAGGCTATACCATATAGCCTAGGTGTGTAGTTTTGTGTAAGTACGGTGTTCGAAAACGAAAAAAAAAATGATGTTCGCACAACGACGACGTCGCTTAACGACGCGTTTCTCAGAACGTAACCCCGTCGTTAAGTGCCGCATGACTGTATTAGATAAATTAAGCAAAAAACGCTTTACCTTGAAGACATGAAATGCCCATTACACAGCACCTCCACCTAACCATAGACTCAAAGCTGTCATTCAAATATTCAAACTGTCATTAACAACCGATTTTATCACACTGCACTGCGTATCTTCGCAACCACCAACAAATTATATTCATGCATATTTATAATGTATTTTATAAATAATATTTATCTTTTTTATTTTGATGTAAATACCTCCTTTATTTAATGTATCTATAAATATATATATATATATATTTACATATACATATACATACTGTATATATATATTGAATCAATATTAATTTAAAGAATTTACCCCACTAAAATATTTAATTCATTATTATTATTATTATATCAAATGCAATGCAATAGGAACTTGTTCACATGAAAACGAACCAAACTTAAATAAAAGGTGACTATGGAGTTTAAAGACATTCTCACAAGACCTGATCAAACAATCATCCAAACATCCTCTGTTTAACATGATGGAAAAAACCTTCTCAGCATGTTCCACAAAATCATCACTCACTGAACAAATTCTTGTAAATCGAAGTAGTTGAGGTGAAAAGATATTGTAACCCATTTTAATTGGTGCATTGTTACCTGGAAAGGTGTACAAGACTACAGGGAAACTGAAATCATCAACTTTACGATAAACACTCATACTGAAACCATTCTGTCCGACTCTAACCAACACATCCAGATATTCAGCAACTGTACATTCATTACCACTCCTGGTTACAATCAGGTTATCTGGATCAATCTTGTGAAGCTCTTTATCAAAAAAAAATATAGTTCACCACACAAATATCATCGATATAACGACATGTATGAGATAACATTTTAGCGAATTGCAATATTTTCACCTTCATCAGTTTCTGCATGAATGGGAATTCACAGAAAATAAAAAAATGTTGCTCGAAGGGGGCTACACCCCCCCCCCCCCCGTGAGTACCCTTAACCTGTTGAAACATTATCCCACAAAATGATACAAAAGTGTTAAACAAAATAAAATTATATTCATCCTTAAACTTCTGCTTATCAAAACAATGAAAACTTGATTATTTATTTTTAGAAATGAATGTTCTCTCAAACATGACATATAAAAACCTTGTCAATCACTTTGAAGAGTGAATCCTCACTAGTACTAAGTCCAAATTTGTAGATATAGTTAAAAAATCAAAAACCTCAATTGACTTGATATTGAGCCATCTGATTCTATCTAAGAGCTATAAATAAGAATTAATATTCCAGAAAGTGTTAATTCCAGAATTCTTCTCAATTACTAAACAATATTTCCTGAACTGTTCTCGAACAACTTGAAGGCCTGAGTTAACGATAACCGATAACTGTTTGGTGGAACACTGCCTGGCACCCACTATAAACCTATACTTGTATTGGTTCTTAACAAGCTTAGGGATCCAGAAAAAACGAGGAACACAAAGATTTACCTCTTTGCATTTAATACTGAAATTACTAACTAAAACTTCCTGATGCTCAGAGATAATATCTTGGAGTGACTAATGACAAGGAACATATGTGCTATTTCCTATGCTGGTGAAAGTAACCGTATCAATGTCTAACCCTCTTCATCAAACCTCCACATAAAACCTTTTACAAACCACAACAAAATTATTAGCAGCCTTATCTGCTGGAACTATTATGTGGCTATCATGGAGATCCCGAATGTCTTTATGAACACTCGGCTTGTTCAACATTGGTTTAGACCGACCCAGTGAAAGGAGGCCCCAACTACTCAAACTTTAAATCTTGTCATCCAGGACTTCCACAACTCTGTTAAACCATGCATTGAAACTGTTTACAGATAACTTAAACTTGGTGCACATTTTGTTGACAAAATTTGAGACTGAATCCATAATTGAAGACTTAATACAGACCCAAGGTTGAGTTCCTGGTTCCCTATATTTACCTCCCATTTTAATCAGATCCCTATTTTCACTCTTACTAATTACATTCAAATTCCCAGAAAGTACGTGTCCACAAGGACCACATAAAAAAGGGGAAGACGAACATGCACAGTCAGTTTCCAAAATGTCCTTTACTATATCTATCCTAAGAGTTTAAAGAAATTTACCATAATTGAATAAGGATTGTCCACTGGTCTTCGTGAAACCTTCAATGGGGTTCGTTCCCTAACTTTATCTGGTAATGAACTCTCTACACTGCTATCACTAAAAATAGAATGAAGCCGAAGCCAATACACCTGCTTGCTGGAAAAATCACAAACTAAGAACTCGCGGATCCTATCAACTTTGGGAGTAGTCTTCTTTATCAAAACCCTGCTAGAAAAAGCTTCAATCAAAAACGAGGACATGTCAGATGAACCTGCTGAACTCCGGAGAATATTAGCTCAGACTTTTTTGGAACATGACCTCAGAAGAACATTAAAATCATGAAAACTCTTTCCTTCATAATAATCTTTAAGTTTATCAATTATCTCTGAAATTTCCATTTTTGGAGCCGTACGACACCCGACTCCGACACCCATGACCTCTGGGTCTCCTGATTGGATTAGCAAAATACTCGTTCCTGAAAACATTACATTGAGAAACTGATCCAGTTCCTTGTATCCCTTCATTAAGGCCCAAAGGATAGATCACACATCATGTCCTGATCCAAAAATCCTCTCTGCACCCCAGCTCAACATTGCACTCCTCTTTGAATAGAACTACCACTAAAAGCATGTCCAACTTCATTGAAATGATGATATATAAATATATCTAATACCAGGCGATACACCAGACCGAAGTCCATTCAAACGTTGATGTTAATATTAAGAAGTTTTACCAACATATTGGAATCCACAATCTCCACAAGTGAGAAGATAAATAATGTACTTCAATTTACATCCCAACAAACATTCACAATCAACAACAAATGTCTTACCTGTCACATGACAAACAAAAGTTTCACAACGTCTAAAAACTTTACAACAAACATCTAGAGGAATTACACTTTTTAAAAACAGCTTTTCAAGTGCTTGATAAAACATACCAACTCATTCTGACACTGCTTTTTCGTTTTTTGTCAGCCTGACATATTATTGTCACACTTCTCGGTTTTTGACTGAGTCTGCTTGGCTCAGACCAGACAGAAGAGACAGGCTGACCAAGATACCTATTGGCAAGGGGTTGCCTTACTTGAAGCGGGCATTACCTGGTCGAGAACTGAAAGTTCTCCCACCTACACTGACAATGCCGAGCGATGAGGGCGTGACAGCCGTTACCCCAACCTTAAAACCGTATCAAAGTCAGCAGCTGCTGGTTTTTCATGAACACGAGAGTTTTTCATGAAATAGAGGAAACAGACAAATTGACCCAAATGCAACCCCCCCTCCTCTGGTGAGGGAAATAACAATCTTGCAATAACAACACATTGTTGGAGATCTGGAGGGTCAAAACCTATATTGTCACGTCTGTTAGCTTCACCCATTGTTGAAGGGATAGGAGTGGGTGTTGTAATTACCTCCTCCACCAAATGTGGACAGAGGTTATTTTTTTCACCCTTGCTACTTGCAAAAATTTTTTTTAGACAATTATGTTGATCGCTTCCAGTTGGGGTATGCGCTCTATTGGGTGCTGTTCTCGTTGATGAGTGTTTCAGCCAGCCAGTCAGTCAGTCGGTCGACCTTTCTTAATATTGCGCTCCAAGCAGCCTTTAGCACAGTTTTGACAAAGTTGTTCAATCCTTAACATTTTTACATCAAATTTAACCATAAATTTATTTTGTACGTTGAATGTGGATTACATCAAGTTATCTGTGCCAGCTCCTTAGTGTTTTATCACACACTGCCCGTGGTTCGAGTTGTGCTGCAAATGCTACGAGCTTGATTATCGTGCTCAACTGGCCTTGGCCACAGTTCGACAGTCGTCTCATTGAACCACAACCTTTTTTTTTCGAATTTGACCATAAGTTAATTTTCTCCCTCGAACGTACATTTTGTCCAAGTGCAATCTCTATCATACATTCAAAAGCACTTAAAAAGTTTTTTTTAGAACCATTGTCATGGATTGTCCACTCGTTCTCGGAGCCACGTTGGTCCCCAAAGTGTTCTGTGTATCCGTCAGTGAGTGCATACACATTGGTTCTCAGATGTACTGTAATCTATACACACTGCTGATACTTTTCATTGCGAAATGGTCTGTCTCGTTCGTTGGTACACCACCACTGCAAAACGCATCTCCAAACTGTTTGCTTTCATAATTCTCTGACTTTGTGTACTAACAGGTAAGAGGCTCTGGCAGCATGCGTGTAAACTCGTCATACCCACTTCCTCTGGGAGCGAGAGCATTTGTTTTCAGAATTGTCATGGTTTTCCAAACCAAACTCAATACCCCCTTCCCTCCGGTAGGGGTCAGTGGTTAAAGCACTTTCACTCTTCCACGTGTACAGGCGAAGGTTGCAAGCCATCTCCCTACACTTGCGGGGAAAGAAGGTTGATTTAATGCCCATAACCTGACCCTGCGTACACCACGCACTAATGCAAAGTTTGGTGGAGGTCGACTAAGCCAATTTCGATTCTCTAAAGAACAGACATTGCTTTATTTTCCATAAGAAGATGCTACCTGGCAGTGCTGTCTGCAAGTTGATTTTGAGAGTTTTACACTTTAAACTCACATTGAATAATAATGAACTTGCTGGCATCTGCAGTCATGAGAGATGGCTGTTTCCACAACAAAAGGAAAAAGGATGTAAATTGACTGCAGGCGACCAAGGCCATCAGCACGATACATCTCAACGAGCAAGTGGATGTGATCGACTTTCATTGCAACCAAGATGATGCGTTCGCACTGATGTCATCATGCACATCACATACGCCCAAGCACTAGCTCCCGGGCGTCCCAGCAGCGCATTGCGATCGGTCTATTTGGGGACCGTGCACAATTCCAGAAAGTGAAGACCCCCTCCCCATTCCCAAAATTCCGCATAGACTTGCTGTGACCATGCGAGCGTTCATGATCCATTTGTGACAGACTCACAGCAGCGAGGTGTTGATTACATTCATTTCCTTGAAAGAGGAAATAATGAATTCTGAGATGATTAACAAGAGCTCGTTGTTCCTGCACTCGTTGTGATGTTTAACTCCACCTTGCTCGAGCTGTTATCAATGCTGTTTTGAGATGGCGAAGTATTTGCTTCGTGATGCCGCCGACATGCACCACTCATGGTTGCTTCCTTTAACTGTATATGCTGCGGTTATCATTTATTTGTCTTAATTAGTGAGATGTTAAAAGTTTTTGGGGTTTTTTGCTGTAATTAATACTTGGGATTCACTGCTGCTAAGAAATTCTTCTGGGATGAAGGATGGATTTTTTTTTGGGGGGGGGGGGGTTGGGGGTTGTTTTACTCCTTCAGATTGAAGAACCAGTGTGCTTTGTTATTTTTGGAAACAAATGAACAGCCTTCGCCTCCCATTGCATTGTGAAGGTAGAGAAGAAGAGTGTCGTATGAAGAGCGTGATTTAAAACTCGCCTAATTGTGGGAATGTCTGTCATTGCTGCACTTGTGTTGAGTCGAAATTGAACGAAGTGCGTTGAAAAGGTGATTTTTTTTTTTTTTTTTTTTTTTTTTTGTATACCTTGGTCGAGGCTCGTATGAGAGCTAACACACAACTCACAGCAAGGAGGCATGAGACAAGAGGGGCGGGAGTGGAAGGGACAAAACATTGGGGAACAGACACAGGTGAACTGTGGAAGGGAGAGGGATGGGGATGGGACGGGGAACATGGCGAGGGGAAGATGGACATTAAAGGGACTTTCAGGAAGGAAAGCAGGAGAATTGAAGCAAGTGGGCTTGGGTGGATTATCCGGGGTAGAAAACATCGAGGATTTGCATGGGGGAAGATAAGGGCTGGTGGTGAACAGCTGTTTTGCAAGGCTGAAGGGAAGAATGGGAAAGAATAGAGTGAGGAAGTTTATTCCAAAGTCGGGAAAAAAGAGGAATGAAAGAGTGAAGATGAGCAGTGATTCGTGATTTTGGTAGTTTTACCAGAAGGGGGTTGTTGGCGGACCTTGAGCGCCCTGTGGAAATGTGGTTGGGACAAATCGCAGAGAGAGCAGGGGGTGCAAGGCTGGAGAGGAGTCGGTAGAAGACAGAAAGACCACCGACCAACCTGCGGTGATTGAGTGAGAGGCCCAAAGACTCAGCTTCATTGCGGGAGATGCCAATGATCTTAAAAGCCCTGGTTTCGACAGCGTGAAGTCGAGAAAGGTGGGAGGCAGGAGCACCAGCCCAGAGGGGAGAGCAGTACTCCATCAGGCTACGGACAAAAGCTTTGTAAGTGGTCAGGAGCTCAAGAGGGCCGAGGAAGGACTTTGCACGACGGAGGATTCCCAGTCGGCGACTGGCTTTTGAGGCAAGGTTGGAAATGTGACTTTCCCAGGAAAGGTCATGGCAGATAGTGAGACCCAGAAGCTTGAAAGAAAAGACTTCTTCCAGAGGATTGTTGAGAAAGTGGATGGGGGGGTTTTGTAAACGGTCCTTTCGAAGAGACATAGTGAGAGTGTGAGATTTGTCTGGATTGAAAGACATGTTCCACGTGTTGGACCAGTTTGTGATTTTATCCAGATCTGCAGTGAGCGAAGAAGCTGCTGCTTGCCGGTCTGAGGGATAAATGATGGGAGTTAGAGCCGCGATGATAATGCACCTATGTCGCTTCATAGCGGTTTGTGTCGGAGAAACAAATGTGTGTGGGGGGTGGGGGTGGGGGGGGGAAGAAGTCGAAATTGTTTCGCACAAAGGGAAGGCATTCCAGAAACCGTTTCCAAAACAACTTCTGAGGTTAAATAGGCAACAGATTGTTTCTCAGTGGAGATCTCACTTCACGGGGCCAGCTCCATGAAATTGCCCTGGCTGTCCACTCTTCCCTCTTCTTGCTCGCTGCACATCTTGGGGAGGGGCGGGGGGGGGAGGGTTGGAGGAACGAGAGGGATTTCTGCTCCTCGCTTTCGAATATCCGGTTTTACACTCGTGTTCTTTTATTTATATATATCTTCACAACTCCTTCCTCCCCGCATTCCATTGGAATCCGTTGATTCGTCCTTTCATTGTCATGTGCACCTCGTTTATTTTGGTTACAAGAGTATCTGCAGCTTTAGTATTGACTCATCTTTTTACCTTGAGGTGGCTTTCAAAAACTCTTGTGAACTCTCAAGAGCTTTTTTTGTGTGTTTCAGCATTCCTAATTAGCAAAGCTCAAAAAACAATGTGGAAATATTTTTGTCATACTTATTCACGCCAATGATTTTGTTGTATCTGGGAAGTTCAGAATTCTTTAAATCAGAGTCTTGGTCTCGGCAACATCAAATAAATTGCACGGATTCATGGAAGCCATAAACACGTAACGCACTATGCTACGCAGCACCAACACTTCCTTTTCAGCTTCCATCAATGCAACGCGACCCTTCAAATTGGGTACACAATGAACCCAACTTCCTATTCACTGCTTTGTTCTGGGCGACATCTCTGCACGGCAAGACCGCCTCTGCTGTGGAACCTTGCGCGACAGGGACTTTCAGGAAGGAAAGCAGGGAAATTTTGAAGGAGGTGAGTTTGCGGTGGATTAACATGCGAAGAAAAGATCATGGTCTTGCATGGGGAAAGATAAGAGGTGGTGGTGAAGAGCTGTTTTGAAGACCTGGAGGGAAGAGTGGAGTTGAAGAGAGTATGGGAGTTTGTTCCAAAGGTGGGAAAAAAGAGGAATGAAGAAGTGAAGGTGAGCAGTGATTCTTGATTTTGGTAGTTTTACCAGAAGGGGGTTGCTGGCGGACCTTGAGCACCATGTGGAAATAGGAGGGGGACTCATCTCAAACAGGATGGGGGGGGGGTGGGGGGCGAGGGCAGAGAGGAGATGGTAGAAGTCTTTGGGATCTTTTCAGTCCTTTGGGGCTTTGGGGTCTTTTGGTCCTTTGGGTATTTAAGGGTCTTTGGGGTATTTGTGGTCTTTTGGATCTTCGGGGTCTTTTGGGTCTTTTGGTTCTTTGAGGGTCTTTTGAGTCTTCGGGGTCTTTTCGGTCCTTGGGGTCATATGGGTCTTTTTGGTCTTTTGTGTCTTTGGGTTTTTTTCCGGTTTTTAGGGTATTTTGGATTTTCGGGGTTTTTTGAGTCTTTAAGGGTATTTTAGGTCTTTTGGGTTTTCAGGGTCTTTGGGGTCTTTTCGGTCTACGGGGTCTTTTGGGTCCTCGGGGTGGGGGGGGCGGTCTTTTGCGACCTCTTGGTACTTTCGTTTGAGTGTTTCAGGTTACAAATGTGGGTGACGTCAGGTCAGCTGTCCAACCAATGGGTGAAGAGCGGATATGCAAACATACGTACAAAATTATATACACTTGCTTTGGATTATTAATTTATTTTTGGATTATTAATTTGGATTATTAATTACGTAACACACCAGTACACAAATACCACACAAAACACACAACACAAGTCCTGGCGAGGGTCTGCATTCTCTGATTGATCTTTTTCTTGTGTTTTTGTTTTGTTTTTGTTTTGTGAAACTTGGCACGATTTCTCTGCTCTGCAGAATACTCTAATGCTGTATTTATATGTACAATAACAAATGCAACCTGTTTCTCTGCTGATGGGAATATTAATGGTAGGTGGGGGAGAAAGAGGGAGGGAGAGAGAAGAGGGGCAGAGATAAAATGTGGAGGGATGAGGGAGAGAGGACGTCAGTATTGCATGAAAAAAAAACTAAAAAAAAACTTTGAGGGACAGTCAAAACACTTACTTTCTGTGTGCGAGACAGTGACGTGTTACAAGTGGTGTTTGTCATTGTAATGTATTTAATAGTCAGATGAAGACTCTGAAGTGGGAACAACAGGTTTATTCCCGACCACGGGCGCAACACAGCACAGCACAGCATCGGGACATGGGCGGGTCACATGACTCCTCTTAACCACGCCCCGGTGCACCCATGTAGCCATGCATTAGCATAACTACTGATACATTCCCCCCCCCCCCATTTTTTTTTCTTTTTACGAATGAAGACCCTCATGAGACTTGCAGACACGAGCTGATCTTCTCACGGCTTGTGGAGGGCTGTCCTTGCTTGTGACTGCTGTGGGTTTCTCAATAAGGGGTACTGGGTCTCCCGACCGAGCTGTTAGGAATTCAAGTACATTGATGGGTGAAAAGCTTTCATGAGGAATCACGTCAGGTCCAAACGCAGGTGGTGTTAATACAGGAGTGGGTGACAAAGGCACTTGAGCCGTTTCAATGTTTGGCTCCCCATGACGTAACCTGAGTTGGCCAACATGTTTACACATACATCTACCATCACACAACTTCACAAGAAACATCATTTCACCAATGTTATCAGTAATGATGCCAGATAACCACTTGGTTCCACATTCGGGGTTCAACACGTACACGGGATCATTGATCTGGAAGTTGCGGTTTACAGACGTTTGGTCGTGATTACGTTTCTGTTGATGCTTGTTATTCTCGACCTGGACCGTTACGTCTGGGTGCACTAATGAGAACCGTGTTGTTAATTCACGACCCATCAGAAGCTTGTCCGGTGAGCGACCGGTGGTCTGGTGCGGTAGGTAAGCTACACACGAGCAAGACGAGATTGAATGGAGCCTTCCTTGAAGTGGCTTAGACTATTCTTGATGATTTGAACAGCACGTTCGGTTTGGCCATTACTGGTAGGTTTGTTGGGGGCGGGCGCCCTTATGAGGCGTTATGGGCGCCTCATCATGAATGACGTTAGCCATGAGATGAATGATATCACCAGATTGTGGAGGTTCTGGGATGGTTTCGGGAAGCGGCAAGCGATTGAGCATGTTAGCACAGCACATTTCCTTACCCGGGTGGTAAACCAATGAATAGTCAAAACCGGAAAGGGTCAATGTCCAACATTCTACATGATTAGATGATGTGGGCAGAATGGCTCTGGTTTTTCCCAGGAGACCTAACAATGGTTTGTGATCAGTCTCAATGGTGATATGTCTTCCAAAGAGATATTGGTGCATCTTTAAGGTGCCCCAGACACACGCTAACGCCTCTCGTTCGAATTGAGCATGGCGACGTTCAGTGTCAGATAGGGTTCGTGATACAAAAGCAACAGGCTGAAGATTTTTATTTTTTTTATTTTTATTTTTTGTATACCTTGGTCGAGGCTCGTATGAGAGCTAACACACAACTCACAGCAAGGAGGCATGAGACAAGAGGGGCGGGAGTGGAAGGGACAAAACAGTGGGGAACAGACACATTAGGTGAACTGTGGAAGGGAGAGGGATGGGGATGGGACAGGGAACATGGCGAAGAGAAGATGGACATTACAGGGACTTTCAGGAAGGAAAGCAGGGGAATTGAAGGAAGTGGGCTTGGGTGGATTATCGGGGGTAGAAAAGATCGAGGATTTGGATGGGGGAAGATAAGAGGTGGTGGTGAACAGCTGTTTTGAAAGCCTGGAGGGAAGAATGGGAAAGAATAGAGTGAGGAAGTTTATTCCAAAGGCGGGAAAAAAGAGGAATGAAAGAGTGAAGATGAGCAGTGATTCATGATTTTGGTAGTTTTACCAGAAGGGGGTTGTTGACGGACCTTGAGCGCCCTGTGGAAATGTGGTGGGGACAAATCGCAGAGAGAGCAGGGGGGGCAAGGCTGGAGAGGAGTCGGTAGAAGACAGAAAGACCACCGACCAACCTGCGGTGATTGAGTGAGAGGCCCAAAGACTCAGCTTCATTGCGGGAGATGCCGATGATCTTAAATGCCCTGGTTTCCACAGCATGAAGCCGAGAAAGGTGGGAGGCAGGAGCACCAGCCCAGAGGGGAGAGCAGTACTCCATCAGGCTACGGACAAAAGCTTTGTAAGTGGTCAGGAGCTCAAGAGGGCCGAGGAAGGACTTAGCACGACGGAGGATTCCCAGTCGGTGACTGGCTTTTGAGGCGAGGTTGGAAATGTGACTTTCCCAGGAAAGGTCATGGCAGATAGTGAGACCTAGAAGCTTGAAAGAAAAGACTTCTTCCAGAGGATTGTTGAGAAAGTGGATGGGGGGGGGTTTGTAAACGCTCCTTTCGAAGAGACATAGTGAGAGTGTGAGATTTGTCTGGATTGAAAGACATGTTCCACGTGTTGGACCAGTTTGTGATTTTATTCAGATCTGCAGTGAGCGAAGAAGCTGCTGCTTGCCGGTCTGAGGGATGACAGATGGTACGGCAGAGGGTGGAGTCGTCGGCAAAGAGAAATAGAGGATTTTCCAGAGAGTCCGAGAGATCATTGATGAAAACCAGAAAAAGAACAGGGCCCAGAACGCTACCTTGAGGAACTCCAGCCTGCACAGGAAGAGGGGATGAAAGAACTCCATTTAGGGCCACACGTTGACTGCGACAGGAGAGGAAGTCTGTGAGCCATGAGTGGAGATGGCCTTGAATACCATGGGAAGAGAGTTTGGTGAGTAGGGCAGGGTGTCAGACTGTGTCAAAAGCACGTGATATGTCCAGGGATACGGCTCGGATTTCCTGTCTGGCATTGAGGACCTCCATCCATTGATGGGAGAGCAGAAGCAGCATATCCAGGGTAGAGTGACCTGGTCTGAAACCAAATTGATGATTGGAAATCAAGCCATTGGAGAAGAGGAAGGATTTAATGTCTGAAGCGATGATGGATTCCATCACCTTGCTGATGATTGGGAGAAGGCTGATTGGTCTGTAGTTACAGGGATCTGTTTTTGCACCTTTTTATGCAGGGCAGTGATGTTAGCAGATTTCCAAGCAGATGGCAGATGACCTTGGGCAAATGAGAGGGTGAATAGAACAGAGAGAGGGTGAGCAAGAGCAGAAGAGCAGGCTTTGAGGACACGTGGGCTGATGCCGTCTGGACCGGTTGCAGAATCTGACTCGAGGTTTGAAAGCAAGCTCTCCACCTTGTCAGGAGAAAAGGATACAGAGTCCAGGGACAGTTGGGTGCGACTGGGTAAAGTGGGTAGAGATAGTGATGGGTTTAGGACACAAGATTTAGCTGAAAACACTGAGTTTAGACATTCAGCTTTATCACGTGTGGAATCAGCAGTGCGGCCATTTGAGGTAAGGGAGGGGATGGAGGGGGAACATACACCAGAAACAGATTTGATTAAACGCCACCAGGATTTTGAGGAGGGAGAGAGGTTTGAGAGTTCAGACTTGAGATGAGGAAGATGTTGTTTTCTGGCTCTCCTGAGGGTAGATACACACTTGTTCCGAGCTTTGTGGAAAGAACTGAGATTGCCCTCAGTTGGGTTTGCTTTCCATGAGGCAAAGGCAAGTTGTTTCAGGACAACTGCCTCTCCACAAGCTTCAGTAAACCAAGGGCGGGAGGAAGGGTAAGACAACTGAACACGAGAGGGGATAAATCTGTGCATGAGGGAGAGCAAGTTTCTTTGAAAGAATTCCCAGGATGAGTTGATGTTTGAGAAAGTAGTGATAGGAGACCAGTCTGTAAGTTTGATGGCTGCTCGGAGACCCTGCCAGTCGGCTTGAGTGAAATGCCAGACTCGACGGCGGTGAGGTGGTTCTCTGATAACAGCCAGAGAGATGTCCACTTTGACAAGGACGTGGTCAGAAGATTACCGGTTTCATTTGTTTGCAACAACGCACACCCAACGCCACATGAAGAGCTATCACAACTGATAATAAGTTCCTTGGATTGGTCGTAATAGACAAGTAACAACGAGGGGGACAGCATGGTTTTAGCGGCCTTGAACGCTCTTGTTTGGGCAGCTTCACATTTCCAGACAACGCCTTTCCTGAGGAGAAGATGCAGAGGCTCGATGGTTGTGCTTAGTTGAGGCAGGAAATTACCAAAGTCGGTCAACATACCCAGGAATGCACGAAGTTCTGAAATGTTTTGTGGCATTGGGGCATTCACAATTGCTTCAACTTTGCTCAGAGAGGGCAAAATCCCTTGACAGGATATTTGATTCCCAGGTATTCAACTTCACGTGCCATGAAGGTGCGCTTCTCATGCCTTAGGTGTAACCCAGCTTGGGACAGCCGATTGAGGACTTTGTTTAGGTTCTCAAGGTGTTTATGGTGTGACTTGCCAGTCACTAGTATGTCGTCCTGGGATACGACTGTCTTTGGTACAGTTTTCAATAATGTCCCCATCTTGCGTTGGAAGTTTGGTGCAGCAGAGCGAATGCCAAATGGGCATCTGTTGTACATGTAGAGTCCTCAATGTGTGTTGATGCATGTATCGGGCTTGGAATCATTATCCAGTTCCATTTGAGCATAGGCATTGGTCAAGTCGAGCTCGTGAATGTCTGGCCCTCCATGAGAGTTGTGAACAGATCCTCTGCTTTGGGCAAAGGGTAGCCATCCAGCTTTGAATAGGGGTTGATCGTTGTTTTGTGGTCCCCACAAATACGTGCTGTTCCATCTGCTTTGAGTATTGGAATGATAGGTGCTGCCCGGTCGGAGTACTCGACTGGTGAGATGATGCCCTCCCTCTGCAGGCGGTCAAGCTCACATTCGATCATTGATTGTATCATGCAGGGCACAGGTCTCGCCTTATGGAACAATGGTTGAGCATCTGCAGAAAATATGAATCCTCACTTTGGGCCCTGCAAAGGTGCCAACACCATCGCTGAACAGGCCAGGGTACTTGTTGAGCACGGTATTGTATCCAGCACCAGTGTTGGAGACTCTCTTTACATCACTCCAATTAAGTCTGATTATTCTTCACCAATCTCGGTCGAAGGGGGTTGGTCCTTCTCCACGCACTATCAGTAGTGGTTGTACATGAGTGCTGTTTCCATATCCTACAGTTACGTTAGTTGAGCCAACAACAGGAAACACCTCCTTGGTGTGTGTATGTTCGCAAGTCAGTAGATACAGGCTGGAGTGCAGGATCCTTTCTCGGAGGGTAGATGGAGTTGAACTTGCTCTCGCTCATAATTGATCTGGAAGCGCTGGTATTAACTTCCATCCTCACCGGGATCTTATCGATTGCTACATCAACTATAATTGGAGCATCGGGGCTCTTTGTTCCAACAGAGAAAACCTCATAAAGTTCCTCACTTGACTCTCAGCTGCAGGCAGTGTTCTGTGACCTGTCGTCCGCTGCATCAAGATTCATCCTAATGTGATAAGCAGGAGACAAGTTCTTCAACTTGGATTGAGAACCATGACACTTCAAGTGTTCCCACTTACCACAGTTGTCACAGGTACAATTCCTGTACCAACATTGGAAAGCTTGATGATTACCACCACACCGCCAACAAGTTACCCCAACCTTCCTGGTGGATTCAGAAATGTCAGGAGATGGAGGTGAATTTGGTGGCTTGCAAAAACACTTTTGCTTGTAGCCAAAGGTTACCTTGTTAACTGATGGGTCCCGCTGGATAACTTTTGACTTGTTAGAGATCACACGCAGACTCTCGGCAGTTTGCATACACACAGTGGCTATTTCCATGACTTCAGCCAAATTGGGGTCAGATTCACGAAGGAGTTTCCGCAGAATTGAGTCGTCATTGATGCCTCTTGTAAAGAAATCATGAAACATCTCTTCGAGTTTATCTGTAAACTCACAATGTCCGGTGAGTCGGTATAAATCAGCCACAAACTCGGATGCTGACTGACCATCTTGACGATGGTGGGTATAAAATCTATATCTCGAGACTATCTTACCCGGTTTAGGGTGATAATGTCTTTTCATGAGATTGAAGAGCTCTTCATACGATATGTTCGAAGGTTTGGCTGGGGCAAGAAGATCTTTGATGAGGATGTACATCGTGGCGCCGCATACGGTCAGTAATACAGCTCGTCCCCTTTCAGCGTCCTCATCGGTGTTCATTTTGTTTGTCACGTAGTACTGCTTCAGCCGATCAGACATTCTCGTTGTCATTGTAATGCATTCAATAGTCAGAGATGAAGACTGATGTGGGAACAACAGGTTTATTCCTAGCCATGGGCACAACACAGCACAGCATCGGGACGTGGGCGGGTCACATGATTCCTCTTAACCATGCATTAGCGTAACTACTGATACATCTCAGTCATGGACGTGTCAATGTCCTCAAAGTTTGCTTTTCAGAATTTGCAATGACTGTTACAAGTAAAAATATTCTGTGTTTGCTTCCTTGTGAAGGATGAAAAGAGACGTCCCCACACCTGACGTCATCACGCAAAGATGCTTACAATAGCAGGAATGCACTAATAATTGGAACCTTTTTATAACATCCTAAAACTCATGGAAAAATGATATGATAGAGGATAGAGGTTAGAAAGTTAATTTGCTGATTACTAAGAGAGGGAGAAGAATAAGAATAAGAGTAGGAAATATCATGCAAATATGGTAGTTTTGTGCGAGGTGTCTGTCACTTTATCTCAGATATATATAAAGCTGAGTTTGTGTACGTGGGTGCATGTGTGGGTCTGAATTAAGGCCCAGTCACACCTTGACGTTTTAGCCAGCTTATGCCGATATTTGAAAAAGTTGTCTAAAACGCTGGCACACGTCGAATACGTTATGGGTAAGTTTTGGAAACATTGAGAGCATGCTGAAAAACACTTCCATACGTCGTAGTACGCTGGCTTTCATCGTTGTACTTTGCGGTTGTCCTCAAATTTTTTTCATGCTTGAAATTTTACGACTTATGTCAGCGTATGACTCACAAGTTCCGCTACGCTGGCCAGAAGTTGAAGGCACGTTATGCGATCGTTGACACACGTTACTTGTAAGTTAATCACAAGTCGAAACACGTCGAGGTAATGTTGAGCGTACCCGAAACTTATTTCTAACCCATGAGTAACGTGTTGAAGGCACGATATGCGATCGTTGGCACACGTCCACACACGTTACTTGGAAGTTACTCATAAGTCGAAACACGTCGAGGTAATGGTTAGCGTCAGTGTTCCAGACTGCCTGGTTTTTATTTTTTCTTCGGAATGATGGTGATGTTGACACTTCCATTTCTAGTGCGGTTATGATTTAAATCATTTAGCGGCAGCCTATTAATTATATTATATTATAACCGTACGAGAAATCGAAGTGTCAACATCACCGTCATACCGAAGAAAAAAAAACAACCAGGGAGTCTGGAACACTGACGCTAACCATTACCTCGATGTGTTTCGACTTGTGAGTAACTTACAAGTAACTTATGTCGACGTGTGCCGACGATCGCATATCGTGCGTACAACTTATTCCCATCGCATGCGGAACATGTGAGGCATACGGCAAGTACGTCGTAAAAATTTTAACACCTTAAAAATTTCAAGACGTACTCCACTTACTACGACGTATGATAGTGTACTTTAGCATTCTATTCACGTATACCAAACTTACCCATACTGTATTCGACGTGCGCCAGCGTTTTAGACGCATTTTTCAGAGGTCGGCATACGCTGGCAAGATCGCCAATGTGTGACTGCGATGTTGACACTTCCATTTCTCCGGCGGTTATGATTTGAATCGTTGTGCGGCAGCCTTTTAATAGGCTACGCCACGTGATCGTCGGCGATACGTGCAGCGCGCTATGCATAAGTTAGACTATCGTTGGGCATAGGTTGTGAACGCCGACAACAGGCTAAGCATTCTTTGGTGTAAGTTATCTATTAGACAACGAAACGTTCTGTGTCCGTTACTAATATGTTATGCAAACGACCAACTCGTTATGAATACATCCGAATCTTTAAAAAAAACATCAAAAGTTCAGCGTAAAGGCCCGGTCATACCTTGACGTTTTAGCCAGCGATGGCAACGTATTAAAATGTATCTAAAATGCTGGCTTACGTTGAACTTTTGATGTTTTTTTTTAAAGATTCGGACGTATTCATAGCGACTTAGTCTTATGTATAACGCATTGGTAACGGACACAGAACGTTTCGTTGTGTTATAGATAACTTAGACCAACGAATGCTGAACCTGTTGTCGGCCTACACAACCGATGCTCAACGATAGTCTAACTTAGGCATAGCGCGTTGCACGCATCGCCGACGATGTCGTGACGTAGCCTATTAAAAGGCTGACGCACAACGATTCGAATCATAACTGTCGTAGAAATGGAAGTGTCAACATCGCGGTCACACCTTGGCGATCTTGCCAGCGTATGCCGACCTAAGAAAAATGTGTCTAAAACTTTGGGGCACGTCAAATACGGTATGAGTAAGTTTATTATACGTGAGTACAACGCTAAAGTACGCTATCATACGTCGTAGTAAGTACAGTACGTCAAGAAATTTTAAACATGTTCAAAATTTTACGACGTACTCGGCGTATGACACACGTTCCGCATGCGATGGGGATAAGTTTTACACACGATATGTGGACGCTTAGACACGTCCACAAAGGCTACTTATAAGCTACTCATAAGTCGAAACATGTCGCCGTAATGTCTTTTTTACGCGAAACTTATTTCTAACTTATGTTTGACTTACTTTGAACCAATTCTTTACGTAGTCCCAACACACATCGACGTCTTCCGGTCGACAAAAAAAAAATAAATGAACGTGTTTCTAGGTTACAACTGCC
>NC_140972.1:2896827-2909327 GCF_056783735.1 Eptatretus burgeri
ACATAACGGCAAACTTCACGGTCGCGACCAAAACGAAGATTGGTTTCTGAAGTTTTCTTTCATTGACGTAATAAAGACATTATTGTGACGAAACCCTTTTTTTTTGTGCATAATCCAATAAATTTTAATTTCATCAACTGATGACATTTTTAATTGCAAAGGAATCTTGTAATTAAAATAATTTGTGACATTCCCCAAATGCCGCAAGATTAATTATTTGTGTGTAATCAAATGGAGCTGCACATTTAGGGCCTTCTGCATGTCCTTGATTTTGGAAAGAGAGGGTTGAAGCCTGATGGGGGTAAAGCCCGCTGAAATCAGTGATGACACATCTCAAGCAGACACATCCAACCCCAACCACTCACGACCCACCTCTTTCAGACAGGTGGAGCTGTAAAGTAGAGCTTCCAATTTTCTGCACAAAAGGCCTGCTGGATTGGATTGCAGCCAGGCATGTGTATTAGTAACATACCATTCCACTTTGACATCCCCCAAGGTGTCACCATTTTACCAAAGGGGAGGAAAACAAAAATTCCTCTGGAAATGTCCTCCCTCGCTGAATATCGAGATCGGAGGCAAAATGCAAGTGGGATAACACTCTTGCATTATGTATTTTGTCACACTATGAACCTCTTTCCCATCTTGCTCATGACTTGACGCTCCGTCTTCGAATCCCTCTGAAACCTGGCAGACAAGACCATCTGCTTCGCCCAAAATGTGGAACGCGATCTTCAATCCAGGTCGCCTGCCACCCCGTTCACTCTTGTTCTCTGGCAGAGGCCTAATGGCATTGTTCAGTCTATATTGTGCAGTTTGCGCATGCAGTGCACCTAAATAGCATGTGGAAAAAGAATGAGGCCTCATGGGCAGCTCAGGCAGGACAGTGTGTTGACCTTGTTTCATATATTAGCATACTGAGGTGTACCATAAGTTTTGCGACTATTTCCTGTTTGCGTCATGCGGTGGCATGCACGAAGCAGCCATTTAAGCGTAATGGATACACCAATCAAATTGTAGCCGATGCATCTTAATTTCCTAAAATGTAAGGAACATTTTGTCATGTATTGTCAGCGTTGTTGGTGAGAAAGCGTTTTATTAGCCACGTTCACGTAAATCTAATTGCATCCCGGTAATTTCCCTCCCACTAGATTATTTTGCTGTCCTGCCAGACTAATTCTCTGTTCTATCTACCGGCTGTTTTTAATTGTCGAGTCCTGTTGGAATATTTTCTGCACTTGGAATAGTCACAATGCACAGCAATTAATTTTGTAACCATCTCACAGCGTTAATTTACCATCCTGCAAGAAAATCTCCCCATCCCACCAGACTCATATGTTGCCTGGCAACCAGTTAAAAAAAAACATTAATTCAATATATTTATCACACTTGTTCTGTTTAAGTGTTTTCTTATTTTTTTCTTGTTGTGCAAGGTGTAAGGTATAATCTGTAAGTGACAGAAATACTTGTGCACCATCATTCATGGAATCTGGCCCATCTTGTTCCATCCTGTCCTTTCATGTCGCGTGCTTTTAGTCATCACCCTGATCGGCTGGGAGTGTTGCTTTATGCTATTCTTAAAGCCT
The DNA here is from genome assembly GCF_056783735.1 of Eptatretus burgeri. Lineage (NCBI taxonomy): Eukaryota > Metazoa > Chordata > Myxini > Myxiniformes > Myxinidae > Eptatretus > Eptatretus burgeri. The sequence goes on from NC_140972.1 coordinate 2,898,411, forward strand.
GTCGGCCATCCTGAAATAACATACGATCGATGGATTTGAGCCTGTCGCTGCCCCAGACACCCCACACGAGGACATCGCGCATTTGCCCCACAAACCACAAATATTAAACTAAGGGGACCTTGATGCCCATCTGAATGTTCTTTCTCGACCGAACGCTGCAATTCTCTTTAACTTTCAGGTGCCATTATTTCCCATGGCCTCTCTTGAGCTGACCATATATTTTAATATCAGCCTCCAAGGCCAGGTCCTGAGCGAAGCACTTAAGAGCACTGCATAACCACCGATCACTTGCAAGGCATTCATTCTCATCGTCATGGAGTATGCTTCTTCACATTGTTCAAGGTCTCCAACTTCCCAGCTGTGTGAAGTCAAAAGTCTGAAATATCATCGACATCTTATCGCTATGAAGCAGAGGTGCAGGGCCTCCGACTGACCCGACTGTAGGCAGGTTGGCAGATCTTCCACCTTGTTCAGAAATCATCCCACCACTCATCTTCTATCCTGCTGTAGCCTGTCAGGGTAGAACACATTCGTCCATCCATCTTAAGTTCCGACACCATATCGAGGCTGTCAGCCCATCTCAATTTTTTTTTTCCTGTTTCTTTCCTTGACTTTAAACTTGCCTGCCTAATTCAAAGCAGTTACGCTCTTCTTCCATCTTTCATTATAGTGCGTGCTCACCAACACCACTTGTCCAATCCTACATCCGGCATCAGACTTTTCTCACAACTCCCCGTTGTGAGTGGTTACTCAACTCAATAAATGACCCTCAAGGCTGTTGAGTTTGCTTTCTCTTGCTGGATTTTCTATCCCTTTTTGAATAGGCAGATTATATTTTCTGGATAGAGAGGGATTCCAAACATTGAATCAGTCATCATGAAGAATTCTGTAGAGATCTCTCCCATGTTCATGATTTATTTTGGTCGTGCTTTCTCCCCCATTTGAATCCAATGTTACTTGTGAGTGGTTAATGACATGCAATGGCTGTGAATGAAACATATTTATCTTTACTGACATTTTGCTTTCTGCTTTTTTTTTTCTGTGTTTTCCAGGAAAAGTTTTTGTAGTTCAACCATCATGTCCTTCATGAAGTGATAGGCCCAAAGACTCAACTTCATCATGGGAGGTTTTAATGATCTTTAAGGCCTTGGATTCCACCGTCAAAGCTGATGATAAGACCCAAAAGTTTGAGTGACTGAACCTCTTCAAGAAGATTGTTAAGGAAGTGGATGTGAGTGTTTGGCAGATGGTCCTTTCAGAGAGAGAGAGAGACAGACAGACAGACAGACAGACAGACAGACAGACAGACAGAGATGTCTGGATTGAAAGACATATTTCAAGTGTTTCACCAGCTTGTGATTCTATCAAGGTCTGAAGAGAGGGAAGAGGTGGCTTTCCTGCCTTACTGAAGGATTAGGCATAATCAACAAAGAGATACAAGAGGATTTTCCAGGGAGTCAGAGAGATCCTTAATGAAAATTTGGAATGGAAGCCTTGATTGAGAGCAGACGAGAGAATTCGGTGGAGAGCCACACATTGGCTACGAGAGTAGAAGAAGTCAGCCATCTGTGGAGTTGGCCTTGGATGCCATTGGCAGTGAGTGTGGAGAGCACGGTGAGATGCCAGGCTGTATCAAAAGCACAAGATATGTCCAGAGAAAATGCCCTGATCTCATGTCTGACATTGAGGACCTCCATAACCCTGACAAACCCTAACAGCTAACCCTGACAGCACAGATCGTGTCGGTCCCATGAAGTCACAGAAGACCTTTGCTGAACTGCCATTGCTGGTGAGGGAGGTACCAACACCCAGCCAATTCGCTCAGTATTAGTGCCTCTGTTTATTCTTGGAACCACTGATTAAATTCTGTTTGACCAATTCACACCTCGCCTTTTGGTTGTGGTTCATGGTAATGCTCCAATCTCTTCTTGCTCCTGATTTTATACAGGGTATTTCAAAAAAAGTAGACTATTTGAACGTTTTGTTGTAGAAAAGTTACAAAAGGTAGCAAGTTCATTGATACATTAATGGAAAGCAGACACCATGCCATTTTATCACTGAAACACAACATGGATACCTCATCCAACTGGGAAAGTAGACAAGAAAGGGGATTTAGATAAGGGTAGAAGATGAAGTCGGGGCATGTTGTCGACACCTTTCTCACCCGCACGTGAGCCAACTGGCCCACGTGACTCCCAATGTGAAAATGTGGGGGGGGTGGGGGGATGAAGAAGAGGAAGAGGACATTGCGGTGCAACGTGTTGTGAGTGGTGGAGTATGCAATATATGCATGAGAGGAAACTGAGGTGTGAATCAGTAACCCTGCCCTGATGGGTCAAGGGGCAGTCGTTGAAGCTACTTGTGCATTCCAAGTCAACAAATTGGAAGTATTGAGAAGAGATAGCGTGTGAATCGGTGTGTCCAGCCACTGCGTCGAAGGAAACTCTGCAGTCTGTCCACCCTCTGCATCATGGCATCAGCCTGCTCCTCCACGCAGAGGTTCGTCCTTTGTGGAGGCTCATTCTCACGGCACAGCTTGTCATATGTTGTTCGCCAGACGCGTAGCAGCCCCGATGCCTGGAATCCTCGGGCTTTTATGGCTCTTGGGCAAGGTGTGGCTTTGGGAGCATAGGTTGCCCAGCACTCTTTGACCTTCACGTGTCGCTCCCTCGTTGGAGCGCAACCGGTCCTTTCGTACTGTGTAGCTGCTCAGAGGGTTGATCATGTACTGCGGCGTCTGCACAGCTGCTTGGAGGGTCGGCCATGTAGCTTCCTCTCAGTTGCCCAGGGCCTGGCCATGTAGTATTTTCCTCAGTGATTGTGCTTGTGCTTGAATGGCTTTGATTTGTAACGTAACGTAATGCTGATGTAATGGGTGTGTTTTGTCATGCATATTGCGTTGTATGCATGTTTACGCTGTAGGAAGGTGATGGGAAGGAGAGGGGTGAAGAAGGATGGGGAGAGAGATTGGAAGGGAGAGAAGAAGAGAGGGAATTTTGACAGGGAAGAATTACAAAGGGGGTTCAAACCTGCTCTACACGCACACGCACACACGCACACACACACACACACACACACACACACACACACACACACACACACACACACACACACACACACACACACACACACACACACACACACACACACACACACACACACACACACACACACACACACACACACACACACACACACACACACACACATACACACACAAACACACACACACACACACACACACACACACACACACACCGCATTTCCCTGTCCACTGATTTGAGGGGTGGGGTAAACTAATTAACAGAATTGCTCTGGAAATATCTAAACTCGGGATCCCTTATGTGTTGAGTGCAACTCCTCGGGGTCTTTCTAAAACCTCAACAATATGTTTTTTTTTACTGAAACTTAAGGAATACCTTAGTTTTGAATTTTTTTCTTCTGACGAATGATGTCAATGCCGCTGTGAAGTGCTGGTTAAGTCAGCAGGATGCACAGTTCAATTATGTCTGCGTCACAAAACTACTTGATTGTCGGCAGAAATCTGTGGATCCCCGTCGTGATTGTCGAGAAATAAATGTGGAACATGGTATAACTAGAGCAGCACTCGGTTGAGCGCATACCTCCACCAGGCTGACCAGTTTGTTTTGTTTCCCAGAGAGTAGGAGGCATTACTTTTCAACGCACCTTGGTATATTTTACTATTTGTTTTTTTTAATCCTTTTTACTCATAATTTTTTTTTTTTTTTTACTAATTTTATACCCTCATTAACACACTCACCCACCTCTTTTATCTCTTCATCCTTACGGACTTCCGTTCCTGACAGTTTCTGTATGTTCACATCGTAGCTGTTCCTCAGAACTCCCAGTCGGTACAATACCCAGATGTTTTGAAATAAAATTCTCCTCCTGTCTGTGGCTCGATGACATATTTATCTTCTCCAACACCTTATTCTACCACAAGGTGTCACCATTCTCTATGCAAAGCATCAAAGATGGGATTCGAGGAACAAATTTCCAAAAAGACGAGTAGCTCCAGTAGCTAAGTCCAGAAATATTGACCTTGGATTGCTGAAAGTGATGAAGTCATACAATCCGAACAGGAATCGATGTAACGTTCAGTAGCCATTGAATGGCTTGCCGGGACGCTGTTTGGCAATGAATCAAGTGCCATCTGTGGATTTGTTTGCACCTGTTTCTTGTTTTTTTTCTTCTTTTTCTAAAGTGCATTTCTAACTTGCTTAAGTTCCATTTGCACCCCTCTCCTCCCCCACTCCTGCAGCCCCTTCCCCATCACAGCTCATTCAAATTAGAATTTACCTTTTTGTGCCCTGAGAGCTGAATACAGGTGGTTTGTCTGTTCCGTGTTATGCATTATATTATACACATTGAGCACAAAGTCCCAAAAGGAAGGCAACCCTCCCCCCCTCCCCCCGCCTCCTCACTCTACCCACACCCTACCCTCAACCCTCCCCACTTGCAAATTCCTAACAAACTTTACTGTCTGTCTCTCACCTTGTGCATGTCACCTTGTGTTTAGGAACAAAAACTTTTTAAATCAAACTCAACTTACATTAATTTGTTTGCTCCATGTTCCTCCGAACCATGTTCAGCACAATGCTACGTCATTAGTTCTACACCACGTTCTTGAGTGTTCCTATAGATGTCTTTATGCCCCTATCTGGTGTTCATTGTTCTGGATTTTTTTTTCCGTCATTGCGCAAACTTGCTTCAGAGTGCCGATCAATGTTCTCTTTCACATGCCACTTGCATTGCAAAGATGTACAAGGAAACTCGGCGAAGGATTGGCAAGTTAGTTTTCGTTGGTCATGTGCTATCCTCTTCGCTGTCTTTGTTCCAAAGTTTTGGTTGTGGCAGGGTTGTATTTTATTTCATTGGGAACTACTCCCTGTTGTTTTGCTGCATGAGGAGGGAGCGTTGCATCAGGGCTCATGCTGTCCTTCGGAAAGGACCTGAAACGAAACAACCCGCGATCCCTTCGTCGTGGTGCTCGATTTGACCATGGCCTCATCGCATTTGTTTAAAGCTTAAATGAGATGCATTTAATGCGTCCATTGTGGGACTACAAGTATTTAATATATTGATTAATGTCCCAGGCAATAGCATTCCAATTGTGGTACTACAGTTGAAATGTAGAATAACTATCTTACATTTTGTAGTTGTACGACAGCAAATATAAAGTATGTTATAGTTATGCTGCAGTATAATTGCACACCATTAGTTCTACAGTTGTAAATCGGGGAAATTTTTTTTGTTGGACCTCCTTTCAACCTTCGTCCCTACCAGCAAACACAACCGTTGCTTCACTGACGGGGATAATGAGGACAGAGACTGCCTGGGGATGGTCATGGGGGCGGTAGAGGGGAGGGGTTTTGGGAGGTGGAAAGCGTGAGGGGATGGGAATGCAGCGTGAGGGGAAGGGAATGCGGCATGAAGGGAATGGAATGCGGCGTGAGGGGAAGGGAATGCGGTGTGAGGGTAAGGGAATGCGGCGTGAGGGTAAGGGAATGCGGCGTGAGGGTAAGGGAATGCGGCGTGAGGGTAAGGGAATGCGGCGTGAGGGGAAGGGAATGCGGCGTGATGGGAAGGGAATGCGGCGTGAGGGGAAGGGAATGCGGCGTGAGGGTAAGGGAATGCGGAGTGATTGTAAGGGAATGCGGCGTGAGGGGAAGGGAATGCGGCGTGAGGGGAAGGGAATGCGGCGTGAGGGGAAGGGAATGCGGCGTGAGGGGAAGAGAATGCGGCGTGAGGGGAAGGGAATGTGGTGTGGGAGGGAAAGGGAGAGGGAGGAGAGGGGTGGGAGAGGGAGAGGGGGAGGGAGAGGGTGACGGGTGGGAGAGGGGAGAGGGAGGAGACGGGTGGGAGAGAGGGAGGAGAAGGGTGGGGAGTGGTGGGGGAGAGATAGGGGTTGGATGGAGAAGGGTGAAGGAAAGGGGAATGAGGAGGGGAAAGTGAGGGGATTCTAGGGGATATAACGTCCATCTGAGAGACCGCACACACATTGGGGAATCGCTCATCCCAGTGAGGATGACAGTTTATAGCTTGATCGGGATTCAAACTCAGGCAAGACAGTTTAGAACGAACTTGCTTACCTCTCGGCTATCCTGTCGTTGTATGGCGATTCATTGCTTTGCAACAACTGCAAATGCTTTTTACTCATTATAATCATCCAATTTATTTTACCTTCTTAATGCCAGAGATGTCACCATGGAGAACCGTGCCACAGTATCGCCATCAAAACTTGAAGAGTGCTCACCAAGTGGCTTAACCACTCAAGAAAGCACTCCAACGAAACAGTTGATGAGGAACAGCTGACTTGGCAAGCAATTAGCAATTGGAGACCGCCAATCATATAAATATCATGCACCTGGAGATTCCTGGAATGTCGTGCAATGTTCAAATTGGCGAAATGTACACTCTTTTAGCAGTCCTAACGACTTCTGAAGTCAATAAAGAAGTTTAAATCTTGAAATTCTGCTGAGATTAAGAGATTCGAGAGGTTATGGCATGTGCAGAAATGAAATAAAGCCACGAACGCTGACGTGTCTGGGTGTTTATAAGCGTGTCTGGGCACACTGCAACATAACCAGCGATTCGTAGGTATGTGATGATCAGGCATTTGATAACATGAGTGAGGAAAGTGAAAAAGAAAACTTTATCGTTAAGAAATCGATGCTGCCTGTTCCAAGTCAAGGGATTGCTGTACAGGCCAAAAAATGACGAAATACGACCCCAGCGAGGGGCAGCAAGGTGAGAAAGGATGAGCCTTAATGAAGGATATAATTACATGAGGCTGTTGATTATCTTCAAAAGGGGTGTTTTAATTTACCTAAACACCCAACTTTCATTCGTGCACTCCTTTGGAGTTCCCTTAGTATGCATGCAAAGTTTCAGGATGTTAGGTTTCATGGTTTTGGAGTTGTACTGTGGGAGTGTTGTACTGGGGACTGATAGACAGAAACACACACACACACTGACATTTATTAGTACTGTATAGATAAATCGACGTAAAATGGCAATATCATTTCACCACACCACAATACTACTATAGATTACTACGGTGCCACTGTAATTGTACTTCAATTCACTGCAGCACCACCATAATCTTACTTCACTTCACTACAGTACCACTGTAGTTTCACTCACCTCACGAGAGTATGTTTTTTTTAACTACCTGAAACCTTCCCACGCACTCCCCCAGTACAACCATCAATTTCCAACTCGTGTCGTCTCGTGGTTTGGGAGTGCATATGCAAGTTAATTACCACAAACAAACAAACAAACCCACAAGGAAAATTACATACACCGTCGTGTGATACTTCAATTAATGTATTCTTACTGCAATCAACTGTCTATTACATAACTACTGTACAAAGCTTATGCACCACAGTGGAACTGTGGTTCATCAAGCATGACTGCAGTTAACAGCGGTTGATGTGGAGTTATTACGAGCTTACTACTGTGCAACTCTTGCCTGGGGTGCTTAACAAGAAAAATATAATCTGCCCTCACTATGGCAGGTGCGTGACCCTATTGTCACCACTTTGTTGGGGATTACTCATTACATTGTGCTGCAAAATGGAACAATGATCAAAGTTGAATTGTAATCCTCCAATTGTTCATCTTCACACTTTAAGGATCATGGAAGATGGTCAGAACTGCACATAATTGTTGATTGTGATGATCCCACAAAAGATGGCAGGTGACAGCTAAATCTATCTGAGAAAAGGACGACAAATACACAGCATGCACACCATTGAGCCACATTTTGGGCCTCTAACTAAGCCAGGAGAACCAAACACCGTTAAAGTGTCTGGTCACGTGTCGGTGATTCCGATATTCACCTGTTGGCTGAACAGTTACTATCGATCAAAGCACTTGCACATCTCTGGAGGAGTTTGCACGGAATAACTCCTCTATGACCCGATTACACGACCACTCTCAAATGGAAAGAAGTTATGGTGTGATTACATCTGTCACTTGTACATACATTATGGTCGAAACGTCTAGCTTAACCATTGTGTGTGTGTGTGGGTGTGTGTGTGTGTGTGTGTGTGTGTGTGTGTGTGTGTGTGTGTGTGTGTGTGTGTGTGTGTGTGTGCGTGCGTGCGTGCGTGCGTGCGTGCGTGCGTGCGTGTGTGTGTGTGTGTGTGTGTGTGTGTGTGTGTGTGTTTTCCACCTTCTGAAACCCACATATGGAGATAACAGACTCCTGCCAGGTCTCAATGTATGTATTTTCTTTTCAGTATGTGATAAGGATTCACGAACCAATTTGTGAATTTATTTTTATTTTTATTTTTTGTTCTCAAGGTTTTGTTCTGAGGGCTCTTTTGAGGATCGTCACCGAGCCCCGGACAACTTCCAACTGCAGTCTGTTTGTTGTCATATTCTCAGGGATGTATTTTAAGATCTCCATAAGGTTCTTCTTCATCATTCCCATGACTCCAATAATCACTGGTACATTTCTGGCTGTCTTCAGTTTCCAGGATCTTTGCACTTCATTTTTGAGGTCTTGGTATTTGTTATTTCCTCGTTCTTAATTATTGCTGTTGGTTCATGTGTCCATGAGTTTACTGGAATCTGGGATATTGAAGTTTTTGCTGATGTGCCAGTGGATTACTCTACATACCTTGTTGTGCCTTTGAATGTACAGCTGTTCTGACATGAGTTTTTAATACATCCCGATAAGAGGTAACTCGCGATTTCTGTTTCTACCTTGCAGAACCTACACTTGTCTGATTGACTCAGTCCCGCTATTTTCTTAAAGCCATTTGTGTAGTGTCCTTGGTCTTGGGCATTTGTATTGATTCGTTCTCCATCCTAGTTGAGCTGACATCTTCGTCATTCCAAAGAGCCTTCTTTGTCGATGCCCAATCCGTCCAACTTTTCTTCGGTTATTTCTCTGAAATGAGGTCAAGGAGTGTCACTGTGTCCGTCCGTCCGTACCCACGTTAACAGGTCAGGTATGGGAGCATGTGCTGGAGCAGCAGGTTGCTGCGTCCACTTTCCACTGGTACTCCAGAAGCCTCCAACTGGCCATCCCCCAGGCAGATGCCTGACTCATCTCCATCTCCGTGAGATGTTGATCAATCTGCTGCAACCATGCGGCACATGGTCAGCCTATTGGCCTCTTTCACTCATGAGGCTCCCACGCTGAGACAATCTGGTGAGCAGGGTCAGTGTCAGGAAAATGAGCCACATGTCCATACAGCCGCAGCTGATGCTCACGATGTATGCAGGTAACAAATCTCATTTGAGTCTCTCTTCGCAACTGCTTGTTGGACACAAAGTCCGACCAGCGATAGCCAAGGATTCTCGGAAGAGACCTGGTACCAAATGAATTAAGTCTCTGCCTCAGATCCCTGATCAGAGTCCAAGTCTCACAACCATAGAACAACACTGGAAGCACCAAGGACCTGAAGATTCAGACTTTTGTCCTCCCGCACAGGTACCGACAGTGCCACACCCCATGATCCAGTAAATCCATGACTCCCAAGGCCTGATCCAGACGTCTATTGACCTCTGACTCACAGCCAGCGGAGACATGAATATCGCTGCGAAGGTAAGTGAATCTCTCCGTAACCTCAACATCCTCACCACAAACAGGTACAGACAAGATAGCAGCATCCAAGATATTATTGAAAGCCTGGATCTTAGTTTTGACCCATGAAACCCGTAATCCCAGCGGCTCCAAATCCTCATTCAGCACTCTGAAGGCCCCCTGAAGGATATCCAGAGTGTCTGCAAAGATGACTGCATCGTCTGCAAAATCAAGGTCTGAGATCTTGACATTCCCAAACAATGCAACTCAGCTTGATCTCTCCGACATCCTCCCAGAATCTAGTCCATACAAGTGTTGAAAAGTGTAGGAGCCGGTACACACCCCTGGCAAACTCCAGTAAAAACTGAAAATATGTCAGAGATGGTACCGCCACATCTCACAGCACTCTCAGTACCAGAGTATAGTTCAGACATCAGATCTATCAGTTTTGGTGGCACCCCATGAAGACCGAGAACCCTCCAGAGGGCATCCCGATGCACTGAATCAAACGCTTTGCAGAGATCAACAAAGGCTGCAAGCAGCCCCTGCCGAAAGTCTCGTCTGTGTTCGGTGAGGACCTGAAGAGCAAGGATACGGTCAATCGTTGACCTCTTTGGTGTTAAGCGTGACTGTGCTGGGCACTGCTGCTCAAGAAGATGGTGGCAAACCCTATCGGTAATTATCTGAGCAAAGACCATGCCTAGCACTGAGAGCAGCGTCACCCCTCGGTAATGTAACATTATCTGTAACAGGCTTGCTCAAATTAACCGGCCCAGCGTCCCTTCACTTCGGACTCCTCTGTCAAGAGCCCACCACCCTCCGCTGTAACTGCAGTACACCGAAGGATGGGCTTGGGGGGACGCAATGCGCGAATTCCCCTGCAACCAGGACGACAATCATTTGACCACAGGTGATGCTCTACCCCCTCACAGATTCCTCTCCCAGAGGTCTCCTTGTCCACCCTCAGCGCATGTACAGTTTTACACCTCAACTCCCTCCCTGAACAGCTCAGCTTTGCCATTAAGCATGGCCCTGCGACTCTGATCAATGGTACCCAGTCTACCTTGAGAGACAAAATTCTTCTTCGCCCTTCATTGAGTGTACGTTACGTGTACAAAATTCTTCTCTACCCTGTGGACTCAACTTCATCATGGGAGTACGTTAACATTTGAGTAAAACATCTTCTCACAAACTACATAACCGATATGGCCCAAATTTAGCAAGATCTGATGGGGTTGTGCTCCCCATCTGGATGTGCCCCCTATATAGGGGATTAAAGGGGGTGTTTGCCCCATATATTGGTATTTTATTCAAAAGTAGCGCCTCAAAAATGACCAGACAGATCCAGACCAAAC
>NC_140972.1:2919327-2996827 GCF_056783735.1 Eptatretus burgeri
GAGAGTGACAAAATAATTGCACTTTTTCATTTCGGGATTGAAATGTATCGCTATTGGAGAGGTTACAAAATGTTGAATTAATACAGTGCAAAATTGTTTTGTATTCATTGCGATCAAAGCTTGGTGGAAAAGCTGAAGGATTGGTGGGCCTTGAGCAGTTTGTCATAAATATAGAAATTTAATAGTTCAGAATTGAGCAACAAATCTTGCTTCCATATCACTCGGCTGATGAGCTGCCCTCACCCCACCCTCACTGAAGATAATTAGAGGTGCGGGAGGAGCTCCATTTTACGTGAACTTGATTTTCAATGCTTGTGACTTCACTGGCCTCTTATTAGAACACTGGACTGGCGTCAAAATCTTCCTGAATGCAGAAGCATTATGCATTTGCATCATAAGCTTATGTGAACAGATCTAATGCCGGGCGTATTGCCATCGATGTGGCGACCGTATTGCTGGTAAAAACACAGCTGGCCAATTAATGACCAGTGGGGAGGCAGGGTGTTGGGGGGGGGGGGGTCGACCTCCCCTCCCTGATCGGCCGTAGTTGGGACAACAGCCCATGCTTTGTGGTCGACGTTAAATGCCTCAAAGCTCCTTGGCATGAGTCCAGAAATGGTAACAATGAAATGTCTTGCTGCACCTGCATCCCCCTAACCGAACTGAAATGATGTACAGTGAGGAGAGCTCCGCAAGTGTTTCGACCCGAGAACCTGATGCATCATCAGTAGCTTGTTGTGCGAGTGGGTATTGAACGAGAGCACCAGATGATCCCGACCTCCTTACTGTTCGGTCTATTTTTGGTTTCCAGCACCAATGATGTTCAGTCTCACAAACTGTTCATCGTGGGCTGATTGCAGCTCGTAAAGGACAGGGTTCTCACTTCTCTGTGGATGAACATTTAGTTCAAATTTGCACAGAAAAAGTAAGTCTTGGCCTGTTTTGCTTTCCCATCCGAGCACGTCGTGCACGGATATACTGGGATGTCGCTTTTTTTAATCATTGTGTCTCTCAGTTTTTAATTTGTGTGAAAGTACACCACCGTCTCGTCATGTCCTCGTCTTGCATGCTAATGCACAATTGCAAGCTCCTCCATGAGCCTGAGTCACTCGAAAATAAAAACACAACATGTGAAACGGTTGAAAAGTTACGTTGCTTATTAATAGCCAGGGACACAAAGTGATTGTTTTGAACCAATTTCATGTTATCGCTTTTGGCACCCAGGAATGCCGATAACCTTTACGAGCATCGGAAACTCACTCTGACAAAAACCTGAGTTCCTCCAGCTCCACCGACCTGTCTTGATATAAATTGTTTTTGTCACATTTATCCGTTCCCATTTTGGTGAATCGAATGGCTTTTCGTTGTCGTCGGCAGCGTACGACGATGCAATGTACGCATTGGGCTGAAGCCAGGAATCCCAGACATTCGATAAAGAGAGGAAAGGCATCCCAGGAAATCCCCTGTGCATCGGCGTACAAACGTTTATTCTCCGCACGTACAAATCTTCATTTGCTGCTGAAACAAGGCACCGTGGTGTTGATCAGAATGCACGCAGTGATTCGGTGGTGCGGTGCGCTTTTAATTAACATCCAGTGTGCTCGGCGGCGGTAACCCGCTTTGCTGCTCCTTGGTCGTGAGAAATGGTCTCTGGCTCGAGCAGGCCCGACGGTGAGCGTACCGTGGGAACGAACACCCTCCGCATTACCACCATCGTTTGCATGCACGGCTCGCGGCGCGTTGCTCAAGCGGGCATTTACAATGGACGTGTATCATGCTTTATGGAGGCACCTTTGCTGAGCAGTTCAACAATTACTACAGGTAGCACAGTGGAGAGACACTTTGAAGTTTTAGTTTTGGGAAAGGCAATCGGTCAACTGCTACTTGAAAATGGGTGATTGAAGTTGTTTGCAGCCCCGTTAAATGCTCTCCACTGAAGCCGCCAGAAGAGGGATGGATGTCACGGTTTGACTTTTCCTACCTGGAACCACATTTGTGGACCAAAGCGAAGGGACATCCCCCCTCCACCCACCCTTTTACATATATTTTTATTTGTACTTCTTCCATATACGGATAATGCTTTCCGTACATTTGAGTGTAATTATTAAATTATAATTACGAGGGACAAATCGCCTTCTTCGACGGAGAATCCAGTTGTACTGCTTGGAGCGTCAGTTCTTCACTAAATATTCACTCGTGTCGCTTATTCTGCGATTATCACCAAATGCAAGAGATTTCACCACTATCGTATTGCGTAAATATTTAGGAATCTTTAGCTAATTATTGACAACGACCGGTGGAAAAACAAACAAACAAACAAACAAACAAACAAACAACACTTGAATCACTGCCAGACGTAAATCCTGTATTGCGAACAAGAAATGCATTTGTTTGATTTTGTTTGTAAATTGATTTACGAAGCAATTTGCTTTTGACACAAATAATGCGATTACACAGGCAGAGGGAATTTCTCATTACTTTGAAGATGCTTGACAAGGTAAACCACCATTTTGGCACCAAATGTTCACGTTCATTTACCACGACTCATCTACATTGATTTTTCTGACGCAAAGCTTTCATTGGTTTGAGAAATACTTGATTAGCCCGAGACACAACGTACGTCATGCAACGTGTGGTAATAACGCTTAAAAACAAAGGCCAGATCAGAAATTGTGTGTTCATGAAATTTCATTTGTAAACACGTTATTTTCTACAGAATGATCCACGTCGGAGAACGTGCGTCTCTCAGTCTGACTGCACTCGATTGTTGATCTCTCACCTTTTATTGCAGGTGTGTCGTGTGCTTCACCCTTCTCCCATAACTACGCACCTCCACCTCAAATTCCCTCTTCCTTCATCTCAACCTCACATTTCCCTCTTCCTTCACCTCCACCTCAAATTCCCTCTTCCTTCATCTCAACCTCACATTTCCCTCTTCCTTCACCTCCACCTCAAATTCCCTCTTCCTTCATCTCAACCTCACATTTCCCTCTTCCTTCACCTCCACCTCAAATTCCCTCTTCCTTCATCTCAACCTCACATTTCCCTCTTCCTTCACCTCCACCTCAAATTCCCTCTTCCTTCATCTCAACCTCACATTTCCCTCTTCCTTCACCTCCACCTCAAATTCCCTCTTCCTTCATCTCAACCTCACATTTCCCTCTTCCTTCATCTCAACCTCACATTTCCCTCTTCCTTCACCTCCACCTCAAATTCCCTCTTCCTTCATCTCAACCTCACATTTCCCTCTTCCTTCACCTCCACCTCAAATTCCCTCTTCCTTCATCTCAACCTCACATTTCCCTCTTCCTTCATCTCAACCTCACATTTCCCTCTTCCTTCACCTCCACCTCAAATTCCCTCTTCCTTCATCTCAACCTCACATTTCTCTCTTCCTTCACCTCCACCTCACATTCCCCTCTTCCTTCACCTCCACCTCACATTCCCCTCTTTCTTCACCTCCATCCTCACATTCCCCTCTTTCTTCACCTCCATCCTCACATTCCCCTCTTTCTTCACCTCCATCCTCACATTCTCTCTTCCTTCACCTCCACCTCACATTTCCCACTTCCTTCACCTCCACCTCAAATTCCCTCTTCCTTCATCTCCACCTCACATTTCCCTCTTCCTTCACCTCCATCCTCCCATTTCCCTCTTCCTTCATCTCAACCTCACATTTCCCTCTTCCTTCACCTCCATCCTCACATTTCCCTCTTCCTTCATCTCAACCTCACATTTCCCTCTTCCTTCACCTCCACCTCACATTCCCCTCTTTCTTCACCTCCATCCTCACATTCCCCTCTTCCTTCACCTCCACCTCACATTCCCCTCTATCTTCACCTCCATCCTCACATTCCCCTCTTCCTTCACCTCCACCTCACATTCCCCTCTTTCTTCACCTCCATCCTCACATTCCCCTCTTCCTTCACCTCCACCTCACATTTCCCACTTCCTTCACCTCCACCTCAAATTCCCTCTTCCTTCATCTCAACCTCACATTTCCCTCTTCCTTCACCTCCATCCTCACATTTCCCTCTTCCTTCACCTCAACCTCACATTTCCCTCTTCCTTCACCTCAACCTCACATTTCCCTCTTCCTTCACCTCCATCCTCACATTTCCCTCTTCCTTCACCTCAACCTCACATTTTCTCTTCCTTCACCTCCATCGCACATTCCCCTCTTCCTTCACCTCCACCTCATTCTCCTCTTCCTTCACCTCAACCTCACATTCTCCTCTTCCTTCACCTCAACCTCACATTCCCCTCTTCCTTCACCTCCTCTCACATTTCCCTGTTCCTTCACCTCCACCTCACATTCCCCTCTACCTTCACCTTAATCTCACATTTTCTCTTCCTTCACCTCCACCTCACATTCCCCTCTTCCTTCACCTCCACCTCACATTCCCCTCTTCCTTCACCTCCACCTCACATTCCCCTCTTCCTTCACCTCCACCTCACATTCCCCTCTTCCTTCACCTCAACCTCACAATCCCCTCTTCCTTCACCTAAACCTCACATTTCCCTCTTCCTTCACCTCAACGTCACATTCCCCTCTTCCCTCACCTCCACCTCACATTCTCCTCTTCCTTTACCTCAACCTCACATTTTTCTCTTCCTTCACTTCAACTTCACATTTCCCTCTTCCTTCACTTCAACCTCACATTCCCCTCTTCCTTCACCTCCACCTCACATTCCCCTCTTCCTTCATCTCCATCCTCACATTTCCCTCTTCCTTCATCTCAACCTCACATTTCCCTCTTTCTTCACCTCCATCCTCACATTCCCCTCTTCCTACACCTCCCTCCTCACATTCCCTTCTTCCTTCGTCTCAACCTCACATTCCCCTCTTCCTTCACCTCCACCTCACATTCCCCTCTTCCTTCATCTCCATCCTCACATTTCCCTCTTCCTTCATCTCAACCTCACATTTCCCTCTTCCTTCATCTCCATCCTCACATTCTCCTCTTCCTTCACCTCCATCCTCACATTTCCCTCTTCCTTCACCTCCATCCTCACATTCTCCTCTTCCTTCATCTCAACCTCACATTTCCCTCTTCTTTCATCTCCATCCTCACATTTCCCTCTTCCTTCACCTCCATCCTCACATTCCCCTCTTCCTTCATCTCCATCCTCACATTCCCCACTTCCTTCACCTCCACCTCACATTCCCCTCTTCCTTCAACTCAACCTCACATTCCCCTCTTCCTTCACCTCCAACCTCACATTCTCCTCTTCCTTTATCTCAACGTCACATTTCCCTCTTTCTTAACCTCCATCCTCACATTCCCCTCTTCCTCCCTCCATTATATTCCGTGATCCTGACTGCACTGCAATCCCACCCCCTCCAACTCCTCAATTTTGTTGTTCCATCTCTCTTCAGGCTTGGAAAATGTCCTCAGTCCCAATTGAAGGCCACTCTGTGGCCAGAATGTGGTCCTGGCTGTGCCTTTGTTCTAAGATAGAAATCACATGCTGGTTGTCATGTGATCTCTGCATAATTGCAACAAATAAATCTACATTATTTAGTGCATGGGTATGTTTGTTAACGATAAATGAACTGTGCTATTGCTTATCGCTGCAATTGACTTTAAAAAGTCCTTAAATCTTACATTGGTGTCAATGATCAACGGCAGTTTGTTTGAAGGCGGACCGTAGAGCGGTGTCACAATCGGTGTAGAACAGCTACAGTGAAGCATCGGGGTGGATCATAACAACTGTGTGGCTGTCTCGGCCAATTGCGCAGGAGATTTACTTATGATCAAACGTACACCGACTGTCGCCAGTGACAGCAGATTCTGATCCTTCTTGCTATTCCCTCAGGAACATTGTCATGAGGTGAGGATTTATCTTGGAAGATGAAAATGACCCCAAGCATCCAGCCCATGTGGTGAAAAACGATTTGTACGATAAAAATGGCCAATGGAACACTCGGAGGCCTTGGCATGTACAAAGCCCTGATATTAACATCAATGAGGCTATCTAGTGTTAATAAAGGAAGAGTTATTTATTATATACGTGTGTGTGTGTGTACATGCATACACACACACACACACACACACACACACACACACACACACACACACACACACACACACACACACACACACACACACACACACACACACACACACACACACACGTATAAAATATATAATATAAAAGAAAATGACCTTGATTGCAATTTTTTTTTGTGAACTGCCATTTTCACTTAATTGGGCCATTGCAACGTCCAATTTACCTGCACACATAGCAAGGGACGTTGGCCCTTTCCCAGAAAGGTCAAGGAATTGAATGCGGTGCAGTGGTTGCTGCTGCCTGAAAATCCTACATGATGATTAAGCAGGCAGAGAGGGCTCGAACGTTTTGTCTGTTTGGACCACGAGGACATGGACAATCGGGGGCAACGGCTTCCACGCGGCGTCCTCTGTCCATTCCATTTCACCATGCTATCTGCAGTTTGTCGTGCTGGTCTTTGTGCGCTCAAATATTAATCATAATATTGAGGCGAATGAAGGTTTTTCGAAGGAAAACAGGTTTTCGTGTGTGTGCATGTGCAAGGCAGTCGTGTGGTTTTGCATTTGCCATTGAGAGTGCAAAGTGGAATAGAAACTCGAGGGTTTGTTTCCGAGATTATTCGAAAAATAAATTATTTTCATCCATTGTCCATATTTTTCTCGCTCCATCTTTCGAGGAGATTTTGTGATGTGCGTCCGAGTGCAATTTCTAATATTCATGTACAAATGCTTAATGTGGTTCACGTGGAAATCTGCATTAGATGCACGTCACTGCTCGGCAACGGGTCGGTATTACCATTTCAGTTCCACACAAAATTGCCTGCTTGTGAAATATGAACCCTCCGCAGTGTGAGCAGAACCGTTTGTGTAATTGCAAAAGTAAAAAGTTATCGGACTGACTTTCCTGTTTTGCAGACGGGCCTCGATCGACAATTCATGTTTTGCCTTGCCCGGAAGGGGATTAAAGCTGTTGGTGTGTGTGTGTGTGTGTGTGTGTGTGTGTGTGTGTGTGTGTGTGTGCGTGCGTGCGTGCGTGCGTGCGTGCGTGCGTGCGTGCGTGCGTGCGCATGCGCGCGCGCATCCGTCCAACCATGTCTATATTGTCAAGGGCCTGGGGTTACCACGAGATAGCTCCTCAGACCTTCACCCGACCTTTGGTCCTTCAGCCGCCCGCCACAGATAACTCTGCGGTCCTACGGGTTGCTAAGCACCCATGGCCGCCGCATAGAACTGCCGAAGCCGAGCAGGGTTTCGCTCCTTGATGACACGTTGTCTTACCGTTTGCACGGCAACCCTAATTGGGGGTCACACCCTCAACAGCCACTCATCTTGTTATTATGTCTGGCTGAGCGAACCGTGGATGGCTTTTGGCAAATCGTGGAGCCAATCGGTGAGGAAACACTTCCCATCTCACTTAACTTGTACATGATGTCGGACCAATGGAGGAAAGGACAGAATCGAGCATGTTGGAAACGTTTAACAATTTAACAAGCACATTTATTCAACAAGCACAAGGTTTGTTCAATCAGCAATGGCAGGTATTTATGATAGCAATCATGAGCATGTATTTATAATGCATGGATATCAATCACAAGGAAAAGGCAAAGAGAACAGTAATTATTCTTCGCTTACAGAGTCCACTCACACAGTATTAACCTCGTCTATACACAGGACATGGCGCGCCATCGATCATTCCAGAGAATCGTAGAGAAGAATGGAGTAGATGGAGTGCAGGGTATGTAAGCTTGTGCTCCTGCCTCACCTTACACCTGCTTCACCTCACCTCCTGTCTCATCATGTTTGTAAGGAGCAGCATCGGTACTGCTCCTGCCTCACCTGACAGATTTGTGTACGCTCGTGCTGCATGCCGACTCACGCGGCTCTTGCTGCATACAGACTCGTGCAGGATGCAAGCTCCTCCTTAATGGCTCTCGTGGTCCGAACAGGACTCGTGGTAATGTGAGCATAGTGACTGTGATGTGAGCACAGCCTTAGCCAAATGACTCGTGGAAGGAGAGCATGATGGACGAGATTGAGATGAATCAAAATTCCCAGCACATGAGACCAATCGAGACCTCCCGGCAAATGAGACGAGTTCGAGACCTCCCGGCAAATGAGACGAGTCGAGACCTCCCGGCAAATGAGACGAGTCGAGACCTCCCGGCAAATGAGACGAGTCGAGACCTCCCGGCAAATGAGACGAGTCGAGACCTCCCGGCAAATGAGACGAGTCGAGACCTCCCGGCAAATGAGACAAGTCGAGAACAAAGTAGAGATGCAAGAGTCCAGATCTCCTTGGAAAGGCGTCTCGAATGTCTGCCGATCTCCGTGGAAAGGCTCCCCGGAATCCCTTGAGTGGGAAGAGTTCTCGCCTTTTACCACCAATTTCATCCCCTCGTTTTCACATCCACTGTCCATGGAGGTAAAGACGATCTGTTTTTTACAACCGCTGAGAGAGGGTGAGGAGGTTGTTGTCTCCTTTGAATGCACGATGACGTCAGTTGCATCGATAATGATCCCTTGGCTCCAATGATAGCCTTTATTGTGTTTTAAATGGGAGTTTTGCAGGCGATAAAAGAAAGGTCTGTTTAATTCACGGATAATTTGCACACAATTAAGAATCTTTTGTACCGAGTTCGGGTAATTTGGGTCCATTGTATTGAATTAATCAAACCACTCGGGTAATTTGTGACATGCCTGGTGGGAGGAATGTTTGGATGTGGAATGGAAAGGAGGGAGAGTGGGCTTGAAGGGGTGATGTAAATTGGGGTTTTGAAGCGAAGGGATGAGGGGAAGGGTTTAAAATGGAGGAACGAAAGGGTGGACTCAGTTGAAGCAAGGAAATTTTTCCCATGGGGGTTACGGGTTTGAAAGACAAAGCGTGAGATTCTGAGGAGTTGAGGGATCTGAAAGGCAAAGAGTGAGGGATTGGCGATGGATGGGTAGCTGGAGTGAAAGAAAGATTAAAGATGCATTTTTTAGACTCAAAGTTGGAAAGTCGGGGGAGATTACTCCAGAGATGAACATGATAATTCACAACACATCTCCCTCCCAATATCCCTCAAAACAACGGGTTGGAAATCTATCAAAGTACAAACCAAAGAAATATGTCTGGGGAAAATCCTACATGTCTCGGAATGCACGGGGGGGGGGGGGGGTCTTCTCTGAAACCGCTCAATGAAAAAAAAATAGAAACTTGGCATGTGTCATCACCTCCTCATGGGATATATCGAGTGATAACGATGATGGCGTCGGTGAAGTGGCATTCCAGCCATAATTGGTTGAATTGAAATCCTTGTCCAAAATATCTTAAACTTCACATATCTGATCAATGACTTGATGTGGAGTGAAGAATTGCACTTATGACGTCATGACTATGCCAAGCAACGATGTGACGTTCCAGAGTGCATCGATGATATGGGTATATTGCCCATAACAGCAGTGGGCCATAGTAGTAGCATTTTCAGATAACCATGGTATTTTATTCAGAATGAATGCGCGAGGCGAGACTATGGAGTGCCGTTCTCGTAACCTTCGCCAGAGAAGAGGGAATTGCATTTGGTTCCATTTGTTTGTTTGATTATTACTTGTATTGTGAAAATCGAAGATATTTCAATCGGTCGGTTGCATGTGTTATTGGCTCCCTCTGGAGTGTGAATGAGGCATTCTATGCCGCACTCGAGTCTGTGGTTGTTCAGTGCCCCAGGCGAGAGACTGTTCTTGTCTTGGGGGATTTCATCGCATCAACTGGCACTGATAAGTATGGTTTATGAGACATGTGTTGTCCCCAATGGGTCTGGAACTGTGAAACAGAATAGCACTAAGTTCCTTGACTTTGCAAGAAGTCGTGGTCTTAGGGTGGCTGATTCACAGTTTCAGCACCCACAGGTCATCGCTGGACTTGGTGTTACAATGCTGGTGGTGTGGCAGAGGTTAACCATATGCTCGTTGATGGTCACTGGAGGATGACTCAGAACTGCAGGGTCTACTGGAGTGCTCAGTTCCTCAATACTGACCACCAGCTTGTTGTAGAAACTATGAAATTTCAGCTTAAATCCAGGAGAATGGTACCATCTCAGCCTCGGCTGGATGTTGGCAAGCTCAAGGATGAGAGGGCAGCTGAGGAGTTTGCTAACAGGCTGAGTGGTGATTTGGGGGGTCTGGGTGTTTTGGGGAATCCTGAGGAGTTGTAGAGTGCCTTCAAGACTACCATCCTTGATGTTGCTGGTGGAATGTCTGGGAACCCAATGTCAGGCAAAGAATAATTTTGGCTCCCAAGCGACACTGGATACCATTGACCGGAGTTGCAGGGCCAGGCTTAATGGCAAAGCTGAGCTGTTCAGGGAGTTGAGGCGTAAAACTGTACACGCCCTGAGGCATACAAGGAGGCCGATGTGTGAGGAATCTGTGAGGGGGTAGAGCATCACCTGTGGTCAAGTGATTGTCATCCTGTTTACAGGGGAATTCACACATTGCATTCCACCAAGCCCATTCTTCAGTGTACTGCAATTCGGGCGGAGGATGGTGGCCTCTTGACAGAGGAGTCCGAAGTGAAGGCCCGCCGGGCCGGGTAGTTTGAGCGGCTGTACCAGGCTGATCCACAAGCTGTTGAGTTGGACATCAGGGATGTAATTATCCCTATTGTTTACCCTCCAATCAACTGTGAACCACCTTCGTTTGTGGAAATGCAGGCTGTGGTGAAAGTGGGTGGGTAAAGTGGGTAAAGCTCCTGGGATCTGTGCCATCCATGCTGAACTTCTCAAGGCTGGTGGAAATGCTGCACTCGTGTCATTGCATGCAATTGTCAGTGGTGTGTACTGGCCCCCACACTTTTCAACACTTGTATGGACTTGATTCTGGGATGATGTCAGAGAGATCAAGCTGCGGTGTTTCTTTTGGGAATATCAAGATCACCGGCCTTGATATCGCAGATGATGCAGTCATCTTTGCAGAGACGCTGGGTATCATTTTGGGGGCCCTCGGGGTGCTTAATGAGGAGTCGGAGCCACTGGCATTACTGGTTTCCTGGGTCAAAACTAAGATCCAGGCTTTTATTGACATCTTGGAAGCTTCTATCTTGTCTGTACCTGTTTGTGATGAGGATATTGAGATCACGTAGAGATTCACTTGCCTTGGCAGTGATTTCATGTCTATGCATGTTGTGAGCCAGTGGTCAGTAGACGTCTGGGTCGGGCCTTGGGAGTCATGGATTCACTGGATCATGGGGTGTTGCAATAAAGTCTCAGTTTTGAAGTCCTTTGTGCTTCCATTCTTGCTCTACGGATGTGAGACTTGGACTCTGACCAGGGATCTGAGACGGAAAGTTTAATCTTTCGGTATCAGGTCACTTTGGAGAATCCTTGCCGATCGCTGGTCAGAATTTGTGTCCAACGAACGGTTTCTGGGAGAGATGCAGATGAGATTTGTTATCTGTATAATCTGTGAGCGTCAGCTGTGGCTGTATGGACATGTGGCTCGTTTTCCTGACACTGAACCTGCTCACCAGATTCTCTCAGCGAGGGAGCCTCTTGAGTGGAGGAGGCCAATGGGCCGACCACGTGCCTCATGATTGCAGTAAGTTTGTCAGCATCTCAAGGAGATGGGGATGAGCCAGGCATCTGCCTGGGGGGTGGCGAGACGGAGGCCCCTGAAGTACCGGCGGAAAGTCGTCGCAATGACGCGTTGCTCCCATACCTGACCTGTCCTGTTGAACTTAGTCCGAAACGTGGGCTTCTGGATTGGGTCTCGTTCATCCATGCGTCCGTCCCACCGTCCACAGCCATATCTCGGACCTGTATGGATCGATTTTGTTCAAACTTTGCACAAAGACAATGCATGATAATAAACATATGTACATCATTTTGTGTCACGATTCAATCAAAGATGGCTGACTGTCAGCCATTTTAGTTGTAAAAACCCGATGTTGAATATGTCTCCAACCATTTCTCAGACATGTATTTACCGATCTTGTTCAAACTTCGCACACAGATTTTGAATGATGGCTTACATATGCATGTCATTTTGTTTTTCGATCAGAACCAAGATGGCCAGCTGGCAGCCATTTTGTTACTTAAACGTGTCCCCAACCATTTCTCGGACATATGTGGTCCGATTGTGTTCAAACTTGGCACAAGCACAGCACTTAATGGCATACACGTGTACCTCATTATATGAGGCATGGCGAGGAGGAGTGATGTAAGCAACATTTTTTAAATGATATGATGATGATAGGGGAAGGGTTAAAATAGTGCTATATGGCATTAACTCCAAAATGGCCGATGTGGCCCTTGCATTACTCCTCCTCGCGGCCCCTCATATATATATATATATATATATATATATATATATATATATATATATATATATATATATGTTTTTTTAATGTATATATATATATAGATATATATTGTATATATTGTTGATCAAATATGGCTGAATGGTATACTGCCAGTCGTTTTAGTTGTAAAAACCCGATGTTGAAGAAGTCCTCAACCGTTTCTCGGCCATGCATTTACCGATCATGTTCCATGTTTAGATCACCTGGAACATAGTTCAGTGGAGCTTACGGCATTGTGTGTCATCCATCCACAAACACTTGCAACTTCTTCTTGGAAACTGCACACACGTTTTCAATGAAACTTGACCACAAACTTCATCCCCCTGTGATGTACCAAAGTTTGTTCACGCCATGCAAAAAATTCGGGTCTAAGTGGTTGTACGGGGTGGACCCCCCCCCCCCCCACAAATAGGTGTTTGCTCTCTTCTGAGAAACTAAACACACATTTTTGATGAAACTTCACCACAACCTTCATACCACAACCTTCATCACCCATGATGATATACCAATGTTTGTTCACGGCATTAATATAAAAAAAAAAATCCAAAGGTATTTACTTTCTTCTCCGTTACATATTTTGTGGGTCAGCTATGCCTACCAGTGGTTCTCTGGTTTTCTTATCCAGCCCCTACCATGTGAGTGCCCAGGGGTATTGCCCATACTTTTTTTTCGTACTGACAACAAGAAGCATCTTTCATCAAAATTAAAAACAAATTCTGATTTCTCTTTTCAATTTCACCCCAACCACCTTTTCGTGCAGTTTACAAAAACTGATCAGACAGCATTTTCAACTTTTAACAGCATGGTGCCTCACTGAATTTGGAAACCAACTATTTCTGTGGTCAAAAGGTCAAAGGTCAACTCTAAAATCAATTTTTATTTGAAAAATAATTTTCATCCGATTGACCTGAGCTTTGATAAAGATCGTCAATTTCAATCTTCATAAAATGGGCGCTTTGATGTAACCATGGCAAATTGTGTGTGTGTGTGTGTGTGTGTGTGTGTGTGTGTGTGTGTGTGTGTGTGTGTGTGTGTGTGTGTGTGTGTGTGTGTGTGTTTTGTATTATTATATGCTTGAAAATCGAAGATTTTTCAGTTGTATTGGTTGCTGCACTTTGTTATTGTTTGTTACTTGGCAAAATTTTTTCCCATGTTTGTTACCTGGGGAAAATGAAATTTTGACAAGTATGTTGATCACTTCCGTTTGTTTGTCCGCTCACTTTTATTCACCTGCAGATCACAATTTTAAACTGATCTTCACGAAACTTCACCAAATGGTGCAGTTGGTAGTCTGACAGAATCCTATCTATTTTTGGGGTCAAAGGGTCATCATGTGCCAAAGGTCAACAACTTGTTCATATTTCTAAAATCCTCAATTTTTCATCCGATTGACTTCAAATTTGAATTTCATCCTTCCTCCTCTCCCCACCCCTCCCTTCTCCCTCCTCCTCCATGGCCGTGTCTGCTTTCATAGTCTCCACTCTCCCTCAAAACTTCCCTCGCAAATCAACTGCCTCCTTCTTTCTCAAAAGCTCTCACCACACCTTTCTCCCTCAATTCTTCCCCATCACCCCTCCCTTTCCAATCTCCCCCCTCACGCCCCCTTCTCAAAGCTTCCCCCCTTCACATCCACAAAGCTGCCTCCTTCCCCTACCCCTCTCTCTTCCAGCTCATTCCTCCACCTCCTCCAATCTCCCACTTCCCTTTGCCCACTCTCATATTACTCCCCACTGCTACTCATCCCTTCAACACCTAGCCCTTTGTCCTCCCCATCTGTCCCTCTCCCTGAGGTCTTCTGCAATCTGTCATCAACTGTCAACAGCTTTCACTGCCTCCACCTCTCCTCCCTCCCCTCCCTTGCACCCAAACTTCCTCCCTCCCTCTTCCTCAACAGTATGGATCTCAACACCCAGGGCCTTTGCTCTAACCTGACTGATCTCTCCATACAGTTTGCCACTGACAAAACCAGACATGATCTGCTTAACAGAAACATTCCTCCTTCAAGATGTCTGACTCCTTAGTTTCTCTCTCTGGTTACTTCCTCCTCCGGCATGATAGACCTGAGCATTGTCCTGGTGGCGGAGTTGTTCTTTTTATCAAAAACTCTATTCCTCACTCCTCCATGCCCAAGGAATACCTCTGGCTTCTGCTTCCCCTCTGCTCCAACCTCTTGTTTATCTGTGTGTTGTACCATCCATCCACCAAACGGTGATGACTCCATTTACATCTCACTCTCTGAAAACATGGAGCAACTTTGATCCACTCATCCAAACTTTCTCTTCCTCACATGTGGTGACTTCAGTTGCCATCATGCCAGTTGACTGGGTGTGGGGACCTCTCTCACCTGCCATGGCACTTGAGCAAATGACTTCTGCGACTCGTTGAGACCGACTCAGTCTGTCAACTTCCCGACCTGGATCTCAACCAACGGTACTCTATCTCTTCTGGATTTAGTTTTGACCAATCTCCCAGAAAACGTTGACTGTTCTTCCGATCCAATCAGTTCAGGTGGCCAGATGCTTGTTAAAGTAAACATCTCTCTGGCTGTTATTAGAGAACCACCTCAGCGCTGTCGAGTCTGGCATTTCACTCAGGCTGACTGGCAGGACTTCGAGCAGCCATCAAACTTCTGGCCTGGTCTCCCATTTCTACTCTCACTGACATCAATTTATCCTTAAACTCTCTCTCATGCACAGATTTATCCCCTCTCGTCTTCAGTTGTCCTACCCTTCCTCCCGCCCTTGGTTCAATGAAGCTTGTGGTGAAGCAGTTGTCCTGAAACAACTTGCCTTCGCCTCATGGAAGGGAAATCCAACTGAAGGCAATCTCAGTTCCTTCCACAAAGCTCGGAATAATTGTACGTCTACGCTCAGGAAAGCCAGGAAACAACATCTTTCTCATCTCAAGTCTGAACTCTCAAAACTGTCTCCCTCCTCCAAATCTTAGTGGCATCTAGTTCAATCTGTTTCTGGTGTATGCTCCCCCTCTATCCCCTCCCTTACCTCAAATGGCCACACACTGTACACAAAAAGGCTGAATGCCTCAACTCCGTGTTTGCTTTTAAATTTTGTGTCCCAAACCCATTGCTTTCTGTACCCACCTTTCCCAGTCGCACCCAGCTATCCCTGGACTCTGTGTCCTTTTCCCCTAACAAGGTGGATAGTTTGCTGTCAAACCTCGACTCAGATTCTACAACCGGTCCAGACGGCATCAGCCCACGTGTCCTAAAAACCTGCTCTGCTGCTCTTGCTCACCCTCTGTCTGTTCTATTCACTCTCTCATTTACTCAAGGTCATCTACCTTCTGCTTGGAAATCAGAAAACATTACCGCTCTGCATAAAAAGGTGCAAAAACAGATCGCTGCAACTACAGACAATCAGCCTTCTCCCAATCATCAGCAAGGTTATGGAATCCTTCCTCTTCTCGAATGGCTTGATTTCCAACCATCAATTTCTATTCAGACCAGGTCTCTCTACTCGGGACATACTACTTCTGCTCTCCCAACAATGGATGGAGGTCCTCAATACCAGACATGAAATCAGAGCCATCTCCAAAAACATATCACGACCTTTCGATATGGTTTGGCATCCTGCACTACTCACCAAACTCTCTTCCTATGGTATCCAAGGCAATCTCCACTCATGGCTCACAGACCTCCTCCTGTCACAGTGAACGCGTGGCTCTTAATGGAATTCTCTCATCTCCTCTTCCTATCCAGGTTGGAGTTCCTCAAGGTGGTGCTCTTGGCCCTGTGATTTTTCTGGTTTTCATAAATGATCTCGCAGACTCTCGAGAAAATCCTCTTTATCTCTTTGCTGATGACTCCACCCTCCACCGAACCATCTCATCCCTCTGATCGGCAAGCAGTTCAGCCTCTTCACTCTCTGCAGACCTGGATAAAATCACAAGCTGGTCAAACACCTGGAATATGTCTTTCACTCCTGACAAATCTCACACCCTCACCATGTCTCTCCAAAAGGACCGCCCAGAAACTCCCCCCCCTCCCCCAATCTACTTTCTTAACAATCCCCTTGATGAAATTATTTCATTCAAGCTTTTGGACTTCACGAGCTGCCATGATATTTCCTGGGAAAGCCACATCTCCAAGTTGGCCTCCAAAGCCAGTCACCGACTGGGCATCCTACATCGTGAAAAGTCCTTCCTTGGCACACCTGAGCTTCAAACCACTTACAAAGCTTTCATCCACAATCTGATGGAGTACTGCTCTCCCCTCTCGGGTGGTGCTCCTGCCTCACACCTCGACGTCATGCTGTGGAAACCAAGGGTTTTAGGATCATTGGTATCTCCAGCAATGATGCTGAGTCTTTGGGTCTCACTCTATCACCGGAGGCAAGGTCGGTGGTCTTTCTGTCTTCTACCATCTCCTCTCCTGCCCCCCCCCCACCCAACTCTGTCTGTGATATGTCCTCCCTATATTTCCACAGGGCACTCAAGGTCCTCCAAAAATCCCCTTCTGGTAAAACTGCCAAAATCAAGAATCACTGCTCACCTTCACTCTTTTATTCCTCCTTTTTTTTTTCCTGCCACTGGAACAAACCCCCACACTCTCAATTCCACTCCTCCCTCCAAGTCTTCAAAACTGCTGTTCACCACCATCTCATATCTTCCCCCGTCCAAAATCTTGATCTTTTCTACCCCCGTCAATCCACCCCAAAACCACATCCTTCAAATTCCCTGTTTTCGTTACTGAAAGTCCCTGTAGTACCATCATCTTTAAAATCCTCAATTTTAATCTGATTAACTTGAAATTTGAAGAGCGTTTGTATATGCGGTCACTGAATTCAACCACCTTTTATTTTTGAGGTCAATATAGGCCAAAAAGTTAACATTGGCCAAAAGTACAAAATGGGCCGAATTTCTGAAATTGTTAATTTCCATCCGATTGACTTTAAATTTGAACAGGATTTGCATTTCAGGTCAATTAATTCATCCACCAATTATTTTTAAGGTCACAAGGTCAACATGGGCCTAATTTCTAATATTGACAGATGGGGCCAAAAACTATATATATATATATATATATATATATATATATATATATATATATATATATATATATATATATATATATATATATATATATATATATATATATATATATATATATATCATGACCTCAAAAAGTTGTGAACAAGTTATGACAAAACTAGGTGTATGAGTTGGTTCGGTGATAAGACCATGCAGATTAGATTTTGGTCCAGATCCATCCCATCAGTGGGATACAAAATGTAAACTGTTCAGCTTGGCGGAGGTATGCGCTCTACCGAGTGCCGTTTTACTTTGTTCTGTTTTGTCAAGTGTCGCTCTGTGAGTGATTAACTTTTTTTTTTTGTTTTTGTTACTTGGCGAAAAAAAAATTTGTTTTGCCAAGTATGTTGGTCTGTCGCGTTTGTCTGTCTGTCTGTTTGTCACACGATTTTTGGCCACAGTTTTCAAGCAACCATTCTGAATTTTTTTTTTTTTGTTTGTGTTGCTGACCGGTCACGGACAGCAACGCTAAATTTTGGTGAAGATCCGAATCCGGATCCAGATACGAGAATTTTTTCACTGATTCTTCACCATTGAGATGTATGGCATGATGTCTCAAAAAGTTTTTGAGGAGTTCTGACAAAACTCGATAGATGAGTTGGTTGGGAGACGAGAACAAGCCGATTCGATCTTGGTTAAGATCCGGATTCAGATCCGACCTATCAGTGGCATACAAAATGTAAAGTATTCAGCTTGATGGAGGTATGTATGTGCTCTACCGGGTGCCGTTCCATTTTGCCAAGTTTTCACTCCGAGTGATTTTTCCTTTGTTTGTCTGTCTGCTTGCCTGCATCGTAAACCGCTCGGCCGATTGTTCTGAAACTTTCGGAGATTGTAGGTACCGTCCCTGCAACAGTTAATTGATGGTCAACACAAGGTCAACGCAGGCTAAAAGGTCAACATTGGCCAAAATTCTAAAATTGGCAATTTTCATCCGATTGACTTGAAATTTGACGAAAATTTGCATATTTGCTCATTGAATTCAACAGACCAATTATTTTTTTAAGGTCAAATTTGTTTTTATGAATTTTTCAAGTATCGTGCGGAGCACGATATTTTTCTTGTTTGTTTGTCCACACAGAACGTATGTGTTTGAATTGCATTCGACCCTTTAGAACCCCATGACCCTTCAATACCCTTAAAACACTTTAGATCCTTTCCAACCCCAAGACTCATGAAGACCACAAAGACCCAAAGACCCCTAAAACCTTTTTGAGCCTTTCAAACCCAAAGACCTCATACCCTTTTGACCCTTTATAACCGCAAGACCATTTAAGACCCTTCAAGGTGGAGAAACAGCAGGGCTGGACCTTAAATTATACCCTTTAGATCCCTTCAACCTTCTGAGACCCTTTTGACCCTTAACACCATTTAAGACCCTGAAGACCCCTAAAACCCTTCAATTTTATGCCCTTTAGATACCTAATACCCTTTAAGACCCCTAAGGTACTTTAGAACCCCAAGATCCTGTAGACCAGGTAAACCCCAAAGACCCTGTTATACCTTTTAGAACCCTTTAGATCCTCTTCGACCCTTTTCAACCCTGAAGACCCTTTGACTCTTTTCTACCCTTTAGACCTTTAGACCTTCACACCTTTCAGGCCTTTTAATACCCTGTAGAGCCCTTTGACCTTTAGACCCTTTTTATACATTTTAGGATGCTTTAGACCTTAAATTACACCCTTTCGACACTTCAGACCATTTTGACCCTTTCGACCCTTTTCAGAGCTTTCAACCTTTAGACCTTCAGACCATTTGACCTCGACACATTTACAACTACACCATTTCGTCCTTTCATTTGCAATCAACGACCTTTCATTTTGTGCATCCTTCCATTTATTTGCCACACAAAACACACCACACAAACCAAGTCCTGGTGAAGGTCTGCAATCTCTGATTGCTCTCTCTTGTTGTTTTTTTCTTTTTTTTTTGCACAGATCCCGATGGTGATGGAAGTGCAAAGCAATGCGTCAAAATGCCAGATGACGTCTCAGAAAAAGGTTTCGAGCAGAGTGAGGATTTATTTATATACCATTGCGCATTTCATTTCTGTTTTCTCCTGTCATGCGAACAATACCCAGAAGTCTCTGGTATAATAATTGAGCTGCATTTTTCGGCATACATGAAAATTAACCGATCGTTTGTAATTATTTGAGGAATAATTGTTTTATTGTTTGAATGATGAGTGTTCCTTTGTGGTATATTTGTCGGATGACTAATACGTGAAGCTGAATGGAAACACGTGGTGGTGGTGGTGGTGGTGGTGGTGGTGGTGGTGGTGTGGTTGGCATGTAGTGAGTTTGGCATTTTACAATTTTCAATGTACATGAGACCATTTGCTTTTCTGTTCTCTCAGCATCTGCTTGTCATACAAACCAAAGCATTTCATGATAATCTCTGATGTGCATTGCGTCTGGCCAGTGTGAAATATTATTGGCTTTTAAAACAAACAAACAAAATTTTGTTGGGGTACCAATGAAAGGAAATTCTGATGCAGCAGTCTTCCATTAATGATAACTTTTGAAGTTTCGGTTTTCTTCTTTATACAAGGAATGATGACATCAGAGGAGGCCGTTTGGCCCATCATGTCTGTGCTTTATCAACACCATGTAAAATCAATTTATCTCCTTGATTTTAATGGGGAAGAGGTCAGTAGAGCAAACACAGGAACGTTACCAGGGTGGGTTTTTTTTGGGAGAGGAATGAGCAAAATCGGACAGCACATTAACTTTGTGACGAGATCACCGCACAGACATCATGACCCCACTACACATGAATATAATTACCAATGCATAAGCTTCCTTCCAGTCTGCCAATATACCCATAACCCTCTATCCCCAGTGCTTCTCGGTTCCTATCAAATTCCAGTTTAAACGTATTGTTGCGGGAATGGTGGTTT
This sequence comes from Eptatretus burgeri, assembly GCF_056783735.1. Taxonomy (NCBI): domain Eukaryota; kingdom Metazoa; phylum Chordata; class Myxini; order Myxiniformes; family Myxinidae; genus Eptatretus; species Eptatretus burgeri. The sequence goes on from NC_140972.1 coordinate 2,939,627, forward strand.
GGAGTCGTTGAATTCACTTTCCGCCGGTACTCCAAGGGCTTCCGTCTGGCCATCCCCCAGGCAGATGTCTGGCCCATCCCCATCTCCTTGAGATGCCGATCAACCTCACGAGGATCCCTCGCTGAGAGAATCTGGTGAGCAGGATCAGCATCAGGAAATAAGTGAATCTCTCCATGACCTCAACATCCTCACCACAAGCAGGTACAGACAACATAACAGCATTCAAGATGTCATTGAAAGCCTGAATCTTAGTTTTGACCCAGGAAACCTGTAATCCCAGTGGCTCCGACTCCTCATTCAGCACCCAGAGGGCCCCCAAAAGGATATCTAAAGTCTCCGCAAAGATGACTGCATCATCTGTGATATCAAGGTCAGAGATCTTGACATTCCCAAACGATGCACCGCATCTTCATCTCTCCGAAATCCTCCACAGAATCCAGTCCATACAAGTGCTGAAAAGTGTGGGCGCCAGTTCACACCCCTGACTAACTCCAGTCGCAACTGGAAATAAGTCATCGATGGAATCACCACATCTCACAGCAATCTTGGTACCAGAGTATAGTTGAGACATCAGATCGATCAGTTTTGGTAGCACCATATTGATCAGTTTGGGTGGCATCGATAATCCTCCAGAGGGCATCCCGATTCACTGAATCAAACGCTTTACAGAGATCAACATAGGCTGCAAGCAGCCCCTGCCGAAACTCTCATCTGCATTCAGTGAGAACACGAAGAGCAAGGATACGGTCAATCATTGACCTCTTTCGTGAAAAGTCTGACTGCTATGGGCACTGTTGCTTAAGCAGATGGTGGCGATCCCGATCCAGAATTATCCGAGCAAAGACCTTGCCCGGTACTGAGAGCAGCATCACCCCTTGGTAGTTGTTTCAGTCCTGGCGGTCATCCTTCCCTTTCCAAAGAGGAACAACAAGGCCCCTCTTCCAGTCAGTTGGCATGATGCCTGTGTTCCAGACAGAGCACAAAACTGCATGCAACGACACGATCACAGCATTTCCACAAGCCTTGAGAAGTTCAGCATGGATTCCACAGATCCCTGGAGATTTACCCCATTTCAACTGGTTCAACCGGTTGATTGGAAGGTCAGCAACGGATAGTAACACCCCTGACATCCAACTCAACAGCTGGTGGATCAGCCTGATACAGCCGCTCAAAGTTACTGGTCTTGCGGGCCTTCACTTTGGACTCCTCTGTCAAGAGCCCACCACCCTCCGCTCTAACTGCAGTACACTGAGGAATGGACTTGCAGGAACGCAATGCGTGAATTCCGCTGTAAGCAGGACGAGAATTACTTCACCACAGGTGATGCTCTTCCCCCTCAGATTCCTCACACACAGACCTCCTTGTCCACCCTCAGTGCACATCGTGTTTTATGCCTCAACTTCCTGAACAGCTCTGCCCTGCGACTCTGGACAATGGTATCCCATGTCCCTTGAGAGACAAAATTATTTTTCGCCCTTCAGTGAGTTCCAAGATTTTCCACCGGCAACATCAAGGATGGTGGTCTTGAAGGCACTCCACAACTCTTCATGATTTCCCAAAGCACCCAGACCCCACAAAAGTCCTGTTCAGCCTGTTCGCAAACTCCTCAGCTATCCTCTCATCTTTGAGCTTGCTACCATCCAGCCTCGCCTGGAATGGCACCAATCTCCTGGATTTAAGGTTCAACTTCAAAGTTGCTACCACAAGCTTGTGGTCGGTATTTAGGAACTGAGCACTCCGGTAGACCCTGCAGTTCTGGATCATCCTCCAGTGACCATCAACGAGCACATGGTCAATCTCCTTTGCCACACCACCAGCGTTGGAACACCAAGTCCAGCGATGACCTTTGGGTGCTGAAACGGTGAATCAGCAATCCTAAGACCATGACTTCTTGCAAAGTCAAGGAACTTAGTGCTATTCTGGTTCACAGTTCCAGACCCATGGGGACCAACATATGTCTCATAACCATCCCTATCAGTTCCAGTCGATGCATTGAAATCCCACAAAACTAGAAGAGTATCTCACCTGGGGCACTAATCAACCACAGACTGGAGCGCGGCATAGAACGCGTCCTTCACGGTGAGATCATTCGCCTCAGTCGGAGCATATCCAGAGACCAGGGAAACGACACCCAAGGAGTGACGAATCCGTTGTTTCATAATACGCTCGTTAACCGATGTTACCTCAATTATCATTGGAATTAGCTTATTGTATACAGCTACAGCAACTCCTTGAGTATGGTAACCATCAGAGCGACCAAACCAATAGTAGGTGTACGCACCTGTCATGATCTCGCCGCAATCCGGTCTCCTAACCTCAGAGAGTGCTGCATTACCGATGTTCAAACGCTTGAGATCAGATGATAACAGACACAGTTGATCATCCTCTCATGGGGAAAGGACATTCCAGGCACCCACCCTAAGGGCCTGCTTCATGTTAGCCCAAGGTGATCGCCGTCTGGTGGACGACACCTCGGCACCACCCCGACACACACTACTGCAGCGTGGCCCGGGAAGGTTACCCCGTGGTTTTCCTTCTATCATCAAAGAGTGAGGGTCCTGAAGGCTTTTCCCCAATCCCGTCATCCGGTGAGCTGCCCTGCGAAGGGCAGCTGCAAAGGAGGTACCTCCAAAGAGTGGATTTTCAATTTTCTTTGCATTTGTTTGTTTTGCGAAGTGAAGTGTTTTACGGTGGCCGGAGTTCATATCCTGCCATTAACCTCCTAAAAAAAGTAACCCAACTGCAGGAGGACGTCCGCAGACACAGTTGGGCACAAGGAGCTCCTCCGTCCTTTTATGGGGTAATGGGTGTAAAATAGACTGGTTCTACTCATTAATTCGTGTTGTGTGCAAGTTTGTGCCTGTATGGTTTCTGTATGAAAAGGACGGAGCACGTGTGGAAGTTTACTTTTGAGTTTATAACCTTAACCCTTCCCCACCGTAATGTACTTACAAGCTTCCCTGCCATCCCACCTCATGTATCCTTTAAATTGTTCCCTTTTTGTCAACAAACTCAAGGCTCTTGGAAGAACTACAACACAGATCAGGATGAAAGAAAACAAAAGGAACAGCAAAAAGAGAGGGAGGAAACACCAGCAGCAGGGTTGAAGAACAAAATATACAGTGCCTTCGGAATGTATTCACACCCTTTACTTTTTCACATTTTGTTCAGGTGCAGCCTGATCAAAGGAAATCGGATGCACCTGAGCTCGATTTGGAGTGTCATCGCAAAAGGGTTGAATACTTATTGATGTCTAACATTTGAGCTTTTCGTTTTAAATTGATTTGTAAAAATTTATCAAAACGTTTTCACTTCCTTATTATGGGGTATTATGTGGAGATCGGTGACAAAACTTTTAAATTGAATCCATTTTAAATTCAGGCTGTAACACAACAAAAGGTGGAGAAGTCAAGGGTGTGAATACTTTCTGAAGGCACTGTTCCCAACTCATCCACAGTTTTTTTTTTTTTTTAGTTTTTTTTTTTTTTTTTTTCTCACAACTCATCCACAAACTTTTTTTAAATATCATGCTGTGCAGTGTATCATTTTTGGCATTATTTTGGTCATGGAATCAGTCATCGCTTCCGACATTAAATCCTTCCTCTTCTCCAATGGCGTGATTTCTGATCATCAATTTGGATTCAGACCAGGTCTCTCTTCCCTGGATATGCTGCTCCTGCTCTCCCAACAATGGATGGAGGTCCTCAATGTCAGACATGAGATCAGAGCCATCTCCCCAGACATATCGTGAGCTTTCGATACGGTCTGGCACCCTGCCCTGCTCACCAACCTCTCTTCTTATGGTATCCAAGGCCATTTCCACTCACGGCTCGCAAACTTCCTCTCCTGTCGCAGTCACCGTGTGGCTCTTCATGGCTCTCTGTCATCCCCTCGCCCTGTCCAGGCTGGAGTTCCTCGAGGCAGTGTTCTTGGCCCTGTGCTTTTTCTGGTTTTATCAATGATGTCTCCGACTCTCTGGAAAATCCTCTTTATCTATTTGACTCCACACACTGCCATGACATCTCTCATCCTTCTGACAGACAGGCAGCAACCTCTTCCCTCTACTCAGACGTTGACAAAATCAGAAACTGCTCAAACATAATTTTGCTTTTGTATCCATATTGTCTACCCTTTGCATTCTCCCTTACCCCTCATCATAACCTGCATTCCTTGTTTGTCCTTCTCCATCTACTTTCTTCCTCTGCCCAACTGTTGGTGTTTCCCCTTTCCCCTGCTTTTCACTTTGCTATGCTGTCCTGATTTTTTTTCTTTCTGTATAATCACTCTTCCACGAGCCGAGACCATGTTTAAAAAAAGAAAAACATTAAAAATACAAACAAATCCCTCACATTCGCGGACCCCAACATTCGCTGCATTTTTCAGGAACGTATCCCCTGTGAATAACGAGGTCCATCAGGACGTAATTAATAGATGTTGTCATGGTCCAATATTACGTAATTAATAGACATAGTCACGGTCCAATATTATGTAATTAGTAGATGTAGTCATGATCCAATATTAAGTAATTAACATATGTGCTCATGGTCTCGCGCAAACAGGATGTTATTAGGGCTGACGGTCTGGCCTGGAGTTATGCACACTCGCCTCTCAGCTGTCTCACCTGGATTTGAATCCTGATCCAGCTATAAACTGTTTTCTAGGTGTTTCACATGTAGGGTGATTCATCAATGTGTTTGCCGTCCCTCTGATGAACGTTAAACGGACATCCTGTCTGCCAGCATTCGATGGTAGACGTTAAGGATCCCATGGAGTCGTTCACGAAGAGTAAGTCAAGCTATCTCCGGCACCCTGAACAATTTACAAATTCCTGCCCTAACCTTGCAGAGGGCATCGCATCAGCGGCACAACCACACCCTCAGCCAATGATGCTACCTCGCAGCCTTGTAACTTCACAGTGCACACGAACAATGAAGAAGTGCGTCATTAAAAAAAACATACTCACATGGGGTCGACCGAGGCTTCGCCTCGACGAGGGTTCACCATCCACCCGTGTTTATCGGTTTTATGCATCGCACTCGCTCTCCTCGCCTCTACACGTCGTTGCAGAGATTGATGTCTCAGATTTGCTGTGTTGTCATGATTTATACCAATCATAATACAAACATTTCTTTTGAACAAATTTATTTGAAATATTGGTGATTTGTAATTAATCTATGTGTAATCAAAAAAGGTCCAACTGCTCTAAAGCTCTAAATGATCAAGGGTCAAAGCTGTCTAATATGTCTTGATGGTATAATGGATCTGAATGGCATTAAGGTCTGAGGAGTACAAAGGGTCTTCAGGGTCTTTTGGGGTCTTTGAGGTCTTTTGGGTTGTCAGGGACATTTGGGTCTTTGCGGTTTTTCAGGGTCTTTTTCGACTTTTGGGATTTTTGGGTTCTTCAGGGTCTCTTTGGGTTTTGGGGGATTTTTGGGTTTTCTGTCACTTTTGGGTCTTCAGGGTCTTTTGGGTCATCAAGATCTTTTGGATTCTCAGGGACTTTTGGGTCTTCGGTGACTTTTGGATCTTCAGGGTCCTTTTGATCTTCAGGGTGTTTGGGCTGTTTTGGGTCTTCAGAGTCTTTTGGGTCCTCAGGGACTTTTGAGTCTTCTGGGTCTTCTGGGACTTTTGGGTCTTCGGGGTCTTCAGGGTCTTGGGGAGTTAACGTTCAAACAGGATGTGATTAATCTTAGATACCAGGAAAAGTACCCGTCCACAGTGATGGGAAAAGTTCAAGTTATATTTAAATTATTTAATGGATTTTTTAGGTTATTTGTGTCACACTCTTGGTTTCACTTTTTGCAACTTATACCCAAAATGGTTTTGCAACATCGGGCGGCGAAATAAAAGTTCAATTTGGCTGAAAACAGTGAAGAATATTGTTACGAATTCTGGCCCGCCTGGCGTGCGAGCGATTGCGTAACTCCAATCGCAACCGCGTCGCCCACTGGACGTACAATTCAGTCGTGACCCTCCTGGAACTACCGCCAGGAGCCAGTCACGGGTGGGGTTTAACCTCACCACGATCGTGCCAATTGCCCACCCGTGCAGGATAGGGTTGCTCGCCAAATTCGACCTACCCAAGTACCTGCGCGAGTAGTCGACCGGGCGATCGTACCTCGCCGCAGGTCGGCCGAGGACACGACCCGCTTAAGCGGTCCGTTCCGTGCTACAGTGATAACCGAGCGGTGTTATCGCCGACCTCGACGGATCAGATTCTCTTCTTTTCCGGGCGTTCAAAACCCTCTACTCATTTATTCCGCGATTTAAGATGGCACTTTCAAAAGGGAAAAAGACGACGAACGGGATACATTTCACACAAGGACATTTATTATAACACACACGTATTCAGAAGCAAGGCAGTCATGCAATGTACAAGAAACAAATAGAAGCGTTACCACCGAATACGAGCAATGTACAGTCACTTACACAGGTCTACTTATAGGGACACGGCGCCACAGCAGTCATACAAAAGCAAAGAAAAACCCTCCCCATAGGCAGGGAGGTAGACGGGGTTCGTAAACCTTTATGGCACGGGACCTGGAGGACCGAACGGGTCCCGTGAGACTGAAGGGTCTTACCCGCGCCCTCGTGGCACGACGGTGGGCAGGTCGCGACGTCGACTCCCCACGGCCTTGCGTAGCCGCGCCTGACCTTGGGCCCCTGGCGTGGTCAGCAAGCTCTCTCCGGCATTGCTGCTGGTGCTTCCACGACCAACAAGGAAGGACTGAAGGGCACAAGGGGCTTCAGGACCAGAGAGAGAGATTGACGTCGACGACCCAGACAGAGAGAGCTTATGGACCAGAGAGAGCGAACGGCGTCGACGACCCAGACAGAGAGTGAGAGCGAGCTCGACCCTGGCCACCAAGAGAGAGGAGCACTCGACCCCGGCAGAGAGAGCTCATGGACCAGAGAGAGAGTGACGTCGACGGCCCAGACAGAGCGAGCTCGACCCTGGCCACCAAGAGAGAGGAGCACTCGACCCCGACAGAGCGCGAGCGAGCTCGACCCTGGCCACCAAGAGAGAAGAGCACTCGACCCCGACAGAGAGAGCTCATGGACCAGAGAGAGAGAGAGAGAGAGAGAGAGTGACGTTGACGACCCAGACAAAGAGAGTGAGAGCGAGATCGACCCTGGCCACCAAGAGAGAGGAGCACCAAGAGAGAGGAGCACTCGACACCGACAGAGAGAGAGTGAGCCCCGCGCGCGGTCCGCCTTATATAGCGTGGGGCTCCGCCCTTCACTCCTCCCCGTTTTCGGCTCCACCTTCCTTCGAGAAGGTTCCCGAAAAGGGGCGTTCCCTCACCCTGACCGCCTCACGCTGTTCATCCACCAATCGGCGGCGAGCTGCCCTCCCCCTTTCCTTCACACCAAGCGCGGGGAAAAATAAGTGGGAAAAAATCCACGCGCCCAAAAGGGAACTCTTTTGGTTCCCTTTTTCATTCGACAGTTTTCAACGTGGCTTGTTGCTTGCGTGGAGGTTTGTTCAAAATAACGATAGAAAAGAAAAACGGCTGTCTCAAAGAGTCGCAGCCCGGTGAATCGCACGAATTCCCTTTAAACAACGGTGGGGAACTATCTGCACATAAACTTAGCGTCATAACTGATCTAAGGACCTTTTATGGTGTATTGCGAATTTCCACAGCCATAACAATATCTTGCTTGTGAAATCGAATTTGGCATCACCATTATTACCTCCACCAATGAAGGTGAATGGAGGTGATGTTTTCACGTCTGTCTGTCTGTCCGTCTGTCTGTCTGTCTGTCTGTCTGTCTGTGAGCAGGATATCACAAAAATTTGAGGACAGTTTCAGATGAAATTTGATGGACAGGTGAGGTGTGTGAGAAGGATAATTTGATTAGATTTTGGTGAAGAAGGTGGATGGAGGTTTTGCTTTCACCCCGTATGTCTGCTTGTCTGTGAGCAGGATATCTCCTAAAGTTGAGGATCCTTTCACACGGAATTTTGTGGACAGGTTGGGTGTGTGAGAAGGACGAAGTAATTTGATTTTGGTGAAGATCCAGATGCGGATACTGGAATTTTTTTGAGTGATTCTTCACCATTTTGACAGGCAGGCCTGAAAACGATATATGGCACGATATATCCTTAGGTTGTGGACGGATTCGGACAAAACTTGGTGGAGAGGTAGGGTTTTTGACGTATTCGGCGGCTGGCCTTGAAGGCGAATTTTGAAACATGGTTTGCCCAAGAAAGATCATGGCTGATAGTGAGACCCAGGAGGTTGAATGACTGAACTTCCTCAAAAGGGGAATGGGAAACCAAAATGAGAAAGGCAATTTTTTGGAACTCTTGCGATTTTCTGCCCTCGTTGACAAAGAAACGTACCAATCAGGCTTCTAATTTCTTTATTCTGAAGGGTTAACGTTTCACGTGCCATGCAGTTCGGAGGACAAAGCAAAGCACTGCTCACAATGTCTGATGGCATTTCGTCGCCAGTCTGGATTTATGGATTTCTCCCTTCCGCGGTGTTGCAAAGGGATCTGTTTTAACCTTTGTTATTCATCACCTAATTTATCGTCACATAGCATTCGGTGTAGCGCAATAAAAGTGCAATGTAATACGATATACACTGCAAATGAAAAGCAGGTGAGCATGCAGATTACGCGAGTATATGAAGTCCCCGTTTTATGAGATGTGTGCCTTGTTGATGCGGATGGTGGGCTCCGTTGATCCACCTTCTGATTAATCAACCGGAAATGTCATCCGTTTGACTCTGTGGCACGGTGAACTTGTCCTAAACTGTGTGTTTTGTGCAGCATTCGCTTATTTTTGTGTTTTGCACAACGAAGCCCCTTCTGGCCATGAAAAGTTCCAATTATTTGATGATGCAAGTGTAGCAGTCGACTCGTATCGTTTCATCAGCTTGCAATCGTTTTAATGTGCTCAACAATAAAAATCAGGTCATTACTTGTTGAATTACCTCGACCGTATTGATACTGTTTATATATTAATTTATTTTTTGATACTGCATTTTGTGTGCAACGCTTGTGAACAGAGTGGACGTTTCGGAAAATCCTTCATTATTTGGAACAACAACGGCATCAGTTCTCTATACCTTATACGCTTTGTGTGTGCTTGATAAAACGACATTCACTTTGCTTCTTGATGCACCTGCATATGCCGGATTATGTCCAGGTGGTCACGGATTTTGGCGTGTGCATGAAGTAAACTGCCAGCCCGTGAAGGTCACTAAGCTGTCTCGTCTCTTACCTGCCAAATTGGGCAAACGAAGTCGCAATGTGTTTGTGAAGGGAAAGCTGCTATACGCTGGCGTGCTGTCCAAGTTTTGAAATCCTGACCTGATTGGTAGTACGTCTACCCGATAATTTAACTGAATGCTTTTCCGCATGCGCCAGTCTCTCACGCAATGTGACGGTACTCAAACAGCTATACTTTACTTGTGACACTTTATGCACGGTTGCCTGGCAGGTACATGGCAATGCAAAAAGCTTTTCAATCTGCAAGGCCCTCCTCAACAATGTGCAGCTCAATTATTTCGCTGTTTTTTTTTTTATTACTATTTTTTTTTTCCAAAGGGCAAATGACGAACCGATACATTAAAACGGTTTTGATACGCGGCATCTTCGCCGCTGCAAGTGCCGTTGTTTCTCTTCTTTTATTCCCCGACTCGAACGAAACCATCCGCTTCACCTCCGACCTTTTTACCACCGCCCCTCGTGTTCCTCAGCTAAGCTGGACCAGCCGAGCTACGAACACTACCTGCACAAATGGGCAGAGGAGAAAAACTTGGCGAAAGAAGAGGGAATTAAGGACCTGCCATCTATGAGCCAGGTAAGGTTCGATTGTCGTCCTGTAGTTGAGACTTTCTGCCGTTGAAAGCACAGGCGGGTTATTCTCTAACTGTTGCCGATATCATCGTGTCACTCACTGTGTTTATCACTTTTCCCAATCCCTCAAAACACACCAGAAAGCAAAACAAAAAGCGAAAACATTTTCTCGCTCGTAATATATCCATTTAATGTGAAATTCACAAAATTGATATTCCATGAACTATAAATTTCTGGATTTGATCGTTATCAATTGTTTCAATATACCATGCCTGGATGAGGTGGGGGGGGGAGTGAGGAGCAGTGGAAGGGGAGAGAAGTACCATTAGGCCGTAAATGTAACTTGCATTCATTTCTGTGCAGGCAGCCCACTGTTGTCCATGATTGGCCGTGTGAACGAGTGATGTCTCGCATGCGTTTCGGCCGTTCATGGATAATACATGGCTATCTGGTATCTGCTTATAAATTCCTGAATAATCCAGTGAAGTCACGTCAGTTGCTTGATGGTACATCTTTTTAGCTGAGCACTTTAATTGAAAATTGGGATAACAATCGAATCTGCATAGAATATGCAAAATTCTGATGATTCCGATGTACGTAACTCTGTTACAGTGTGGCCCAAGCAGTTTCTTGGCAAGGATTATCCTGGGTGGTTTGCTGTTGCCTTCCCAGCAATAGTCAAGGCAGGAATTTTATAATTTGGTCAGGGTGCCGGCAATAGCTCTTTGACTCTTCACGAAGAACACGGTGGAATCTTTGACATCCACCAACTCATGCCAGCAGAAGGAACATCCGTTTAACGTCCATCCGAAGGATGGCACGCACATTGATGAATCATCCTACCTGTGAAACACCAGGATGACAGTCTATAGCTGGGTCGAGATTCAAACCCAGGCTGGACAGCTCAGAAGCGAGTGTGCGTACTTCTCGGCCACCCTGCTAGCCGAAGGAAAATAGAATACAGTACTCCTCTACTCATTTTTGGATCGGTACCTCATCAGGCGGATACCCAAGTTTTCCCTTGCCTTCCCTTCGGCAAAGATGATGTCGATGTAAATCGGATCGCAATCTTAATTTTCTCATTGGTTGCTTGTATGCAGTACGTGGTCTTGGTTAAAAAATACTGGAACATCACTCATTGTAACCAGCTGATTAATTGATGAAAACAATTGTGAAGTTGTTTTCTTCAATGTAGTGCTTTTAGTGAGGTGTGTACGTGTACATTCATACAGGAGCAGTTCATACAGCTTTGCAAAGTGCTCTACATGCTGTTTGGATCAGAGGGAGATGGGAAACAACGGCTGTACCATGCTGTTGCTGCTGTAGCCAGTCTTCTACTGGAGCTTGGAGAAGTTGGACGTCAGCTGCCATTAGATGACCAAGGCGATAAGAAGGCGGATGGCAGAAACATCTCTGCCGAGGGAGCTTTTCAAGCAGGGGATAGTGACTCTTTGGGAAGGCGATTGCCTGAGCGGAAGGACCCCAGTCTGCATGCTAAACATGAAGATGATGTGGAAATTACCAGCCGTGAGGAGGAGAGCTCTATGTCATCTTATTCAGTGGTGAGTGCGAGCTCACTCTTCTCGTCGTCATCCGACGATGCGGTGATGGTCACTCGGGAGGATGGGCAAGCTGTCAGTATGGGCTCCGAACAGGGGAAAGTTGGCTCAGAGAGCCTGCAGGGACTCGAGTCGATATCGGTGCAGTCGGGGACTTCAGAGTGTGCATCGCCGACTCGTGAAATGGTGAACGCCATCAAACCAACTGGCAACAGGCTGTGCACGACTCAAAGAGCTTGGTCCATGAGTTTTGAACAACTACTTGCATCCGTGCTCACGGAGCCAGATCTGGTGCGCTGGTTTGAGCAGCCGGCAGACACAAAATTCCTGCTCCAGGAAGCGTGGGATGTCAGGCAGGGCGGAAGTTCGGCCTGTTTGAGCGCAGAGCCATTGGTGCTTTCAGCATGAATCGGGTGTGAGTTTCATCGGTGTGAGGCTCTGAGTCGTGGCCTGGCCATTTTGGGTCATCAGTGCGAAATCCTACAATGTAATTTTTTTTTTGTAATGCTTGCAGAAACTGTAGCAGCAGTTCCGCCCTCGTGACGGACAGTCGTGCTTTTCAGGTACAGGCCATGTGGAATTATCTATTTTTGCGCAGGAATACGCTCACTTTGACATTCTAATTGAATCGGAGTGAAGTCTCGAATGTAATTCCATGTTCGGAAAGGATCAAGATAAAGGTATCCATCTTCGCTTCCCATCCGGATGTCCAACGCAGACTGCTGGTGGTAAGCAGCCTGGTTATACCCGTACAGTAATAAGGGTCATGATGGTTACTTGCGAAGATTCTGTTATTCTTACTTATGCACCTTACTGGTAGATTGTGTTACATTTTTGTTGCCGCGTGGTGTCGGCAGTCAGGAATTGATCTTGATTTTCATCCGAATCCTTCGATTTGTGAAGCTTTGTGCTCCGTGCCGTTTTTGATGAAAACGTGCGCACAGTGAACGATTGCACAAATTTTTCGAAGTTGGTGTTCGTGGCGTGGGTTTCTTTTCCTTTCCATCATTGTGTATTACTGTGTGTACACAAATCGTTTTGGTGTTGATTTAATTTTGTTCTTTGTTTGCATTCGTCCTTTCTCTCGCCCTCTCCACCCCCACTCCCCCCCCCCTCCACACTTCCTCCCCACTTTCGTTTAATATTTCCCCCTCTTTTTTTAATGCCTCTTCTTGACCTTCCTTCACAAATTGAAGGTCGAACCACACGAGTACATGTTGCATATGTGTGTTGAGTCCGTGTTCCACAAAACTTCATTTCATTAACATTACTTACCCTAATTTCACCTGCACGGAGATGTTATTGAAATTTGCTCGAAACTCCTCCTTTTTGGTCCTTTTCGTTTTGTTTTTTTTTTAGGTAATGAAAAAGCAAAAATTCAGATTAAGATGGCTCGAGATTGTTTTTTGTTTATTTCTTTTCTTTTCTTTTCTTTTTTTTTTTCCTCCCTTCTCCCTTTTTTTTTTTCCTGCACTGAGAGGTGTCTGCAGCCGACAAGCTATTTTGGCCAATTTGGGCCCATTCGCCATCTGTGCTTTTTCTCTGGCCCAAAAGGCCTATTATTACTCGTGCCTCTTTTAGCCCAGAGTGAGCACGGTATGGATACTTAATGGCTTTGTGCAGTCACGATATAAATCACTGTCATTTACAGAGCATTGCCGAAAGTGCTACGAGCAGCATCCCGGCTTGACACTCTTAACCCCCTTTTCAAATCGACAGCCATGCTCGTTTAGACGTGCGGCGCGCTCGCCTGCGACTCCGCATCTCCCCCCTCCCCAAGCGAACACGGAGCTCGAGTGTAACCCCTGCGTTCTGGGTTCTGTTCTCGTGAAGATTCCTTGTATTCTATTGTGAAGTTTCATGGGTTTCTTTTCTTATTGTTTCGATCCATTAAATTAATTTTTTTTTGTTATTAAAATAATTGCCATCAGTGTTTGTATTTTTACATCAATTTCCTTTTGCACAATACTTACGTTGCGTGATGTACTTGATCGTAAACTTCCATGCCCTGAAAGCTCACGATTCGTTCGGCTTCTTGAAATAACGTGATCTTTCTTGAAATTTTGCACATACGGTTCTCAAGTTGCTTGTGAGTGGAAGAAAGAGTGATTAAAAATTTTTTTTTTAAATCCTTTGATTGCTTGTGAGCCAAACGGTGCTTTTAGTCATCGGCGTTTTCACCCATTAACTTCGGTACCCCCCCGATTAAGAACAGGCAAGCTTTTTGATCTTCATCGCACATCATTACGTGCTTAAAACGCCTATTCAAACAACATCTATTCCGTCATAAAGGTGGCGCCACCACCAGAGACGTAGTCGTGTTGTCATAGCAACACGAGATTGTGTGTTTTGTTCTCAAGGTAAAATGAGATTCCCTTTTTTGTTGCCCGAAGAATTGAAAGAGCATCATCTTCGGTAGTTACTTTACTTGAAGTATTTCCATGCAAGTTCCTACTATCGCGGTGAATATCAATAAATGAGGTGAAACGGTGAAGCATCGTAGTTATAAGGGTTATCTTATGAAAGTGAATCTTCTACGAGCAGCAACGTTAACACTTTGAAGGGAATGTGATTAATCGGCCAGCAGGTCTGCGCTGTGTCTCGGTGCTCAGCTGTGTAGTACAAAACCTATTTACACCTGTCGTGGGACTTTCTGTGCAACGTCTTGTAAATTAATAAATACTATAATAAAGGCTTTTCTGTCACTCATTTGTGTTGATGCTTCCTTCTTCTTCTTCAAGCAGGTGTCCAATAATTTGATGCCTGTTGTTTTTTTTTTCCTTTCTTTTGGAAGAGTTATCACGTGCGTGCATGTCGTGTGTACACGAGACATCGTAGGACTTGACCTTCAATGAAATGATACAGCCGTTGACCTTGGAAGAAATAACTTTCCGAGAGCAGTCTGGGCGCCGGCGACGCCACCTTGGAGCCACTCCATGGGATGCCAACCCACAGGGATTTTCTGTGCTTTATCCTCCAAATGCTGAGTGTCAAGTGAGGACATACAGTGGGGAGAACAAGTATTTGATACACTGCTGATTTTGCAGGTTTTCCCACTTACAAAGCACCAAGAGGTCTGTAATTTTTATCATAGGTACACTTCAACTGTGAAAGACTAATCTAAAACAAAAATCCTGAAAATCACATTGTATGATTTTTAAATAATTAATTTGCATTTTATTGCATGAAATAAGTATTTGATACATCAGAAAAACAGAACTTAATATTTGGGACAGAAACCTTTGTTTGCAATTACAGAGATCAGAGTTTCCTGTAGTTCTTAACCAGGTTTGCACAGACTGCAGCAGGGATTTTGGCCCACTCCTCCATACAGATCTTCTCCAGATCCTTCAGGTTTCGGGGCTGTCGCTAGAGCAACACAGACTTTCAGCTCCCTCCAAAGATTTTCTAATGGGTTCAGGTCTGGAGACTGGCTAGGCCACTCCAGGACCTTGAGATGCTTCTTACGGAGCCACTCCTTAGTTTCCCTGGGTGTGTGTTTCGGGTCGTTGTCATGCTGGAAGACCCAGCCACGCCCCATCTTCAATGCTCTTGTTGAGGGAAGGAGGTTGTTGGCCAAGATCTCGCGATACATGGCCCCATCCATCCTCCCCTCAATACGCTGCAGTCGTCCTGTCCCCTCAATACGCTGCAGTCGTCCTGTCCCCTTTGCAGAAAAGCATCCCCAAAGAATGATGTTTCCACCTCCATGCTTCACGGTTGGGATGGCGTTCTTGGGGTTGTACTCATCCTTCTTCTTCCTCCAAACACGGCGAGTGGAGTTTAAACCAAAAAGCACAATTTTGGTCTCATCAGACCACATGACCTTCTCCCATTCTTCCTCTGGATCATCCAGATGGTCACTGGCAAACTTCAGATGGGCCTGGACATGCGCTGGCTTGAGCAGAGGGACCTTGCGTGCGCTGCAGGATTTTACTCCATGACGGCGAAGTGTGTTACTTATGGTTTTCTTTGATACTGTGGTCCCAGCTCTCTTCAGGTCATTGACTAGGTCCTGCCGTGTAGTTCTGGGCTGATCCCTCACCTTTCTCTTGATCATTGAGGCTCCACGAGGTGAGATCTTGCATGAAGCCCCAGACCGAGGGAGATTGACTGTTATCTTGAACTTCTTCCATTTTCTAATAATTGCGCCAACAGTTGTTGCCTTCTCACCAAGCTGCTTGCCTATTGTCCTGTAGCCCATCTCAGCCTTGTGCAAGTCTACAATTTTGTCCCTGATGTCCTTAGACAGCTCTCTGGTCTTGCCCATTGTGGAGAGGTTTGAGTATGATTGATTGAGTGTGGACAGCTGTCTTTTATGCAGATAACAAGTTCAAACAGGTGCAGTTAATACAGGTAATGAGTGGAGCATGGGAGGGCTTCTTAAAGGCAAAACTAACAGCTCTGTGAGAGCCGGAATTCTTACTGGTTGGTAGGTGATCAAATACTTATTTCATGCAATAAAATGCAAATTAATTCTTTAAAAATCATACAATGTGATTTTCAGGATTTTTGTTTTAGATTCCATCTTTCACAGTTGAAGTGTACTTATGATAAAAATTACAGACCTCTACGTTCTTTGTAAGTGGGAGAACCTGCAAAATCGGCAGTGTATCAAATACTTGTTCTCCCCACTGTAGCACATACCATTTTTAGTTTTTGGTACGACTCAGCTCGGGTTACAATAAAACTGCCGACCACCCATGGCAGATACTTTAGCCACAGAGTTGGGGTTTTTTGTTGTTGTTAAAGGGTCTAAGGTTCATTGTAAAACTGCCACGTATGCGCATCTCACATAAGTGGGCACAGACGAACACGCGAGATGCAACACAGGACTGTTAGATGAGACAAACGCAGCAATTGAGTTTGAGGAAAGTGACGTCACGTGCCGCCTGGGTACCAGCGACGTCACGACGATGGCACCTCTTCTCTCACCGCACTCTGCGGGGCATTTCCTTCGGAGAAATTTCCTCTTCCCCATGGATGCCAACCTATGGGGGTTGTACGTGTTCTTTGCTTATTAATAGCTGTTTTGTACCAAATACTTAAGTATTTCAAGAACGAATAATTGCGACATTTTACTCTCCAGCCATGTGCAAGAAATGCACCATTAAACAGCGAACGCAACTTCGTTGCATGACCCAGGAATTTATTTCGAGGCCGACATCACAGGCATGTCAGACGATCGATCATACATGAGACGAAGCTACCTGCACAGAAATTACCAGGGAAATCGCTGAAGTTCCATTTGCTGCTTTCAATGGTTCATCCGCCTCAACCCCTCCACACAAAGATGCATGGTGAAAGTAGTCATTTTCAGGTAGTGAAGTTTCAGTTTTGTTTCTCTTTGAAATCTCTTTTGTCACAGATTTTGTGTTCACACGTTTGTTCGTACACTCTCCTTTTTTCAATGATGCATTGTATCAATGCAGTTCTTCTGATGAGCCTTGCTTTTTATACGCCCGATATATATCGGGGCGTATTATTCTCTCTAGATTCTTTCCATCCGAGATTTTTCCCAAATCGTTTTCTCAGATTTGTTCTTACCTGCATCTAATGATATCACCCTGTTGCCTTTTTGGCCTGACATCCATACGTCATTCTTGCGGGGTTTTTATTTTATTTTATTTTCAGCTCACTAGCATCCCATGATGATTTTCCCTCAAATCATATTTTTCTTCTCTGACCTCACTCAACTCATTATTTACCACTTTTCTCCGAAGGAAGTTTAAAAACAAAAGTCCCTTTCCTCACCCCACTGGGGATGTTTCGCTCGGCGCATTGTCGACGCTCCTACGAGAAATCGGTTTCACTGCTGTATTGTTTCGTCAGCAGTTGAGATCAAACCGTGAAGATGCTTGTTAGTGGTCAACAACAGCACAAGGTCATCAGAGCACCGCACAAAAGACGGACAAACATTCCTTCACCAGATGTTGTGTTTGGTGCACTTCCCACGCTTTAGAGACAGGTTTTTCCTCATAGGGGATGAAAGCCTCATTTACGTATAGATTGCGTCGACAAAGTCTATACGAGTAGGTTCTCAAGGCCTGTGCTGTGTGGAACAACATATATAGCATATGGTGTTGTTCACCCTGGATAGTATAATCCCATCGCGTTCTGATCTATTTGGATGCAAGTATTTTCTTCCGAGTGATCCTGATGTCTGGGAGGAACGTTTGGTTGCATTAAGCCCATATTGATGAAACATCACACTCTTCACTGGATTCTTGAGCAGTCGCCATGATAATTTGCTGGAATTGAGATGCAAGTGCACGTGTAATGCATTTTCAAATACTTGCTTCTCCTGGGAATCCAGCGGTGTGAATTTGACAGTTCGGTTGGAAAATCATGTTGGAATTCAACCTCAAAACAACAATTGTTTAGCAATTTTTTTTTTTTAATGCCCCTGCATTTGGAGGCATTATGTTTTTGGTTTGTCTGTACAGTTGTGCGTCTGTCCGTCCATGCCTTCCGTGCGTACTCAGCACATTTTCGTAACCGCGATAACTTGTGAACCGCTGAAGGGATTTTCACCAAACTTGGTATAAGTATGCACTATGATGCAAATATTAACTGGTTAGATTTGGCGTTCAAAAGGTCAAAGAGAGATTGCAAACCGCTCATCATCATGACCCCAAACCAAGAAGCTGCTTTGGTCGAAGCAAAGCCCTGTAACACAGACTATGGAACATCAGATCGGATCGGAACTCAAGTTAGAAGCATCTGATCTCTCGACTCTCCTCTGTCTCTTTCTTTCTGTCTGTCTGTCTGTCTTTCAGTTCTCTCTCTCTCTCTCTCTCTCTCTCTCTCTCTCTCTCTCTCTCTCTCTCTCTCTCTCTCTCTCTCTCTCTCTCTCTCTCTCTCTCTCTCTCTCTCTCTCTCTCTCTCTCTCACGCTCTCACAATCTCCCTATGTCTATGTCTGTCTCCCTCTCTCACACCCTCTCTCCCCCTCCCCCCTCTCCCCACCAAGCATATCCATTGATGTATTCGCATCAAATTCGATATTATTTTCCCATTAAAATATGTTTGAGTGACTAACAGCTTCTTGGACACACTGAATGTCAGTGTTTCATTCCCATGAGAATGAGAATAACTGGGATTGCAATGGGCTGCTGTTGTGGAATTCTCCCATTAAAGTTCAAGAAAAACGAGAGAGCATCTTCATGGAGCACATGAGCGATGTGCAACCAACACCGTAACTGCGTTCTTCGGAAAGAGGTTTCCTTTATTTATTTACTTATTTTTGCAAGTTGTGACAACAGGGTTTCTCTGAAAGAGTTTACAATGAAGACTAATCCATCCCGATGGCTGTGTTTTCACACCGCATTGTTTGCTTTCACTGCAAATTGCTCCTTAGTTGTCCAAGCATCGGTGAATTGCAGATATTTTGCAATGAGCCGTGAACAAGTCTCTTTTTTTTTTCATAAATCACAAATAAATAACCTTGTTTGTTGTACAGGTGAGGATAAAGCGGCAAGCAGGGTGGCCTGGAGGTACGCACACTCCCTCCAAGCTGTCTAGCCTAGGTTTGAATCCTGACCGAGCTATAAACTGTCATCTCGGTGTTTCACGTGCAGGATCAGGTCAGGTATGGGAGCATGCGCCAGAGCAGCACGTCGCTGTGTCCACTTTCCGCCGGTACTCCAGGGGCCTCTGTCTGGCCATCCCCCAGGCAGATGCCTGGCCCATCCCCATCTCCTTGAGATGCCGATCAACCTGCTGCAACCAGGAGACGTGTGGTCGGTCCATTGGCCTCCTCCACTCACGAGACTCCCTCGCTGAGAGAATCTGGTGAGCAGGATCAGCGTCAGGAAAACGAGCCACATGTCCATAGAGCCCCAGCAGACGCTCAGAGACGATGCAGGTAACAAATCTCATTTGAGTCTCTCTCAGCAACCGCTCATTGGATACAAAGTCCGACCAGCGATAGCCAAGGATTCTCCGAAGAGACCTGGTACCAAAGGAATTAAGTCTCCGTCTCAGATCCCTGGTCAGAGTCCAAGTCTCACATCCGTAGAGCAAGACTGGAAGCACCAAGGACCTGAAGACTCGGACTTTCGTCCTCCCGCACAGGTAAATGAAATGCCACACCCCATGATCCAGTGAATCCATGACTCCCCAGGCCCGACCCAGACGTCGATTGACCTCTGACTCACAGCCAGCAGAGATATGAATATCACTGCCAAGGTAAGTGAATCTCTCCACGACCTCAACATCCTCACCACAAACAGGCACAGACAGGACAGCAGCATCCAAGGTGTCATTGAAAGCCTGGATCTTAGTTTTGACCCAGGAAACCCGTAATCCCAGCGGCTCCGACTCCTCATTCAGCACCTCGAGGGCCCCAAAAGGATATCTAAAATCTTTGCAAAGATGACTGCATCATCTGCTAAATCAAGGGCAGAGATCTTGACATCCCCAAACGATACACCACAGCTTGATCCCTCCGACATCCTCCCTAGAATCCAGTCCATACAAGTGCTGAAAAGTGTGGGGACCAGTATACACCCCTGACAAACTCCAGCAACAACTGAAAATAAGTCAGCGATGGAACCACCACATTTCACAGCACTCTCAGTACCAGAGTAGAGTTCAGACATCAGATCGATCAGTTTTGGTGGCACCCCACGAAGACCAAGAATCCTCCAGAGGGCATCCCGATTCACCGAATCAGGGTGATTCATCAATATGTGTGCCATCCCATCTGCCGGCATTAGTTGGTGGATGTTAAAGATCCCACGGTGTCCTCGCAAAGAGTATGCGAGGTACCACCGGCAATGTGAATAAATTCCAAATTCCTGTTCTAACCTTCAGCAACAGTACAGCTGCACCCTCAGCCAATGATGCTACTCACAGCACAAAAGTAGCTCCAACCGTTATCTTATGACACAACGAGACCTCCTGGCAAGTTTGGTTGAGATTGGATAATTAACGACTGAATGCTTCAGCCACAGACACAGACAGGCAGCAAATTGGGTGTTTTAGTTTGACGATAGGAGCCACCACTGGGCCACTGTTGTGTTTTGCGTGTGGCCTCCACATGACTCGTGCCGCCACTGCTTACACACACACACACACACACACACACACACACACACACACACACACACACACACACACACACACACACACACACACACACACACACACACACACACACACACGGATACTATGAGACGTGGTCGGTCTCTGTTTCATCTCATGATGAAGCCCACTCACATGTGGGTATGGCAGGCAACAATAGCAACATGCACGTACACACACGTACACACACACACACACACACACACACACACACACACACACACACACACACACACACACACACACACACACACACACAGACGCACACACACACACACACAGACACAGACACACAGTCACATTTTCCAAGTGACATTGTCACCTAAAATACTCAGACCAGCCAGGTAAGGTTTTAAATTTTAAGATTGTAGTTGGACATGAATGTTGCTTGTCATCTGTAGTGTTCACATGAATCCTGATTTTGCCATCCTCTCCCCTCTGACCCCCCCCCCCCCACCACACCTTCCATCAAGTGACACCTCTCCTCATTGCTAAGTTTGCATTTTCGAACACCATTTCAAATTGCAAGATTTCTTGAGAAACATTTGTGCACTTCAATGCAAATGCATTTTGGAACTTTATCTTCTTTAATAAACCCACAGCGGGGTTTCTTTTACTTCTCTTGGAGACTTATTGTTAAATGCGAATGGAACAAGTCCCAATCTTCCTTTGCAGCTGACTCGGGATTGCGAGTCAATGTGTTGGTTTGGGGGGTTGGAGGGGAGGGGGAGGGGGGACAATGTACGGCTTTTCTTGCTCCGTTATGCCTGCCAGGACTGTAAATGGCTTGAGCTCTCGCTGGCATCCAACCGGCATACAAATTCCTCTCCTTGGCAGAATCGTATGCCGCTTCACTTGAATCCTCATGCAATAGATCAGATGTTTAAGTTCGCTCGTTTGCAATTCTTCATGTCCCTTATCGGTTGATTTATGTGACCTGTTTTTCTCCCCCAAAAAACAGTGGACCACCATCTTGAATTTTTTTTGATTTCAATCATCAGAAACAAGGTGCTTCCACATATTTATCATGCTTAGGTTGTGTCATGTGTGAACTTGTTAGTTTGTTGAAACCATCCTCAGTGGCCCTCATATGGCTGACTTTGTTGAATGTCACGTGCCTCATATGGCTGACTTTTTTTGAACGTCACGTGCCTCCTTTTGCTGACTGTTGAACGCCATGTGCACGATGATTGTTCGATTCCAGGAATAAGCAGTCCAGCTGTCGTCATTCTTCATCAATCCATTTCAAGCAAGACCATGGAATCCGTGGGACTTCATTCTGGTTTGTGTTTTTATCTTTTTAAATATATATATATATATATATATATTTTTTTTTCCTGGCAGCCTTGCTCGGGTTGATTCGTTCGAGCGCAGATTGTCTGCACTTTTTGATGTTTGAGGCAGGTGGATATCTTAAGTTATTCTCGGAGCCGAGGGAGGTTCTCAAGGTTCATGTGCGCGGCCCGGGTTCCATTTCCGTCGTCTTGGAGACGGACTTCTCGCCTGTCTGCCGTTTGACGTTTCCGTAATTTGCGCTGCTCTTGTACCTGTACGTTCCCGGTTCGTGATCCATAAACATGTCGGTGGCTTTGATGCGTCACAATGCGCTTGCCATTGTTGTGTCTCCTTGTGAGTGGCGGCTTTTCGATTCTCTGCCTCGAGGACGAGAAAGTTCCAGAAAACAAATTTCGGGCACAGGATTGAGAAAATCGTGACCTTGCCTCCATGGATACCTTCTGAGACCGTGCTGCCTGCTTTTATCTTATTTTTCAACTTGAATTGCTGCTCACATTCATATATCTGACACACCGAGTCGATCACGCAGGGCAGCACTGAGTCGGGCCATGTCGACGTTCTGTGGAAGGTTCTCCTTCCATCAATATATTTGCGACATTTGTTAACAGGATTAATTTTAAGTCGCAGCTTTTTCTCAGTGTAACCAACCATTGGCAGCCAGCATGGGTTCAGGTGGGGAAGTTGAGAAAGTACCTGGATACGTCGATCCTGACCGATCGCGCATGAGACTTACCTTGTAAGTTAGCGAGTAACAGAATCGGGCATGGTAAATATAACCTAAACAGAGGTGGCTTTGAAGTATGGACATATGCATGCTATTGCTCTCCAAAGAACAGGTTGTTACCGCTCATGCTAACGATGACTAATTTGTTCTTATGATTGGAGCTAACTTAGTGTCTTAGTTAATTGCAAATGCACAGGTCAAAATGATGAAAAGATGATCGTATTAATGTCATAGCTGTGATTAGTTTTTCTTCCTCTTCTTCTTCTCCCTCTTCTTCTTATTGTTATTCTTCTTCCTTCTCCTTCGTCTTCTTGCTCCTCTTCTTCTTCCTCGTCTTCTTCGGTTTCTTCCTCAATTGTGGCTTCTTCTTCTTCTTCTTCTTCTTATTCGTCTTCTTCTTCTTTCTGAAGCAGCAAAAGACTGTGTGGTTGCGTCATTGGCTGGTGGTGTGGCTGTGCCACTGATGCAATGCCCCCTTTAGTTTACAGCAGTAATTTGTATTTTGAGAATGGTGCCGGCAATAACTCGCCAACTCTTCGCAAAGGACACTGTGGGATCTTCAACTAATGCCGGCAGATGGAACTCCCAATTTCACGTCCATCCGAGGGCCGGCACACGCATGGATGCGTCGCCCTGCCCATGAGACTCCAGATCAGGTCAGGTATGGGGAGCATGTGCCAGAACAGTTTGTGATTTTACCCAGATCTGCAGTGAGCGAAGAAGCTACTACTTGCCGGTCTGAGGAATGACCGATGGTACGACAGAGGGTGGAGTCATCAGCAAAGAGATAAAGAGGATTTTCCAGAGTCAGAGAGATCATTGATGAAAACCAGAAAAAGAACAGGGCCCAGAACACCACCTTGAGGAACTCCAGCCTGGACAGGAAGAGGGGATGAAAGAACTCCATTTAGGGCCACACGTTGACTGACAGGAGAGGAAGTCTACGAACCATGAGTGGAGATAGCCTTGGATACCATAGGAAGAGAGTTTGGTGAGCAGGGCAGGGTGCCAGACCGTGTCAAAAGCACGTGATATGTCTCGGGATATGGGTCTGATTTCATGTCCGGCATTGAGGACCTCCATCCATTGTTGGGAGAGCAGAAGAAGCATATCCAGGGTAGAGTGACCTGGTCTGAAACCAAATTGATGATCGGAAATCAAACCATTGGAGAAGAGGAAGGATTTGATGTCTGAAGCGATGATGGATTCCATAACCTTGCTGATGATTGGGAGAAGGCTGATTGGTCTGTAGTTGCAGGGATCTGTTTTTGCACCTTTTTTATGCAGGGCAGTGATGTTTGCTGATTTCCAAGCAGATGGCAGATGACCTTGAGCAAATGAGAGGGTGAATAGAACAGAGAGAGGGTGAGCAAGAGCAGTAGAGAATGCAACGACATGAGTACAGCATTTCCACCAGCCTTGAGAACTTCCGCATGATTGCCTCGGATCCCAGGAGTTTTCACCCATTTCAACCGGTTCACCTCAGTCTGTGTTTCCACAAACGAAGGTGTATCACAGTTGATTCAAGGGTCAGCAATCGGGATAGTAACACCCCTGACATCCAACTCAACAGCTGGTGAGTCAGCCTGCTGCAGTTGCACAAAGTTACCAGCCCAACAAGCCTTCACTTTGGACTCCTCTGTCAAGAGGTCACCACCCTCTGCTGTAACTGCAGTACACCGAGGGAAGTGCTTTGAGGAACTCAATGTGCTAATTCCCCTGTAAGAAAGACAAGAATCACTTGACCACATGTGATACTCCACCCTCTCAGATTCCTCACACCTCGTCCTCCTTGTCCTCCCTCATCACACGTCCAGTTCTACTCCTCAACAGCTCAGCTCTGCCATTCTGCCTGGCCCTGAGACTGGTCAATGGTATCCAGTGTCCCTTGAGAGACAAAATTCTTCTTTGCTCTTCGGTGAGTTTCAAGACATCCACCTGCAACATCAAGGATGGTGGTCTTGAAGGCACTCCACAACTCTTCAGGACCTCCCAAAGCACTCAGACCCACCAAATCTCCACTCAGCTTGTTCGCTAACTCGTCAGCTCCCCTCTCATCCTTGAGCTTGCCAACATCCTGCCGAGGCTGGGATGGTACCATTCTCCTGGATTTAAGGTGCAACTTCAGAATTGCTACAACAAGCCGGTCAGGTCAGTATTGAGGAACTCAGCACTCCGGTAGACCCTGCAGTTCTGGATCATCCTCCAGCGACCATCAACGAGGACATGGTCAATCTCCTTTGCCACACCGCCAGTGTTGGAATACCAAGTTCAAACGCTTGAGCTCAGATGATAACAGAGACAGGTGATCATCCTCTCTTAGAGGTAGGACATTCCAGGCACCCACGCGAAGGGACCTCCTCAGGTTAACCCAAGGAGACCGCCGTCTGGTGGACGACACCTCAGCACCACTCCGACACACTCTCCTGCAATCTGACCCGGGAATGTTACCCCGTGGTTTCCCTCCTTTAGTCAAAGATTGGGGATCCCGAAGGCTTTGCCCCAATCCCGTCATCCGGTGAGCTGCCCTGCGAAGGTACCTGCAACGAGCAAATGGTCAGTCTCCTTTGCCACACCACCGGCATTGGAATACCAAGTCCAGCGATGAGCCCATGGCAGCTGAAACCATGAACCATTCACCCTAAATCCATGATTTCTTGTAAAGACAAGGAACTTGGTGCTATTCTGATTCACAGTTCCAGACAAATGTGGATCAACACATGTCCCATAACCATCTCTATCAGTGCCAGTTGATGCATTGAAATCCCCCATGACTGGAAGTGTATCTCGCTTCGGGCACTGATCAACCACAGACTTGAGCGCCGCATAGAATGTGCCCTTCACGTTGAGATCACTTACCTCAGTCGAAGCATAAACAGAGACCAGGGAAACGACATCCAAGGAGTGACGAATCCTTCGTCTCATAATACGCTCGTTGATTGGTTTTCCCTCCATTATCATTGTCGGCAGCTTATTGGGCACATCTACGGCAACTTCTTGTGCATGGTAACCATCAGAGCGACCATTCCAATAGTGGATATGACAATCCGCCATGATCTCACCACTATCCAATCTCCAAACCTCAGAGAGTACTGCAATCCCCATGTTCAAACGTTTGAGATTCAGATGATAACAGAGACAGGTTATCATCCTCTCTTCGTGATAGGGTATTCCAGACACCCACCCAAAGGGGCCGGTTACCCCGTGAATGAAGGGTTTTACAGTGGCTGTGGTGCAAGTCCTGTCATCAACCTCTTTGAAAAAGGGAACTCAACTGCAGGATGTCCGCAGTTACATTTGGGTAACAGATATGGATTGCCGTTAGCTCACAAGGACCTCCTCCACCCTTTGACAACGAGCTCCTCTGACGCATCATGATGGTCTCAGCAGTTGATCGCTGGGCCGAGATTCCAAGCCAGGCTAGACGGCTAAGAGGTGAGCGTTCACACCTCTAGGCATCTTGGGGCGAGGCCATTCTGCTGACCCAGCTTTGCGCCATCTCATCGCTTTGCAGACGATGGAAATGTCTCTTGCCTGCGTTGGTCTGGGCACGTCAGTCTGCTTCAACTTGCGTCGTTCATTTGGTGCTTATCAATCCGCTGAGAAAAATTAACCATGACATCATGTACGGCAAAACAAAGATCGTGAGACCCCTTTTGTTTACCAAGGAAAGAAATGAGGTTTTTAAAAATCAACGTGCGATCTTCTTTTGATGTCAAAAAACTTATTCCGCAACTCTTTTGAAACATTTCAAGCATCACGATGGTCCCAGGATTGTGATTTCTTTTTTAACCTCTACTTCCAACGTTGGTATTGATGTGGATTTTTTTCACCCAACCTCATAGTGATCGTTGTAGGATTCTTCAATGAACTTGAGAACCCGCATTTGTTGCAATATTATTTGGTTCTATTTTATTTATTCTTACTTTTTAGTTAACCGTTAAACCAACCTGATTTAATTCACTTCCACAACGAGTAAGTACATTACATCAGAGAGTTTTATTATTACTTGGTACTTGGTCAGTCCCAAGGAGTACAACGCACTGAGATGCTATACATCACACATGCTTGCACTAAAACAAGATTACATTTCAAGGCATTTATATGCTTTTCATGGGAGAGTGGTGGGGGTTGTTAACTCGAACTGCATACGTGTCTTCTCGGTGAGAAGCACACGACGTTATCAGGGCAAAAGTTTGCTGTTATCAGCCCAGGTCACACCGCTCCACAACAAGACATTTTATCAACATTTAGGGCAAAAGACTCTTGGCCAAGGGAAGGGGGTGAATTAAAGCCAATTCGACTTATAGCATAAAACTTAAATTTATAAAACACCAGCACAATTACAATTTAGAATACATTAATATAATTATTTCCTCCACAGTATCATTGAATTTTAAAAATGATTTGTTTTGTTTCTTCGAAGAAAAGGCACGAGCCTTCCCCCCAACCCCAAATTACCAGTGTTAATAAGTTTTGGCCACAGAGGATGTCATCACTCTCACGCTCGATTGTATTTTGATAGGCCTTTCTCCAGTCAGGGGCTGTATTTAAGTGGAAGCAATGCAGAACTATTTGATGTAGATGCTGTTCAAGTAATAGAATAAATGTTCAATGTTGTCACAATGCTACTTTCGATAAATAGCTCCAAGTTAATGGCTTGGCCTTGTTTCGATGTTCCACTCCAAGCACTTATCTCATGATGCTGTGACCCCAAGTTGACACGTGTTTAAATTCCATAGACTCGGTGTATTACTCATGGAATCTTAAAGTCCTTGTTATCCATGTAAAATAAAAAGAAATCATGAACGTTTGAAAATTCCCTTTGTTTGCGTGCGCTCTCCCGTTGAGTGTGAACTCGCGTGGTGATGTGAAGTCAGGGTACAAGTTCAATGGATGGATCAAGTGGATTGTTGTGTGCAGATGAACATGGTGAGCTGAATGGCCTATTGTAGTGTTATGTCGTTGTGTAATACACCTTGTATTAAAAGGTTCGTTAGATCACACCATTCATTTGCTAACCCTTGATTTGCATGGAAATGGATTTGCGGTTTGGGGGCATCGTTTGATGTATTCTGTACGAGTACATTGGAAACAGCCAGAATACAAATAGCTGATGGAATACCCGAATTACTCTGACTCATACAACCCTCGACTTGAACGTTCCATTCGTATGTTCAGAAGAGTGTGTGTTTGTGTGTGTATGTGTTTTTTCCCCAGTGTGTGTGTGTACACACCGGAGCGTTGGCAAGTAATCTCGATACAGCTGTGTTCGTTCAAACTCAGGAGAGAAATGGGACAAATCCAAGGGTCACGGTCATGACTGTAGTGTGGGATGACTGCAGTATTTTCATTCTTCATCAAAGGCAAACAATGACAAAATATATTTCAAAACGTGTTTATTGACACATGAAAAGTAATTCAGTTCAATTTCTATGATGTATGCCGAAAGCACGTGTCACATTAAATGTGTAAAAACTCATATTTACGATGAAGGCGAAGCTTGCATCATATTCAAATACGGCGTGTGTTCATCTGTCTGTTCACTTCTACACTCAAAACAGTTTGGCAAATCTCCACAAAATTCTGCACACATGCTGGGAGTACCCCCCCCCCCCCCGAGTAAGGTCAGGAGCACAAAATAATTACCCCCTCATAGCTCGTCATGTGCTGACCCTTGCCGGAGGGACGGCGTGTTGTGGCATGCTCCGCAATAAACGGAACCCACCTTTTGTCGAATATCTTCCGTCTTACGAATGAGAACCTCTTGTTTTTTTGTTTTTTTCAGGTGAATGAAGAAGAATGAACCAGAAGACAGACAACAAAAGTTTGTGACAATGATTCCCTTTTTAAAGAACCCATAGATAATCAGACAAGAGATATTCTGTGGATATTTTTTTTTTCTGAATATGGACTCCGACAAGAGGACTCAAATCGAGTTGAAATGTGAGTTTGGAACTTACACCGTGCCCTGCAAGTCACGGACATTTGCCTGGGCCAAAAAGTTCAGAGAAAAAGGCGCTGTCGCAAAACTCGAGTAAAAGTGCTGGAGGGACAACACATTCGGGACGTCCTCAAGATGCAAGGTCTCTTGAGAACGTTGACCTTGTTCGTGATTCAGTGGGCAGAGACCCTAAGAAATCGCTCAGCTGTCGAGAGTCGCGAGCTTGGAATTGCACCTGAATCGGTGAGAAGAATTCTCATCCACGATGTGAAACTGTTTCCATAGAGAATTCAGATTAAACCCAAACAGACTGCAGCCCACCCGTATGCAGAAAACGGTGACAATGTGCCGGTGGTTTGCGGACAAGATTGAAGAAAGGCAAAACTTTCTTGACAATGTCCGGTTTTCTGATGGGAACCATTTCCTCCTTTATGGGCATGTCAACACCAAGAACTGCCAAAATTGGGGATTAACCCCCCCCCCGTCCTTTCCCGATGTCATGCTTGAGTGACCACTCAAAAAAATGCATTGACTGGGTCGCAGTCAGTAAACGTGGAATCGTCGACCTTTTCTGGCTTGACGACGACTCGGGCAAGGCATTGACTGTCAATACGAAACATTACATCCACGTTCGAGGGAAGTTTTGGAGGGTCCTCGGTGGTCGCAGTGGTTGTGTTATAAGATAATATGTGTTATAAGATAATATGTTACCCAATATATAAGATAATATGTGTTATAAGAGAGGAACAATTGTTTCAACAGGATGGAACTACTCCCCGCACTTCAAATGATTCACTGAACTGGTTCAACACACGCTTTGGTGACAGAATCATCAGTTGAACACTCGCTGTTGAATGGGCCGACACACACCAGATCCATCATCACCAGATTTCTATCTTTGGGGCTATTTGAAGGATAATGTCAACAGAGGAAGGCCACAATCCATTGAAGAACTACGACATGGCGAGTACTAGTACTACCTCTTCCACGAGCCTTGACTATGTATCCAATTTTTTTTTTTTTAATTCAAAGCACCAATTATTGATAAAATTGGCTTCATTTGGACAGCGCAATGTGTCGGACTGATCAACTGATCAACCATTTTGTCCGTTGAATCCAAGTGTTTGCAGTGCCATGGCAAACGTTTGGAGCAGGTCATTTAGGCACAGTCAAGCACAGTCGGTCCTGGCCTATTCAAGGCAATCTTTGTCAAAATGATGCCATTTGAGTGATAAATGAGGATTTTTTTTATTAAATAGTACGGGTTCTGTTTTTTTTTTATGTCACCCTGTACAAGCCACAGTCACAAAATTAATTTGCCCCCTCTTACCCCCTTTCACAAGACGTTTCCAAAGGGGGTGGCTGTTTCTTGTACACCAAATTGCACCAATTAAAACAGAATATATAATCATGTATGGTCTGGAAGTGCGTACACTCGCCTCAAAGCTGTCCAGCCTGGGTTTGAATCCAGACCCAGCTATAAACTGTCATCTCGGTGTTTCTCAGGCAGGTTGATTAATCCATGTACATGCCGTCCCTCAGGCGGACGTTAAACGGACGCCCCGTCTGCCGGTATTAGTTGGTGAACGTTAAGCATCACACGGGGTCCTTCGTGAAGAGGAGGCGAGCTATCACTGAAACCATGAACAGATTCCAGATTTCAGCCCTGACTCCCTGCACAGGAATGGCAACTCGGCCAGGATTGTGTTCTCTATCCAATGAAACTGCCTGTGTAGCCCTTTGTGCCTGATGGCATGAGAAGGACCGTCCGTCCATCCATCCATCCATCCATCCATCCATCCAGCCATCCATCCCAAGACATAGCTCGATGGTGTTCAAAGACGACTTCCTCCGTGCAGTCTTGAGAAGGACTTTGTGCGAGCCAACTCTTCTGGTGGAAAATTTGTAACTACATCTCTCTTACTACACTTTTGAGTAAAATGTGCGCAAATTATACTTTGAAAAGTCTGCTGGAGAGTACATTCATAAGCCTTTAAAAAGTAGCTTTTATTTTCATACGAGTTTCTTCACAACGAGCAAAGTTGATAAAGATGCCGGAAGAGATCGCTGACATAAAATTGGGAGATCATTAAAATGGCCAAGTAATACTTCCTCTTCTTCTGCACTTTTTTCACCAGCTGAGCACAATAACGTTTGAAGTGATATGTGTATATCAAATGGTCATGTGACATGTGGTGAAGTTTAAATTCCCTACGTTGAACGGTTTTCTATGTACACTCAATATGTGTATATCAAATGATCATGTGACATGTGGTGAAGTTTAAATTCCCTCCATTGAACGGTTTTCCATGTACACTCAATATGTGTATATCAAATGATCATGTGACATGTGGTGAAGTTTAAATTTCCTCCATTGAACGGTTTTCCATGTACACTCAATATGTGTATATCAAATGATCATGTGACATGTGGTGAAGTTTAAATTTCCTCCGTTTCACGGTTTTCTATGTACACTCAATATGTGTTATATGAAATGATCATGTGACATGTGGTGAAGTTTCAATTTCCTCCGTTGAACGGTTTTCTATGTACACTCAATTTGTGTTTCTCAAATGATCATGTGACATGTGGTGAAGTTTAAATTTCCTCCATTGAACGGTTTTCCATGTACACTCAATATGTGTATATCAAATGATCATGTTACATGTGGTAAAGTTTAAATTCCCTCCGTTGAACGGTTTTCCATGTACACTCAATATGTGTATATCAAATGATCATGTAACACGTGGTAAAGTTTAAATTCCCTCCGTTGAACGGTTTTCCATGTACACTCAATATGTGTATATCAAATGATCATGTTACATGTGGTAAAGTTTAAATTCCCTCTGTTGAACGGTTTTCCATGTACACTCAATATGTGTATATCAAATGATCATGTAACACGTGGTAAAGTTTAAATTCCCTCCGTTGAACGGTTTTCCATGTACACTCAATATGTGTATATCAAATGATCATGTAACACGTGGTGAAGTTTAAATTTCCTCCATTGAACGGTTTTCCATGTACACTCAATATGTGTATCTCAAATGATCATGTGACTTGTGGTAAAGTTTAAATTTCCTCCCTTGTACGGTTTTCAATATACACTCAATTTGTGTTATATCAAATGGTCATGTGACATGTGGTAAAGTTTAAATTTCCTCCGTTTCACGGTTTTCTATGTACACTCAATATGTGTTATATGAAATGATCATGTGACATGTGGTGAAGTTTCAATTACCTCCGTTGAACGGTTTTCTATGTACACTCAATTTGTGTTTCTCAAATGATCATGTGACATGTGGTAAAGTTTAAATTCCCTCCATTGAACGGTTTTCCATGTACACTCAATATGTGTATATCAAATGATCATGTTACATGTGGTAAAGTTTAAATTCCCTCCGTTGAACGTTTTTCCATGTACACTCAATATGTGTATATCAAATGATCATGTAACACGTGGTAAAGTTTAAATTCCCTCCGTTGAACGGTTTTCTATGTACACTCAATATGTGTATATCAAATGATCATGTTACATGTGGTAAAGTTTAAATTCCCTCCGTTAAACGGTTTTTTTATGTCCACTCTTAACAAAATGTAGACACGTACGAACATACACGACCGATTACTTAATTTCACACTTTCTACGAACAAGTGAAATTGTCAACAAGGATGAGTTTGTCTGTCGTCACTGAAGGACTGTGTACACTAATCGGTTTGACCGTTTAAAAGTGCTTTATTTGAAAATCCTATCTTAATTGAAATTTGCCCAAAACAAGGCTGAGAGCCACTGAAAGTGAAGGGCTCCAGAGAAAACGAAGAAGAGTAAAAACTCGCAAAACCTTCACCTGGTCCTGAAACAAGGAACCCTCTCCACAGGACCACTGTGCAGGAAGGGGGAAACTTGGCCAGGCAGAAAAAAATTTTCCTATCCCTCATGGGTGTTTTTTAGGAGACACCATCTCCGTACTGGATGGCCGTTGGTTGGCTGATGGAGATGACAGCTCGCGTTTTGAATGTTTGCCCTTCCTCACCACAAGTTTAGATTGAGGTGCAAGGGACTGGATCAAAGCTCTGCAGTCAGAGATCAAAGAGGCTGGATCAAATATCAAGGGTTAAATGTGGGTGGAGGGAGGACTTGCATCATCTTGGACAAAAATCAAAGGGACTGGATCAAGGTTGAAGGTTGAAGGGTGAAAGGTCAAAATAATTGCCACGAAAATTGAAATGTTCAGATGTTGGTTTCACGACATTTGTACTGTTACTTCTCAAATCGAATCGGTGTTTGTGGAATCGATAACTGATTGTGTTTTTATTTTATTTTATTACCTCCACCACCGAAGGTGGACCAACCGAGGTTATGTTTTCACTCCTGTCTGTCTGTCCGTTTGTCTGTTTGTGAGCGTGACATCTCAAACGATTACAGACAGATTCGGATGAAAGTTGCTGGACAGGTTGGACATGTGACGAGGACGAGTTGATTCGATTTTGGTGAAGATACGGATCTGGATACGAGTATTTTTTTTAACTGATTCTTCACCATTGAGAGAAAGGACCAAAGTCACGATATCGCACGTTATCTCAAAATGTTGTGCATGAGTTGGGTAGGTGACGGGAACAAGCCGATTCGATTTTGGTTGATCTGGCCTATCATTGAGATAAATAACATCAACTGTTGAGTGTGGCAGAGGTATGTGCTCAACCAAGTGCTGTTCTAATTTTTTTTGTTTGCATAGTCGAGGCTCATGGAAGAGCCACTATTACTCTACTGAAGAGATCAGGACACAACAGGACAAAGGAACAGCTGAGAGAGAGAGAGTGGAGGAAATACCAACAGCTGAGCCGAAGGCCAAGATGGAGACAAACTTGGACAAACAATGGGAGGCATGAGAGGATGCATGAGGGGGACCAGATGGATCCAGAAGGAAACTCTCAGGAGGGAAAACTGGAAATTTGGAAGTGGGGGTTGGGGGGCATTATCAAGAGTGTTTGCTGTGCATTCCTGGTGTAGAGTTTGTGACAGAGTTGGGAGGAATATTCGTGTTTTTGCAAACGTGCTGGACCTGAGATGTTGTGGAGAGGGCACATGTGGAGCTTCCTCCGGACATGCCAGGCCTCATTGTTACCCAATCCTTACCTCCTTCCTTTACCTTGGTCTGTCCTCACTTTTGTTACTTGCTAAATTGAAGATTCACAAGTATGAGTGTATTACTTCATTTGGTCTGTTAATCTGTCCGTCTCTCCATCTGTTCCTCTGTCCCTCTGTCTGTGTAGGTCATTGGCCTACAAATTGCAATTCTCTACCAATCTTCATGAAACCCAACCAACCTGGTCAAGCTAGTTAAAAGCTGTAAGTCTTGTTTTTTAAGGTCAAAAGGTTAAAGTCACAAAAATTGTCACTTTTCATCTGATTGACTTGAAATTTCAACTTAATTTGCATATTTGGTCAATGAAGCCGATTGAGATCAAATGGTCAAGTCACATAAAATCATCAATTTTCATGCGATTGACCTGAAATTTTAACAGAATTTGCATGTTGGTTAATTGAAATGGTTCACCAATGAAAAGCTGGAAGTCAGTTGTTGTTGAGGTCAAAAGGTCAAGATTGCATAGAATCGTCACTTTTCGTCCCAGGATGACAGCTTTGTAGCTGGGCTGATATTCAAATACAAGCAAGACGACTCTTAGGTGAGTTGTACGTACCCCTATAGGCCATCCTGCTGGCCCTAATTGATAATATTGTTGTGGTTTTGCTCTCTCAGGCAAAAAGACACACACACACACACACACACACACACTCTCTGAAGCTCCTGATCTCACAGTTGTGGGCAGATATGCGTTCTGAGTGTATAGTTAAAAATCCGACAGTTGCGTGCAAAAGTATTCATCCCCGACCAATAATTCCGCATTTAGATGAATTCCGAGTGATATAGAAACAATTTTTCAAAATGAACTGTTTTTTTATTCATAACTGAAGAGATCAAACTAAACACTGTTAAAGTTGAAGGAGAGTACATGTCAGGAATAGCTGTAAAAATCATGTACAAACCAAAATTCACTGGTTGTAAAAGTATTCAATCCCTCAGGTCAGTACTTGGTGGGAGCATCTTTCACAGCAATGGCTGCTCTGCAGCAATCATTTTAAAGTTAAACCACTAATTACATTCAGGTCTTTTGGGACTGCCACTGGTAACATGCAACCCAATACTGTTGCGGATTTGGAAGCCATTTGCACACAAAAAGACAGCAGTCCTTAAGCTTAGTTATCTCGATAAGTATGTGTTTTTTGTTAGGGGTCCCTTACCTGTGTCTAATGGGAATTACATGTGTGCGCTGCGAGTTGCTTTGTTTTGGTCAGGGTTTTTGCAATACAAATGGAGCCTCTAACCAACCGAAATCATCACTCCTTCACTTCGCACATCGCGCCATTACACACGCGTGTCCAGCCACGTACGTGAGCGGAGATTTACATCTCCTCAGATCGAGACTCTGCCCAGAAAGGCAGGGGCGTGCCTCGTCCAATCACGCACAGAGGGCGACTTTCCCACGACACCCCGGCCAATGAGGGTTGAGATTGCCACAGAGGACGACTTTCCCACGACACCCCGGCCAATGAGGGTTGAGATGCCTCAGGTGGCGATTTTCTCACCCTGCACAAGAAATGAATAAAGGAACGCCAGGCTCCGGAGCGCTGGTCTTGGGGGTCGCGGGTCTTGGTGCGAGCTGGTTCGTCTGGTCCTGGGTCATCGTCGCCTCTGGTCTTCTCCTTGGTCTTGGTTCATTGGTGTGTGGCTGGTTGGAGAGCGCGGTCCCTGGTGCTTGGTGCGACGACGAAGATGTGGTTTCGAGTCCCCCCCCCCCAAACCAGCTCGTCTCGACCAGACCGCACGAGGCGGAAAGCTGCCCAACCGGCCCCATTTCGTGTGTGTGTGTGTGTGTGTGTGTGTGTGTGTGTGTGTGTGTGTGTGTGTGTGTGTGTGTGTGTGTGTGTGTGTGTGTGTGTCGGTGGCACCCGTCCTGCAAGTAGAAACTGTTTAAGTGCCTTGTACATTAAATTGCATTTCTGATAGTCGGTTTAACTCTGCTCTTTTCGTGCTCCCCTGCCCCATTATAAATAACCCCCCAATTGTTCAATGTACCAGCTCATTGTTGTGCTTTCTATTATTGACCCAGCACGGTGCGTGCTTGAGAACCAGTAAGCCGATTGGGCTGTAAGTTGTCGTTTGGACCGACGGACTTTGGTAATTCCGCTCGGTTACACCGGACCGAGGTCACAAGAGCAATCCGGTTCGACAGAGTCCATTGAGGGTGTGACTTCCCCGGTAATTTGACGAAGTGGGTACTGAGGTATATTGAAAATTGGCTATTCACCCTACCCCACGCTGACAGAGAATTGGCGAGCACGGTCCTTAAGTGACCCGTGACCTTCGCAGTTGTCCGAGAGTCACGACCTAAATTCCAGGTGTTCGGTGGGAGACGGCTCTACTGCTCCACCTGGCGGCCGTTCCTCGAAACCGACCCCCAGCCCACAACAAATTGGTGATCAGGAGTGCGATTTGGCCCCCCTCCGCCTCCACAAAATTAATGGGAATCGGATCAGAGGTGTGCGGAGCAAGACCCCCCCCACCCCCCGGTTCCCTCCAAATATGTGCAAAATGTGTTCGGTCCGTGATGGAGACGGGTGAAGTCGGGGTAATGAGCGATGTCACCGTAATTAAAGGGGAAACGTGTCGGGTGAGACATGAGGGGATAACAGAGATAATAAAAGAGGTAGAAGGGACGACGAAAAAAATAACGGACGTGGGAGATAGAACAAGTAGAGAATGAATTAAACAAAACGAAAAAGGAACCAGGGACGCAGGAGTTGCATAAAAAAAAACACAAGAGCACACACACATCGAGTTAGTGAGGGACAATGGGGTTGAGCTGGTGGGGTGTATCGGGACCCAGTTCGAGCATCAGGTTAACCTCCCTCAGGAACAGGGGAAGATGGTAAGCTCCCTCGAAGCGAGCCGGGACCAGGTAAGGTCGGTAGAACCACACGAGGTTGAGCGGGTGAATGATGCGAACGGGTCCATGCAGAGTTTGGGGGGGGTAGAGACCCCGCGACCCCTTGAGTTAACACGAATCCCCGATGTGATTGTCCCGGAGTGCGTCTCGAGGTATGCGAATGGTGTAAAGGTCATGGCATGCGTGAGTGCATGCGAGAAATTGAAACATGGACCGACCCAAACGTTAGACGTGGGTCGTGTGATGAACGGGTGTGGCGAGCCTTCTGCGCCGAATGGAATAACTATTTTGGGAACCGCTCTGGCTCCGCGAAACGCCAAGTGCAAGGCCCCGTTCCGCATTTCGCGAACGGCCCTCTCGTGCGCGTCTGCCTGGAGGGAATCCAGTGCGGAAACGTTCCGCGTTTGGGACAAGACAACCTCGTGGACGGCGAAAATGCAGACGAGTGTTGTATGAATGTGGAACACGCGGGTTCCCATGTGGGCGCGTGTGCGGGGCATCACGTGCTGCATGCCGCGTGTTCTGTTCGCGGAGCGGGTCCACGGGACGATACGCTCGGGCTGGCCTGCACGGCAACCCGCGCAGGTTCGGTGTGTGAGTGACGTCACCGGGGATCTCGCGGCACGAAGGCCGGGTAAATGGCGCACGTTGTCCCACGTGGGGAATCCCCCGAAAGCGAGCACTGATTGTGATGCACAGGGCGACGACAAGGCCTCGATTAATTATCGGCCAACGGGAGGGGACGTGTGAGTCAGAAACCGCCGTCCCTGGCGATGCAAAGAAGGCTCGTGGAGCCTTGCTCCGATTACACGATACCCTGGCCAGGATGTAGTGAATATCCTCACCCTGGCATAGGAGCACTAGTTCGTGGGAAGGGTTTAGCGATAGTTAGACCGGCCTCGTGGGGCAGGAACAGTTCCTCATGGGGCCCGTGGAACGAGTTAGAGGGAATGTTCGGTGAGATTTAGAAATGGATTTGGGAGACACAGACCGACATGGAATGTGTAGTGGGCTGTGGGGATGTAGATTAGCTACGTAGAGTTAAAAGGAATGTGCATTACTTTAAGTGATGACGGGGAGCACGAGTTAGTTTGGGGAATTTCGTTAGCAGAATGGCAGTGTTGTGATGAGTGAATTGGAAAAAAACATAAAAATGTGTACAATGAATGAATGTGGGTCAGTGGGCCCTGAGAGTGAGTGGAGTGAATGTGGAATGCATGGTGCGAATGAATGATTGGGGGGAGGAGTGAATCCCACCCAAGGGAACCCGGGGTCAGTGTAATGCTAGTTCGTGGGTTAGTTAAATTTACCAAAAGGAGGTCGTTCTGTTGTTGGTGGTGTACGAAGGCACAATACCTTTTGAAGGGTGCAAGAGTTCATTGACCGGCTGGGAGCGTGGCTGTTGAAATGAGCGTATTGAGTAGAGGGCACCGGACTAGTCGGCCAGAGTAGGCCAACGGTCCAAGGGATCGGGGTAGTGTAATTGGCACGGGCGACCCTCGGGATGGGACCCGGAGCACCAGGAATGCCACGTGGGCATATACGGGGGAGTAGCCGGGAAGGGCACTCCCCGCGTTCATAGGGAGCAGCTAGGCTTGGAGACAGCCTCAGGTCCCAGGGGTGCCGTAGTTTGAGTTCAGCAGATGGGAAGTCCCACTTCCAGTTGAGCCATGCTGCCCAGCCACGGAATTGTGCAAGGGCACGAGAGAAAATTTGTGGGCAGGGCCAAAATTGATAATGGACACCAACACAGGCGACGGGAATCATGGTTTCTCGAACCAATAGTTTAAAGAGACAGGCGTGTTGAAAAGCCCTGGGGATAGTTTAAAGTTTAATAAATGCGAGGATAGATAGGAAATGTACCCCTTCGCACCATCCATCCCTTCGCTGCCATAGGCCGCTGGACTCACTTTGGGAAGTTTGCTGAACTCTGTGGAGGTTATTCTGAGGCTTTGTTGGGCCTCGAGACAGGTCACTAGTCTCTCCCTTATTCCCCTCAGGAAGGAGCTTCGGAGATGGGAGTAGATGGACAGGATAGGTTAGCCGGACAAGGACAGCAGGAGGGTTGGGGACAAGCAATTATAAAGAAAAATATTTAAAAATAAATCTATCTATAATTCCAGCAATATGTGTGTGTGTGTGTGTGTGTGTGTGTGTGTGTGTGTGTGTGTGTGTGTGTGTGTGTGTGTGTGTGTATGTGTGTGTGTGTGTGTGTCTGTGTGTGTCTCTGTGTGTGTGTGTGTGTGTGTGTGTGTGTGTGTGTGTGTGTGTGTGTGTGTGCGCGCGCTGTTTCTCGACAACCTCTGGTCCGATCTAATTGAAACTTACCAGGTATATTGCTGGGGACCTGAGGATGTGCCTTTTCAAGGTTTGATATTAATCGGACAAGTGCTTCCCAAGTTATGGCCATTTATTTACCAAACCAATGGCAAGACACGTTGTTGCGTGGGCGTGGCCGATGGGGAAGGGAAGCACAGCCGCGCTCCCCATTACGGGTTACAACGTAGGGGCTTCCGGAGAGTGATGACTTCGTGTATTCTAATAATTTCTCGATTTCTTATGCGCATTTATAGATAAACACAATGGCCCAAGTTATGATCGTTTTCATATTAGACGGTGTATAAATTTCGGGAACATCAGAGTGTTGGTATGCTCCGAACCAGGAAGTAAATTTTTTCTCTCTCTTCTCTTCTCTTTTTGTTTTTCCTTGCCACGACATTGCGAAAAGGTAAAATACGTTGGCGCTAATTGAATAATTGGGTATTAAAAATAAATTGCGAATAATCGTAACTGCGAATAATATCGAACTTCCGGGTCACGCACGTACGGGCACGTGAGAGCGAAGAAACGGCCTGTGTGGTTTATTTATTTATTTATTATTATTATGATTTTTTTTTTTTTTTTTTACGGGCACGTACTAGTAATAATAAAATAAAAATAAATAAAAAGGGGGGAAGTCTAAATTTTGTTGTTGCAAACTAAGGGAGTGGGTATGGACAGATACAGGCAAAGGCGATAGGTTGGGGGGAGACACTCGAGTTGGTCCGCACCCGTTTTTGGAGCGGCCGGCACCACCGCACTCCCTCCAGAACCTCACGGACCAGACCAGAGACCGGCCAGCTTCATGAGCCAACCAGAGAGTGCTGTATCTCTGGTCCGCGTTTGCCATGCCTTGTTTGCCTGCCTTTGCCTTGACCCCATGCCTGCTTGCCCTTGTTTGCATTTCCCCTGTGTCAACCATTTCACCATCTGCGCCAGGACCATCTCCTTCAGTGCGTTTGCAAAGACTGCCCTGCAGGCAGCCATACACGAAGACTGCAATTGAGCAGCCCGTGCGTTCATTTGTGTTTTGCATCCAGTCCATCTCCATCCATTCTCCTGTGCCAGAGACTCCATTCAAGCCACAAACTGTTGACTTTGTTGTGCCTTCCTTCCACAGATAACAGGTCCTGGGCCATGGTTTGTGTAAATAGTTAAAAATGTAAATAAGTTTTGCAACCCACCTGTGTGTTTGTCTTTGTACCGGCGATTTAGTTAAGTTGTCCGAGTGAGTCTGATAGTTTAGTTACGCAGCGCACAAGGTTATTTATTTTTGGGACATGGATACAAATGTCGCACTCAGGGATCCGTCGGTGAAACGTATCAGGGGAAAACCTTCACCTGCAAGGCACATGGAAATTTACGACTCGGGACGAGTCTATAGAAAGGTGGGGGGGTGGTAGTGTTACGGATTTGGAAGCCATTTGCACACAAACAGACAGCAGTCCCCAAGCTTGGTTCTTTCGATAAGTATGTGTTTATAGTTAGAATTCAGTAAAAAGTTGGATTTGTAACTGATGATCATCTCTCTTCTCAAACGCATCATTTTACATCGTTGTCAGATCGAGAAGGCTTCCTCATCCGAACACCAAAGCCCCCTGCGTTTTGCTCGATATCCATCAACGCTTCTTTCACATCATTACATTCCAATTGTCTGCCAGTCTTGGAAAATAATTATACTTTGCC
Source organism: Eptatretus burgeri (assembly GCF_056783735.1). Lineage (NCBI taxonomy): Eukaryota > Metazoa > Chordata > Myxini > Myxiniformes > Myxinidae > Eptatretus > Eptatretus burgeri. The sequence continues at coordinate 2,980,061 of NC_140972.1, forward strand.
ATCCATCCTTCAAAAGTGGCTCCTGAAATTCCAACTTTCCTTATCTTTTTCATTCCTTTGAATCTTGGGAATTTACTTGCATCACCTCGGGCCTATTCTTCCACTTCATGTTTGAAGAGATAAGTGACTATCACCATGTCCAATGTGTCATCTTATACATGATCCTAATCTTTGTAGTTTTTAATGAGCTCTGGTGCAGGCCTTTCATTGAAGTTGAGGAAGTTTGTACAGGGTCAGACAAATTACAAGACATCACCTGGCTCCCATCTTTCTACACTGTTTTCAGGCTTGACGTTTCATTGATGTTGCAACAGAACAAAGAAAGTCCACGAAGTTTCCTTCAAACAAAAAAAAAATCGAGATCTGTTCTTTCTGTAAAATAAAAGTGATGTTTCTGTCAGCCAGTCATAAGCCCTCTACAGACGACTTGTATTAAAGATCACAGAGGAGGGGAAAAAACAGACACTTCCATTGAATTACGGAAGGTTTAATAACCTGTTTCCCTTGACACGTGAGAACGAGCCGCCTTGGACATCTCAAAAATTTTCGGTGTGATCTCTCTCGAGCTGAGACCAGTCAAGCTAACTTATCTTAATATTTTGTTCAGAGTACAATGAATAGCCTGAAGGCCATCTAATGGCATGCAACAGTGCTGGACTATTTTTCAATTCAGGCCTCAAACCAATTCAAACCATGACCAATAGGCCTCCCACTTGTTCAAAATGCATCAGGTGATCTTTTCCATGATCGTAAAGGAAACGGTAAGCTCAACTTCTTTCCAAAAAGGCACACTCAGATTAGTGTGGGTAATAAGACCACGTTGGGGGAATACTCGTACCAGTTTGCAGCTAAGAAGATTGATGTCGCAATCAACTTAAAGCATTGAGTCTTGATCTTGCCAAAACCACTGCTCCCCTCCACTCATTCATTCCTCTCCCTCCCCCCCCCCGCTCCACCCCCACCCCCCACCTGAACCAACTTCCACACTCTCTTCAATCTCACTCTTCCCTCCAGGTCTTCAAAACTGCTATTCACCACCATTTCAGATCACCCCCAATCCAAAATCATGATCTTTTCTACCCCATTAACCCCTTCCCCCCAAGCCCACCTCTTTTCAAATGTCCAGTTGTTCCTTTCTGAGATTTTGCTTCTGTATCCATCTTGTCCACACTTTGTGTTCTTTTCGTTATGTTACGCCCTGATCCGTTCTCTCCCTCTCTCCTCTCTCCTCTCTCCTCTCTCCCTCTCTCTCCCTCTCTCTCCATCTCTCTCCATCTCTCTCCATCTCTCTCCATCTCTCTCCATCTCTCTCCATCTCTCTCTCGACTTTGCATACAAAAAGGGGGGGTGGGGGGGGGGAGAGGAGAGCACAAGCCAGTAGTGGCCAAATGTTGAATCACATTCACAATTGTGAGCGAAACAGTGAACAGTCTCAAACGAATTCCGCTATTGTTTTTGAAGCGGAATGTCGAAGCGTCCATACCTTAGCCAACGTATACATTCTTGAAAATGTCTCCACTCAAGCTGAAAAGTTATTTTACGTGAAAGTAATTAATATGATGCAATTCCCATGTGAAATCAAATGGTTTCTCCACAAGAGTCCACCGATTACACGAATAGCGGGATGTGGGTTAAAAAAAAACAAAATACCACCGAGTACAAGGAGGAGGTTGGGACCATACTCTGTGTAGAGCATTGGTGCTGCCTAAGCAGTCTCCTTGGCTATTGGGCACAATCCTGGGACGGGTCGCCACTCCGACCTGGTACACCAGCATGCTGGCACTCATTTTGCCGACCTCGGAAGGATGACAGGTCGAGTTAACCCCACCTGGTATTAATTCAATAGCTGAGCGGGATTTGAACTCAGGACCCTCGGATCCAAAGCCCACCACCCTAACCATTAAGCCAACACCAGGCATACCGAGTACAAGGCCATGCGTGTTCTGCATCGGCAGACAAGATAAAAAAATGGATTTTATCAAATAAAAATTGATGAGGATGTGTTACCGCTGGAGGGAACGAGGAACCGATGATGTTTTATCCCAGCACCATCGTAACCACCGCAATTGTACTGTGCCCGTAGCATTGAAAGAAAGATGTCTTCACAAGTTTCCGAGCCAAAGAGTGCAGAAATAATTAATTCCATTTCCATTGACTTAAGATCCGAGGAACCAATTCCTACGTCAGGAACATCATTCAGAGACATTTCAACTTGTTACAGAATGTTCCTGGAACTGCCGACATTTTCCCACGAACACATAATTTCTTAGAAAGAACAACATTTGCAAAAATTCCTGGTTAAAGTACCATTACCCTCCGACCTCCAGCACGGAAGTGTTGTAACTCCTGCGCGTTTACAAAAACAATGGCCTAAACTTCCGGACCGAAAAGACCGTTTAAGCTTGGTGATCACTTGGACTGCACTTCCACTGGTGTTATTTACTGTTGCGTTGCTGGTCCACGAAACACCACCGATGAGAAATGAAAACGTCTTCACAACTTCTGATTTTAAACTAAATTACTTTCCTGCAAATGACATTAAAAAGACAAGGCACAGCACCGAATAAATGGCAGGCAATTCCGAACACTTTTGCATCATGTTGAAGGACCCCTTACAACAAGACACACGGTCGATATAAAACATCCCCGACACCTAAAACCAATCACAACTCGACTGCATTCTCAAAACATTAACAGTTAGTCACGTGGAGGAAGGGATGTTGAAAAAAAGCAAGTTTATAAATAAACAAGGAAGATGTGGCAAATAGCATGACACTTGTGAAGTCCAAATAAACAATTGTTGCCATGGAAACAGCAATTTGGCAATTCTGACAATTTGAGCTATCAAGTGTTTTACATGATACATGTTTCAGATGGCCTTGCCCTCTGACTAATGTTGACTAAATTTTATGCACAAATAACACACATACGAACAAAAAAGTTGTTCAATTTGAACAAAACAAATTTGAATGTTCAACTGAACAAAAAAGTTCAATTTGATAAAATCACAAAAAGTGATTTTATGTCAGGTCAGGTTCGATCTGTGACCTGCTACAGGTACCATGTAAACCTGTACTAACCTGTTCCATGGTCGGGTTGTCGGCGACTAAACCGTCTCCCCCACCAGGTTTTCTGGTGAGGGGGGTGTTTGGATATGGACACCCAGCAGGATTAAAAACAAAACCTGTCAAAGGGCGGAGGAGCTCCTTGTGAGCCAACGGCCATCCATATCTAGTGCCCAACTGTGTCTGCGGACGTCCTCCTGCAGTTGGGTCACTTCTTTTTAGGAGGTTGGTGGCAGGATTTGCACTCCGGCCACCGTAAAACCTTTCATTCCACAAAACGCAAAAAAATCTGAAAACCCACTCGGTGGGAGTACCTCCTGTGCAGCTTCCCTTCGCAGGGCAGCTCACCGGATGACGGAATTGGGGCAAAGCCTTCGGGACCCCCAATCTTTGATGATAGGAGGGAAACCACGGGGTAACATCCCTGGGTCAGATTGCGGGAGAGTGTGTCGGAGTGGTGCTCAGGTGTCATCCACCAGACAGCGGTCTCCTTGGGTTAACCTGAGGCGGTCCCTTTGGGTGGGTGCCTGGAATGTCCTATCCCTAAGAGAGGATGATCACCTGTCTCTGTTATCATCTGAGCTCAAGCGTTTGGACATCGGGATTGCAGCTCTCTCTGAGGTTCGGAGACCGGATTGCGGCGAGATCATGGTGGGTGGTTACACCTACTATTGGTCTGGTCACTCTGATGGTTACCATACCCAAGGAGTTGCTGTAGCTGTGTCCAATAAGCTGACCCCAATGATAATTGAGGTAACACCGGTCAACGAGCGTATTATGAGATTAAGGATTCGTCACTCCTTAGGTGTCAATTCCCTGGTCTCTGTTTATGCTCCGACTGAGGCGAGTGATCTCACCGTGAAGGACACATTCTATGCCACACTCGAGTCTGTGGTTGATCAGTGCCCCAGACGAGATACACTTCTAGTCTTGGGGGATTTCAATACATCGACTGGAACTGATAGGGATGGTAATGAGGTGTGTGTTGGTCCCCATTGGTCAGGAACTATGAACCAGAATAGCACTAAGTTCCTTGACTTCGCAAGAAGTCATGGACTTAGGGTGGCTGGTTCATGGTTTTATCACCCACAAGCTCATCGCTGGACTTGGTGTTCCAACGCTGGCGGTGTGGCAAAGGAGATTGACCATGTCCTCATTGATGGTCATTGGAGGATGATCCAGAACTGCAGGGTCTACCAGAGTGCTCAGTTCCTCAATACTGACCACAGGCTTGTTGTAGCAACTCTAAAGCTGCACCTTAAGTCCTGGAGAATGGTACCATCCCAGCCTAGGCTGGATGTTGCCAAGCTCAGGGATGAGAGAGTAGCTGAGGAGTTTGCGAACAGGCTGAGTGGACACTTGGGGGGTCTGGGTGCTTTGGGGGTCCTGAAGAGTTGTGGAACGCCTTCAAGACCACCGTCCTTGATGTTGCCGGTGGATGCCTTGGAATTCACTGCAGGGCAAAGAAGAATTTTGTCTCTCAAAGGACACTGGATACCATTGACCAGAGTCGCAGGGCCAGGCTGAATGGCAGAGCTGAGCTGTTCAGGGAGCTGAGGCTTAAAACTGTATGTGCACTGAGCGTGGACAAGGAGGCCTATGTGCGAGGATTCTGTGAGGGGGTAGAGCGTCACCTGTGGACAGGTGATTCTCGTCCTGCTTACAGGGGAATACGAGCATTACGTTTATCTAAGCCCATCCCTCGGAGCACTGCAGTTAGAGCAGAGAGTGGTAGGCTCTTGACAGAGGAGTCTGAAGTGAAGGCCCGCTGGGCCGATTACTTTGAGCGGTTGTACCGGGCTGATCCCCCAGCTGTCAAGTTGGACGTCAAGGGTGTTACAATCCCTGTTGCTGACCCTCGAATCAACTGTCGTCCACCTTCGCTTGTGGAAACACTGGCTGCGGTGAACCAGTTGAAATGGGGCAAAGCTCCAGGGATCTGTGGCATCCATGCAGAACTTCTCAAGGCTGGTGGAAATGCTGCACTCGTGTCGTTGCATGCAGTTTTGTGCTCTGCCTGGAACACAGGCATCATCCCAACTGACTGGAAGAGGGGCCTTGTTGTCCCTCTCTGGAAAGGGAAGGGTGATCGCCAAGACTGCAACAACTACCGAGGGGTGACGCTGCTCTCAGTGCCGGGCAAGTTCTTTGCTCGGATAATTCTTGATAGGGTTCGCCACCATCTGCTTGAGCACCAGCGTCCAGAGCAGTCAGGCTTTACACCAAAGAGGTCAACGATAGACCGTATCCTTGCACTTCGTGTACTCACCAAACGCAGACGAGAGTTTCGGCAAGGGCTGCTTGCAGCCTATGTTGATCTCTGTAAAGCGTTCGATTCATTGAATCGGGATGTCCTCTGGAGGATTCTTGGTCTTCGTGGGGTGCCACCAAAACTGATCGATCTGATGTCTGAACTCTACTCTGGCACTGAGAGTGCTGTGAAGTGTGGTGGTACCATCTCTGACTTATTTCCAGTTGTTACTGGAGTTCGTCAGGGGTGTGTACTTGCCCCCACACTTTTCAGCACTTGTATGGACTGGATTCGAGGGAGGATGTCGGAGAGATCAAGTTGCGGTGCATCGTTTGGGAATGTCAAGATCTCGGACCTTGATTTTGCAGACGATGCAGTCATCTTTGCGGAGACTTTAGACATCCTCTTGGGGGCCCTCGAGGTGCTGAATGAGGAGTCGGAGCCGTTGGGATTACGGGTTTCTTGGGTCAAAACTAAGATCCAGGCTTTCGGTGACATCTTGGATGCTGCTGTCCTGTCTGTGTCTGTTTGTGGTGAGGATGTTGAGGTCGTGGAGAGATTCACTTACCTTGGCAGTGATATTCATGTCTCTGCTGGCTGCGAGTCAGAGGTCGATAGACGTCTGGGTCGGGCCTGGGGAGTCATGGATTCACTGGATCATGGGGTGTGGCGCTGCCGGTACTGTGCGGGAGGACGAAAGTCCGAGTCTTCAGGTCCTTGGTACTTCCAGTCTTGCTGTATGGGTGCGAGACTTGGACTCTGACCAAGGATCTGAGACGGAGACTTAATTCCTTTGGTACCAGGTCTCTTCGGAGAATCCTTGGCTATCGCTGGTCGGATTTTGTATCCAACGAGCGGTTGCTGAGAGAGACTCGGATGAGATTTGTTACCTGCATAGTCCGTGAGCGTCAGTTGCGGCTGTATGGACATGTGGCTCGTTTTCCTGACTCTGATCCTGCTCACCAGATTCTCTCAGCGAGGGAGTCTCATGAGTGGAGGAGGCCAGTGGGCCGACCACGTGCCTCATGGTTACAACAGGTTGACCATCATCTCAAGGAGATGGGGATGGGCCTGGCATCTGCCTGGGGGATGGCCAGACGGAGGCCCCTGGAGTACCGGCGGAAAGTGGACGCAGCGACGCGCTGTTCTGGCACATGCTCCCATACCTGACCTGACAAAAAGTCCCGTTTGATGATTATGCGGTGAAATTATAATGGAAACTGGTAACATGTCAAAACGACTAAATCGATCATTCCGATTTTTGATGAACCAAATCAGTTTCTCAAAATGTAGATTATGTTCAAATTTCAAGTCGATCGGATGAAAATTTACAATTTTAAGTGATCTTGCTTTTAATCTCAACAACAACAATCGGTTTCTAGCTTCTGATTGGTGAACCATTTCAGTTACCCATAATGCAAATTCTGTTCAAATTTCATGTCAATCAGATGAAAATGGACTTTTAAGTGACCTTGACCTTTTGACCTCAAACAAAGGCTTCAGTGATACATTGTGTACATTATGTTCAAATTTGAAGTCAATTGTGTCTCGCACGAGCCATCAACGTGTGTGCCGTCCCTCGGATTGACGTTCAACTTGGCACCCCGTCTGCCTGCATCAGTTGGTGGACGTTAAACACCCCATGGTGTCTTTCGTGAAGAGTATGTGACCTATCATGAACAAATTCCAAATTCTTAGCCAAATGCACAGGAGGCACTGCATCAGCAGCACTGTATTGTGCCTCCCTCAGGCCCTGATGCCTTGTGTTGCATTCAAAAGAAGAACTTTTAATTAACAGTTTGTTCAGGGTGCCGATAACAACTCGCCTGTTCTTCACTAAATACAATGCACTTCGTTAAAGCTTGCAGATGGGTCATCCGGCTTAACGTCATTCACACATTGATGAGTCTCCATGCATCCGAAACACCAGGCCAGGGTGACGGTTTATCGCTCGGTCGACATTCGAACCTCAGAGTACACAGCTCAGGTGAGTGTGCAAACCTTCAAGCTACCTTTCCTGCCAACCTGATTGACACTTTACAATCACGTGTTATTGAAGTTGTTTTGAGTCATGAAGAAATTCCTTGTTTCCTGTCATGCGAACAAAACTTCAAGACCTTTTTTTGAAAGTTTCAAAGGAACATTTTTTTTGGAAAATAGAAATACCTGTGGATCACAACTCATTCCCCAAAGGATCCGGTGAACTGGAACCAGATTTACTGCCCAGTGTACTGTGTACTGCCCAGAACCAGATCCGGTGAACTGCCCGTGCAACCAGATTTACCTTCAACCCAAGGTCAGACCCACAATCCTTTGATGTCTTTTTTTTTTTTCTCCTGAAAAACCCTGCTTGCAAATTGCTCATTAATAGCTGGAGCCTGTTAATTCACAAGGTAAACAGCAGGCCCACAGCTGGCCGAAATATTTTAATGGAATCACAAAAGCATTTCACATGAGGAACACTCCCATTCCCATTTGAGGAAAGGCCAACCTGGAGCTAATTACATTGGGGTGCATTTGTAAAAGTCGAAAATAAAAAGGGCAAATTATTTTCTCTTAACTTTGCCAGGATCATAAAGGTCAGTTTCGGTAAGGAGGAAAATGTAAACTGGTTAAGTTTAATTACAAGGGGTATTCAGAAGGTGATAATTGCCCTCCAAGAAACGGTTGTTTCCTTTTTCAATACATACGTGCACTTAACCGCCAAATAAACATTTCCTTTCTGATGATATTTACCGAGCTCATTAATACGGCTGAGGTCAAGTGAGCCAAGGTCGAGCAAACTGAAGTCGAGCGGACGAGGTCAAGCAAGCCGAGGTCGAGCAAACCGAGGTCGAGCAAACCAAGGTCGAGCAAGCCGAGGTCGAGCGGACCAAGGTCGAGCAAGCCGAGGTCGAGCGGACCAAGGTCGAGCAAGCCGAGGTCGAGCAAACCGAGGTCGAGCAAACCAAGGTCGAGCAAGCCGAGGTCGAGCGGACCAAGGTCGAGCAAACCAAGGTCGAGCAAGCCGAGGTCGAGCAAACTGAAGTCGAGCGGACGAGGTCGAGCGGACCAAGGTGGAGCAAAGCGAGGTCGAGTGGACCAAGGTCGAGCAAACTGAAGTCGAGCGGACAAGGTCAAGCAAGCCGAGGTCGAGCAAACCGAAGTCGAGCGGACCAAGGTCGAGCAAGCCGAGGTCGAGCAAACCGAGGTCGAGCAAACCAAGGTCGAGCAAGCCGAGGTCGAGCGGACCAAGGTCGAGCAAACCAAGGTCGAGCAAGCCGAGGTCGAGCAAACTGAAGTCGAGCGGACGAGGTCGAGCGGACCAAGGTCGAGCAAACCGAGGTCGAGTGGACCAAGGTCGAGCAAACTGAAGTCGAGCGGACAAGGTCAAGCAAGCCGAGGTCGAGCATTCCGAAGTCGAGCGGACAAGGTCGAGCGGACCGAGGTCGAGCAAACCGAAGTCGAGCGGACGAGGTCGAGCGGACCAAGGTCGAGCAAACCGAGGTCGAGTGGACCAAGGTCGAGCAAACTGAAGTCGAGCGGACAAGGTCAAGCAAGCCGAGGTCGAGCAAACCGAAGTCGAGCGGACAAGGTCGAGCGGACCGAGGTCGAGCAAACCGAAGTCGAGCGGACAAGGTCGAGCGGACCAAGGTCGAGCAAACCGAGGTCGAGCGGATCGAGGTCGAGACAGTCTGAATAAACGATGTAAAAGATGCTGCAACCCATGCCTGCAGAAAACTGATTTTTGTTTGTTTGTTTTTTTGCAACTCGGTCCCCATTTTCCATCCAATCATCATGTAACTGTTACCATTGCACACATTTCTTATTTAGTGAAAATATAAATGGATGAGTTTTTGCTTGGTGTTGGGAGACGATGTGCACAGAGCACACTTCACAAGCACAAACACATATACACTTGTCATAAGAGATTATTTGAGCACAAATTTTCCAAACCAAAACGGGAAAAGACAGGAATCCGAATCAAATTCCTGCAATTTCCCCAGGAAGAAACACTAGGTTGGGCTCTATTGGTTTGAAAGATTTTTCTCTGCTCAAGCTCGTGAAAATGAGGCTTTTGCACCATCTCTCATGTCCATCACTAATCTCTTCATCTCTAATCTGTCAGCAGTGTGGCGCGATAGACAACATCAAAGATAAGGAGCACGGGAATATTATCCTGAACTTTGTGTTGACCAAAACTTTCAGTGGAGTCCTTTTTCATCTCATTCACACAAGGGCCTTGGCTGACATTCCACAACATGGTCAAGGATGGTTGTGAAAGCCTATTATATGTATGTGTATATATATGTATGTGTATATATATATGCATATATATATATATATTATGTAAGAGGTCAGATATACATAAAATAAGCATCCACAACCATTCACCACATATATATATATATATATATATATATATATATATATATATATATATATATATATATATATATGTATATGTACACATATTAATTATTTATATATATATATATATATATATATATATATATATATATATATATATATATATATATATATATATATATATATATATATATATATATATATATATATATTGTTGCGGCTACGGGTACCGAGACACCAGCTTGTCACTCAGGGAATTAGTCCCCGGTTGTCCTCGGTAGAGCAGGACCTGGGGCCACCACTCACAATTAACGTTGTGGTACGGTAGGCTGTTTTAAAACCATGAACGCCACCCAGTCAACCACGAGTTTCAGTGTCCACCGTCTAATTATTCCATTTAACTAGAGGTCACGTGGTTACCTGAGCAGGGAGCGTGCCCTCGGCAATGCACCAATGTTATGTGGATTAGATTTAATTAGGCTGGTCGAGCGTTTTAACCGCTGGTGCGTGCCGACTATTTTTGGTCAAATCTGTGGTAATGACCTCCCAGTCTATCTCGGTTCGTACAATGCTAGACCAATGGAAGGAAAGGACAAACAGGGACAGTTTGGAAATCGACAAATAATATATTAAAAATAAAATAAATAAATAAAAATAACTTCTTATTTTCTGAGGTAAATAAATGAATTAATTTCAAAACAAAATCAATCAAAATGCCAGGAAAGAGACAAAGAGCAGATGCTTATCGGGAGTTGATTTACTTACAGCAAAACACAGAGGTGGGTACCCAGCAGATCATTCGGGGGGGGGGGGGGGGGGAAGAAGCGTCTCGCTCACCAGAGTAGTTGTCCATGAAGTGAAAACATCCTGAAATGTGTGCGTGCGTGTCACGTCCGTCGCCAGCACCCAGCCTTGCCGTGCACCCTCTCGCAAACAGCTTTGAATGCCAGTCGACGTCCGGAGGGCACCGAGATCGTCTGTTGTGGGTTTAGACCCTGGTGTTGTTGGTGACCGACCCGTGCCTCGCTTGTTGGCTGCGCTGCTCACACCCACACGTGCACCACATGCTCGCTTACACACTTACTTGCTTGCATCCTTCCTCTCTGGTTCGCTTCTTCCCTTGCGTGCTTCAACTCTCACTTTCTTTCTCATTCTCTTCTCCCTCCTCTTTCTCTCACCCTTTCACTTCTCTCGCCTCCGCTTTCGTTTCACTTCTCTCGCCTCCGCTTTTTCCTCCTCAGAACGGACCTCCAATTCGTTTTTTATCTGTGGGCCGTCTCCGCAGGTGCAGTCCGCCCCAAGCTCACCCTGCCCCACTTGCGCATGGTTACCATGACGACCCCTGCGCTCTCAAAAAAGGCGGGCGTCGGAGCTCGCAAAAGAACGTTGCTGAGGAAAAATATGGGCAGCCTTCAGAGCTCGTGAAAGAAATGTGTGTAAACATGTCTGTCGTAAAGAAAAAAGCTTCCCATAAGAGAGGGGATCTATCCTTCACCCTTCTCAATGCATCACATTTAAGATCCCTTTAGACATGGGGATGGGGCTAATCTGAACATGTGTTTAAGGAAATAACTATCTGAGGACCTGGATGTGTGGATGCATTCATCAGACCGGATTCTAAAATGCGAAACAATATTACATATTGTTGCGAATCTGGAAGCCATGAGCACAAGACATACAGGTCCTATAGATCAGTTATTTCGGACAGTACGTGTTGCCAGTTAGGGTCCCGACCCTCGTCTAATGGGTAATTAAATGTTCCTGCGCTTTGGAGTTATTTAATAGTCAGGTTTTATTTTCGTTTATTTTTACACCACCAACATCAACGCCAACGACACCGCATCACCCTCACCCTCACCTTCACTTCGCTTCCTTCACCTCGCTCTGGCCGACGTCATGGTGGGCGGAGTTCAGGGAGGAGCCGCGCGGCGGCCCTCGACCAATCAGCGTGCAACGAGTGAGGTGACCGTCGCCCGGCCAATTAGACCCCGCAATAGGAGGAAAGGGCTCTAATGGGATCTTACGCATTAGATGGGATCATGGGATGGGTACCCATTAGAGATGGGTACTTATGCATTAGATGGCTCTCATGGGATCATGTCTAATGGGATCTTAAAAATATATGACATCACCACGCCCCCGGGCCAATCAAGGAGCTTGCCTCCCGTTTTGGCCAGTGAGAGAGATGAAGAGCGATTTGTGCGCCAAAACCAGCCAGTGAGAGAGGGAGGGTCGCGAGGAGGCAGCCCCCCCCTCTAAAGAGGGTGGTATAATTATAAGCGCGGTCTGCACGTTCGGTGTATGTTGGGTTCTGGTTCTGGCAAGAAGTGCACGCACGGGTTCGGGTTGTCCTGGTCCTGGCAAGAAGTGTGCGCACGACTTCTGAGAGTTCTGGCAAGAAGTGGACATCTGCGCGCAAGGGAGTACTGAAAGCATCCATGCACGGAGTGGTCGGTGCCAGAAAGGGTCCTCTCCTGCCAGCTTTCGCCCTGCCGGATTTCGTTCGCCCGGAGCCCGGTCGTGAGGGCGTCGGGATCGTCTGGATCGTGCTGGGGGTCCAGTTCTGCCCCGAGGACCTGGTACTTGAAGACCGCACGAGGCGGACAGGTCCAAGACAGGCCTCAATAAAGACCATTTGGTCCGATTATTTTGGGTGTGTGTGTGTGTGTGTTCGTGGCGCCGGTCAGATAAGTAGTGAATTGTATAAGTGCCGTGCTGTACATATGTGCCTTTAATAATTGGTTTAACTCTGCTCTTGCGTGCTTCCCTCGTTCCCCAATTATTATTGTGAATAAATACCCTGATTGTTAAATGTTTCAGCTCGTTCGTGTCCTTTCCTTCATTGGCTTAGGCTGCTGCGTGTTGGGAAATTCGCCAGGCTGTTGACGCTGTAACGGGATATTTGGGACTGACGGATCTCGGCGATCAAACCGATCAAATATATATATATATATATATACATATACATTCATTCTTTTTTAATGCGAGCACAGCCATGGCGAACAACATAAAATGTATTTCATTCATTTTGGTGCCGTGTGTGTGTGTGTGTGTGTGTGTGTGTGTGTGTGTGTGTGTGTGTGTGTGTGTGTGTGTCCGTCCGTCCGTATGTGTGTGTCTGTCTGTGTCCGTGTCCGTAAGCATTTTGCTATAATGACAATGTGAGAGAATATTTATTTTGGATCTTCCTTGGTGTCTTCCATGTGTCCTATTTGGTGTCTCTGGTGAGTATTTTCTGTGAATAATTCCTTTTGGTGTCGGGCCTCCATCCAGATGATGCCTCCAACCAGATGATGCCTCCATCCAGATGATGCCTCCATCCAGATGATGCTTCCATCCAGATGATTCCTCCATCCAGTTGATGCCTCCATCCAGACGATGCCTCCAGCCAGATGATGCCTCCATCCAGATGATGCCTTCAGCCAGATGATGCCTCCAGCCAGATGATGCCTTCAGCCAGATGATGCCTCCATCCAGATGATGCCTCCAGCCAGATGATGCCTCCAGCCAGATGATGCCTCCAGCCAGATGATGCCTCCATCCAGATGATGCCTCCATCCAGATGATTCCTCCATCCAGATGATGCCCCCATCCAGATGATGCCTCCATCCAGATGATGCCTCCAGCCAGATGATGCCTCCATCCAGATGATGCCTCCATCTAGATGATGCCTCCATCCAGATGATGCCTCCAGCCAGATGATGCCTCCAGCCAGATGATGCCTCCAGCCAGATGATGCCTCCAGCCAGATGATGCCTCCAGCCAGATGATGTCTCCATCCAGATGATGCATTTGTCTTCCACCAAGTGTTTGGGTAGGCCTTTGTGCTCATTTGTCTTGTACATTTGAACAGCGCAGTCTATCTGTTATTTATTAAAACATTCAGTTATACGTCATTCCAATGCATTCGTTATTTATGTTAAAATTTATTGTTCTATTATGGAGGTCTTGGGATTACAGGTTTGCCTTTCCAGAGAACATATCCCCGTATCCAGAGTAGACCTTCTCGTCGGCCTATGATTTAAACTACACGAAGCGTCGTCCACTTCCCGGTGGATGCGATTTGAATGTCGTTTGGCAGAAGCAAAAGCCATCAGCCCTGCCGCATGCTATTCCTGGCTTCATCTGTTTGAGCATCCGAGAGACGTCCTACCGTAGGCAGCCGACCGGACCGTCGGTAATGCCGGCTGGGTCACACGTCCCATCGTTGCTGGAAAACATCTACAACCCTCGATTAGCCGGTAATCCTGATGGTAAACGGGTTTACTAAGATAACTACCCAGTAGAAAGCATGTTGCATGCAATTCCAGTCACCAAGGAGAGATTTAGTGTTCAAATCTAATGAAACATTTGAAGTGTTTCCTTGTAAATTTTGAGGAAATTTACATCCTTTCACATCTTCGGCACGTATTGTAAATGTGTAACGATAATAACAAACATTCTTTATTGTTATTCGGGGACCAAGCTTTACAGGTTGGTACCCCATTGATATTCTTCTGATTCTAATTATTATATATCATTATATACAAGCTGACTAACCAGATGTGCGAGATTGTTCCAAGCATGCAACACGTTCTTCTGATGCATACCTTTACCTGAGCGGTGTATAGGCAACAGACAGCTGCCTCAATCGCTTCCGCACAAAAAAAAAACCCCATAAAAACTCGGGTTATGGACATGAAGCAAAAACATACCTACTGCTTATAAATAATTCGAAATACTTCACTGCACTGGAAAACGTGGGGACAGGAATACTGTACTGTACTGGCAGCCATATTGGATTGAACGAAAATCTTTTTTTTTTAATTCTTTCTCTTGAACTGCTTCATCGATTGATGTGAAACTTCACAGTTATGACGGAGTGATGTTTGGGAATATATGTTTCAAATTTCAACCTGATCGGACGCATGCTCTAAAAGCGAGAATTATTTAAATGTTTTGATCTGCGTTATTTTTGTTTTTAATTTTTTGGGGGGGAATAAGGCTTTCTTGGCTGTGCCTGGGTGGGTTTGAGGGTAGAGGAGTCGCAGCTAAAATCCGAAAACTATCCAGGTTCCTCCTGATGACTTTATCTTTGCCTTTTTGCTTGTTCTGGTTCCTTCTGATGACTCCAATGCAGGACTGTACCTATTTGGTCTTCTGTTTCATTTGAATTGAATTTATTTTAATCCAATTCTAAATTCAATTGAATAATAAGAGTCGTGAGTCAGGGTCAGGTGTCCGATCACAGTGGGGTTGCATCAAAGCGGGACGTCTTGGTACCCGGTCATCAATGCCAGCAGGTATAAAGTGGCAGTTCTAGTTATATCTCATTAATTACATAACACACCGGTACACAGACACCGCACAAAATTTGTCCTGGCGAGGGTCTGTAATCTCCAATTGATGTTTTTCTTGTTCGATATTGCATTCGATGTTTCCTTCATCAGAGGAATGAACACGACTTGATGTTCTCGATGATAAATATATTTAAGGGAGGAGTTTAACTTTTTGACCAAGGCAACACTGCTCATGGTCATGGTATGCTCGGGAAGAGGACATCTCTAACATCGTGCGACTAGATCGACAAGCAAATGCTTCTCCACTCACCTGTGTAAATGCATCTTGGCACCAACCAGCGTGTATTGCTGCGCATTTTTCCATCAATGTGACCTTCTTTTGCATTATAATAATAACAATATTACCTGTGACTCCAGTTGCAATTTTCAGGATAATGAATGAAACGCATAATTCCAAATAATTATTATTCAAATCGCTCGAGTATGAAAGCTCGGAAAACCATCTCCAAGGGAACAAACGTACAATGGAAGGATAACATTGTCTCGGTTCTTTGATTTATGTAGATTTGTTCCAATTTATATAATTACTCGGGTTTATATTGCGATGATAATGGTGATGGTGATGATGATGGAAGCCTTTCGAGCATTCAATGCAGTTTTTATTTCTTTGTTTTCCTTTCTTCTAACCTGACTTTGGGGAGTAAACCCTGCAATTTGATTTTGCTGCCTATCCCATTGCTCTTCCAATGAGAAATCTACCATAACCTTTTATTCCTTCAAATTCAGTCATCGAAATATTTTACATGGAGGTTATGTGTTCACCCCTTGTCTGTGTCTGTCTGTCTGTCTGTCTGTGAGCAAGATATCTCAAACAGTTGTGGACGGATTAGCACGAAACTTTGTGGACAAGTTGAGTGTGTAACAAGGACGAATCGGTTCGATTTTGGAAAGAAAGTGGAGAGCTGGAGTTATGTCATGGAAGGAGTGAAAGTCAGCAACCCCCCGTAAGAGGGATAATACTGACTTAAATAAATGATGATGATGATGAATGCAGAGCAGTCAGTTGCCTATACACCGCTCAAATAAAAGTATGTGTCAAGAAGAACGTGTTGCATGTTTGCAGCAAGATCGCCTGTTTGGGTGGGTACTCTGCTAGTTTATTTAATGATTCATCACAATTGAGAGATATTTCCAAAAATGATATATAACAAGATATCTCAAACAGTTGTGGACGGATTCGGCTGAAACCGGGTGACAAGAACAAGCCGATTCGATTTTGGTTCATGTCTGGATCCAGATCCAGACTTTCAGATCCAGACGTCTGGGTTTCCAGGCGGTCCTTTCGGAGAGACATCGCGAGAGTGGAGAGATTTATCAGGGTTGAAAGACAGATTCCACGTGTTCGACCAGCTTCATCAAATTTCATCTGAAACATCTTCAATTTTCATCTGATTAACCTGAAAATTAAGCAGCAATTGCATGGTGCATCACTGAATTTGGAAACCAACTTTTGTTGAGGTGAAAAGGTCAAAGTTCAACTCACGGTCAAACTTCTAAAATAATCAATTTTCATCCGATTGACCTGAGCTTTGATTAAGATTGTCAATTTTAATCTTTATGAAATGGACTATTTGATGTATCCATGGCAAGCTTTGGAGAGGGCGTGAATTTGCACGTCGTCTTTTTCTTGTTTATTCATTTATTTTTTGTTGATTTTTTTTTTTGTTGCCTTCCCCAAACTATCGCTCATCTCTCTCATGACATGAACCTGTGATTCACAACATTTTTTGGGTATGTGGAGCCCTTCCCAGCTGTCCCAACA
>NC_140972.1:3004327-3044327 GCF_056783735.1 Eptatretus burgeri
AGTCCAAGTCTCGCATCCAGAGAGCAAGAATGGAAGCACCAGGGACCTGAAGAATCAGACTTTGGACCTGCACAGGTACTGACAGCACCACACCCCATGATCCAATGAATCCATGACTCTCCAGGCCCGATCCAGACATCTGTTGACCTCTGGCTCATAGCCCGCAGAGACGTGAATATCACTGCCAAGGTAAGTGAATCTTTCCATTACCTCAACATCCTCACCACAAACAGGTACAGACAGGACAGCAGCATCCAAGATGTCAGTGAAAGCCCGGATCTTAGTTTTGACCAAGGAAATCCGTAATCTCAGTGGCTCCGACTCCTCATTCAGCACCTCGAGGGCCCCCAAAAGGATATGTAAAGTCTCCGCAAAGATGACTGCATCATCTGCGAAATCAAGGTCAGAGATCTTGACAGTCACAAACGATGCACCGCAGCTTGATCTCTCCAACATCCTCCCTAGAATCCAGTCCATACAAGTGCTGAAAAATGTGGGGGCCAGTACACACCCCTGACGAACTCCAGTAACAACTGGAAATAAGTCGGAGATGGTACCATCACACTTCACAGCACTCTCAGTACCAGAGTTTCGTTCAGACATCAGATTGATAAGTTTTGGTGGCACCCCACGAAGACCAACAATCCTTCAGAGGTCATCACGATTTACTGAATCAAATGCTTTACAGAAATCACCATCGGCTGCATGCAGCCCCTGCTGAAACTCTCTTCTGCGTTCAGTGAGGACAATTTCGGAGAGGTGAGGAGCATGGATACGGTCAATGGTTGACCTCTTTGGTGTAAAGCCTGACTGCTCTGGATGCTGGTGCTCAAGCAGATGGTGGTGAAGCCTCTTGACAATTATCTGAGCAAAGACCTTGCCTGGCACTGAGAGCAGCGTCACCCCCTCGGTAGTTGTTGCAGTCTTGGCGATCACACTTCCCTTTCCAGAGAGGGACAACAAGGCCCCTCTTCCAGTCAGTTGGGATGATGCATGTGTCCAGGCAGAGCACAAACTGCATGCAAAGACACGAGTGCAGTATTTCCACCAGCCTTAAAGCAACTCCTTGGGCTTGGTAACCATCAGAGCGACCAGACCAATAGTAGGTGAAACCACCCACCATTATCTCGCCGCAATCCGGTCTCCGAACCTCAGAGAGTGCTGCAATACCGATGTCCAAACGCTTGAACTCAGAGGATAACGGGGACAGGTGATCATCCTCTCTTTGGGATCGGACATTCCAGGCACCCACCTGAAGGGACCGCCTCAGGTTAACCCAAGGAGACCGCCGTCTGGTGGACGATACCTCAGCACCACTCCGACACACTCTCTCGCAATCTGACCCGGGAATGTCACCCCGTGGTTTCCCTCCTATCATCAAATATTGGGGGTCCCGAAGACTTCCCCAAATTCCATAATCCGGTGAGCTGCCCTGCAAAGGGAAGCTGCACAGGAGGTACTCCCATGGAGTGGGTTTTCAGGTTTTTGTATGCTTCTGGAATGTTTTGTGGAATGAAGGGTTTTACGGTGGCCGGAGTGCAAATCCTTCCACCACCCTCCGAATAAGAAGTAACCCAACTGCAGGAGGACGTCCGTACACACAGTTGGGCACGAGATATGGATGGCCGTTGGCTCATAAGGAGCTCCTCCGCCTTTTGACAGGTTTTGTTCTTCATCCTGCTGGGTGTCCATATCATACACCCTCCTCAACAGAAAACCTTGTGGGGGAGACGGTTTCGTCACTGACAACCTGACCATGGAACAGGTTTGTACAGGTTTCATGGTACCTGCAGCAAGCCGCAGATATAGTCTGACCTGACCTGACAATAATCACATGTCATACTTGATCTCTTCCTGTGATCTTTTTATCCCTACAAACCTGCAATCCAATCCAATGGGAATGGAGTTACAGGTTACTGTGTTTCCCCCCTCTCCTCCATTCTCTCTCCTCTGCTGTTTGTTCATTCACTTGCTTGTTGCACCCCCTGTTTATCCACTGTCAATCCGTTGCTCTTTTTTCACTCTCTGTCACCTGCCTCTTCTCTGAGCCGATAATTTTACAAAATGAAAAAAAAGACAAGCATCCATTATATTAGCTCTACCAGAGTCACCTGTGATTAAACAAATGTCCATGGTCATGGCACACTGTGCCAAATAATATTTATTTATTTGCATAGATGAGGTGTGGGAAAAAATAACACTGAACTGTATCAAGAAAAAAAGATCTTGTAAATGACAAAGGATCCAACATTCCAGAATGGCAAACACAGCCTCCTGCACCAGTGATGACATGTTAATGATGAAGTAAAATCGTGAGGAGGCAAAAGGAAGCATAATTTAAATAAAACCATATAAACAGGGAGGTGAAGAATCAGAGAAAATGAAAGGGAAACAATGACAAGAGCTGGAAGAGCATACACAGTGAAAATGATAATGTATCATTCCTATCATTCCATGATTTCTAGAATGATAACCCACAAGGATGTAAACTAACCAACGATGAGCAGCTCATCTTGTGTTGCCTGCTTTTTCAAGGTTCTCGAAACGTGCAAGTTCCAACTCCGTACCTAGCACCACAACAGCCAGGAAGATCTGGATTTATCGTTGTTGAAGCGACTGATTAATTGGGTAACGACTCCCTGTTTTAACTCACTGGTGTTTATTTGATTCATGTCTGAATATTAAAGACCAAAGATCCCATGACGTCGGGACCAGAAATTGCATAAAACCTCAACGTGATACCACAATGGTAACAATCAAAAGGAGTCCCGGAATTGAATGATTTGAAGGTAGTGGCAATCTGGGTCCTGCATGTACAGGCTGATTACGTGTAACACGTGCGCCCACTGGTTGCTTTAATGAATGCGATCCATTTGCATTACTCTGCAGGTTGTGGTGCCTACAGTCATGGAAAGGGCATTTCAGTTGGTGAGATGTGAAGTGACAGCGAAGCCTTGATTAGTTAATGGCAAGCATTCACTGCCTCCACCCATTTTACTCCCTTTTCTCCCCTCCCCTCTTACCCACACTCCTCACCACCCCTTCACAACTCCCTCCAGCGCTTATGTCCTGGCTGTGAGTAATGTGTGCTGTCGGTACGTTTAAAAAAAAAAATGGACTGGACCAGGGAATTTCTTGCCGAGCTCCCACAGGGTGTTTCAACCGTTCCTGTGGCTGATGGAGCAAGTTCTCTCTCGGCCTACCATGCCGCATGACTGAACTCTTGTTGTTATATGGTGAATGCATCATCCAATAGCGATGCTTAATTTGCTATTCTGTTTTGGTGTTGAATGACGGACAAAAAAGAGAGAAAAAAAACATTTTCTATGCTATAAAACGAGCTGTGCTTGTGTCTGTGCGTGCATGCGTACTTGCATGCGTGTGAGTTCCACCCATTGGTTGAACAGCTCACCTGTTTCCAACCATAATTTCAATATTGTGGCTGCCAACTTAG
The DNA here is from genome assembly GCF_056783735.1 of Eptatretus burgeri. Classification (NCBI taxonomy): domain Eukaryota; kingdom Metazoa; phylum Chordata; class Myxini; order Myxiniformes; family Myxinidae; genus Eptatretus; species Eptatretus burgeri. Next base: position 3,007,782 of record NC_140972.1, read on the forward strand.
GAACGTTTGAAAATTACCCTTTTGAACTACATTTTGGAACCCTTTAGAATTACCTTATCAAACTTTTCAGAACCCTTTAGATACCTTTACAATTTATCTTTAAACCCTTTAGAATTACTCCTTCAAACCCTTCAGAATTAAGCTTTTGGACCCATGAGAATCACCCTTTAGAATTACTGTTTATAACTTTTTAGAATGACTTTTAATTACCCTTTAGAATTACCCTATGCATTTACCCTTTAAAACTGCCCTTTAAAATTACCCTTTAGAATTACCTTTTAGAATTACAATTTGGAATTACCCTTTATAATTACACTTTAGAATTACCTCTTAGAATCACCCTTTATAATTACCCTTTATAATTACCATTTATAAATACCCTTTAGAATTACCATTTAGAATCACCCTTTGGAATTATCTATTAGAATCACCCTTTAGAATTACCTCTTAGAATCACCTTTTATAATTATTACCCTTTAGAATCACCTTTTATAATTCCCATTTAGAATCACCCTTTAGAATTACCCTTTATAATCAACCTTTAAAATTACCTATTAGAATCACCCTTTATAATCACCCTTTATAATTACCCTTTAGAATCACCCTTTAGAAATACCTATTAGAATCACCCTTTATAATTATCCGTTAGAATTACTATTTCGAATTACCTATTAGAATTACCCTTTAAAATTACCCTTTATAATTACCATTTAGAATTACCATTTAGAATTACCCTTTATAATTACCATTTAGAATCACCCTTTATAATTACCATTTACAATCACCCTTTACAATTACCGTTTAGAATTACCTATTAGAATCACCCTTTATAATCACCCTTTAGAATTACCTATTAGAATCACCCTTTATAACTACGCTTTAGAGTTACCATTTAGAATTCGGGGGCTCCTTGCTGACGTTCTCAAAGTTAAGTTTCCGGTTGTTATTTGTCCCGTTTTAACTGTTTAATTTTCTCACCTACATGTTACTGTGTGTTCCTAGTTCGGTTTTGTTTCAAAAATCGTGCTATTTTGTGAGTTTTTTTTGTCGACGTTCTTACCTGGTGTTTGAGGCCTAGGCCTTGGCCTAGGCTTGAGGCCTACCGGTTCCACTCGGTGTTCGATCGGTTTTTTTTTTTTGTTTGTTTGTTTGTTTTTTCTCCCCATTACCTTCAATTTCTATCCTCCCCATTACCTTCAATTTTCATCTTCCCCACTTTCCAAACATCCCCCATTCTCCCAACTAATCTCTTTCTTATCTCAAAAAAAATAAAATAAAATAAAAAAATATATACCCAACAACAACAACAACACGCTCACCTTTTCCCAATTCTACTTCTTCTTCTTCCTCTTAACTTCCTCCTCGTCTTCTTCCTCGATTTTTTTTCTACACTTCCATGACCTAATCTGTTGAACTCTCTCAAACATTAATATTAACAACAAAAACGATCTTATAATGCTTCATCTTCCTGTCTCACACATGTGGTACTCTTTACTGTTTCACAATGCACTACTCTTCTGCTATTTTAACAGACTGCTCTCATTTCGACCTCTCCTTCATTCCTTGCCTAAAAAATCCAACTATTACAGCGCTTCTCTCCATTCTCTGAATTCGCCTTCATTGCATCCATCAAGAATTGTGTTAAATCGCATCTCTGACCTAAATCTTTTAAAAACCACAGTTTGCCATGGATGTTCGCTTTCCAGCAACCATTCTTTTTTTCCAACTTCAGTGCCAACTCACCCCCCTCACCCCTCACTCTCACTCTCAAAGCAACCATCCCACTCTTCTCCCTCCAAGCCTCCCTCTCACCTCTCTCAAAAATCCCCCCCTCACCTTTCTCCCACCTTTCATCCCCTCACTCATCCTTCTCAAAGTTGCCCCCCCCTCTCATCCACCAAGCTTCCTCCCTCCACTGCCCTCTCACCTCCATCTCTTCACTCCACCTCCTCAAATCCTCAACTGCCTTCTTCCTTGTCTCTTGTCCCCCCTTTCCCCCCGCACCACACAGCCTTTTCCCCTCCTCCCTCCGCCCCCTTCCCTCGCTATTCTGCAATACCCCACACTCTTTCAATAACCCTCCTTACCCCCCCCTCATCCCTTGTCCTACCCTTCCCCTCCCCCTCCACCTCCTGCACCCAAAGCCTCCTCCCCTACCTCTTCATGAAAAGTGTGGTCCTCAAATATCCAGGGCCTTCGCTCAAACCTTTCAGATCTTTCCATACAGGTTGCCACTGACAAACCAGACATTATCTGCCTAACAGAAACTTTCCTCTCCCAAGACGTGTCTGACTCCCAAGTATCTCTCCCCGGTTACTCCCTCTTACGGTATGACAGACCTGAGCCTCGTCCTGGTGGAGGTGTTGCTCTCTTCATCAAAGACTCTATTCCTCACTCTCCATGCACTGCTCTCACTCCCCCACACCCCCAGGAATACCTCTGGCTTCGGCTTCCCTCCACTCCCACCTCATGTTTATATGTGTACTGTACCGTCCACCGAACAGTGATGACTCCATCTACACCTCTCTATCGGAAAACATGGACCATCTTCTATCTTCTCATACAAACTCTCTCTTCCTCTTATGTGGTGACTTCAGTTGTCATCATGCCAGTTGGCTAGGTGTGGGGACCTCTCTCACCTGCCATGGCACCTCAGCAAAAGCTTTCTGCGACTCATTGGGACTGACTCAATCGGTCAACTTCTCGACCCGGATCTCAACCAATGGTACTCCATCTCTTCTGGATCTGATTTTGACAAATTTCCCTGACAATATTTGCTGCTCTTCCTTCGCTCCAATCGGTTCTTCTTACCACGTCTTTGTTAAAGTGGACATCTCTCTGGCTGTTATCAGTGAACCACCTCACCGCCGTCGAGTCTGGCATTTCACTCAAGCCGACTGGCAGGGTCTCCGAGCAGCCATCAAACTTACAGACTGGTCTCCTATCACTACTTTCTCAAACATCAACTCATCCTGGGAATTCTTTCAAAGAAACTTGCTCTCCCTCATGCACAGATTTATCCCCTCTCGTGTTCAGTTGTTCTACCCTTCCTCCCGCCCTTGGTTTATTGAAGCTTGTGGTGAGGCAGTTGTCCTGAAATAACTTGCCTTTGCCTCATGGAAAGCAAACCCAACTGAGGGCAATCTCAGTTCCTTCCACAAAGCTCGGAACAAGTGTGTATCTACCCTCAGGAGAGCCAGAAAACAACATCTTTCTCATCTCAAGTCTGAACTCTCAAACCTCTCTCCCTCCTCAAAATCCTGGTGGCGTTTAATCAAATCTGTTTCTGGTGTATGTTCCCCCTCCATCCCCTCCCTTACCTCAAATGGCCGCACTGCTGATTCCACACGTGATAAAGCTGAATGTCTAAACTCGGTGTTTGCAGCTAAATCTTGTGTCCTAAACCCATCACTATCTCTACCCACTTTACCCAGTCGCACCCAACTGTCCCTGGACTCTGTATCCTTTTCTCCTGACAAGGTGGAGAGCTTGCTTTCAAACCTCGAGTCAGATTCTGCAACCGGTCCAGTCGGCATCAGCCCACGTGTCCTCAAAGCCTGCTCTTCTGCTCTTGCTCACCCTCTCTCTGTTCTTTTCACCCTCTCATTTGCCCAAGGTCATCTTCCATCTGCTTGGAAATCTGCTAACATCACTGCCCTGCATAAAAAGGTGCAAAAACAGATCCCTGTAACTACAGACCAATCAGCCTTCTCCCAATCATCAGCAAGGTTATGGAATCCATCATCGCTTCAGACATGAAATCCTTCCTCTTCTCCAATGGCTTGATTTCCAATCATCAATTTGGTTTCAGACAAGGTCACTCTACCCTGGATATGCTGCTTCTGCTCTCCCATCAATGGATGGAGGTCCTCAATGCCAGACAGGAAATCCGAGCCGTATCCCTGGACATATCACATGCTTTTGACACAGTCTGGCACCCTGCACTACTCACCAAACTCTCTTCCCATGGTATTCAAGGCCATCTGCACTCATGGCTCGCAGACTTCCTCTCCTGTCGCAGTCAACGTGTGGCCCTAAATGGAGTTCTTTCATCCCCTCTTCCTGTGCAGGCTGGAGTTCCTCAAGGTAGCGTTCTGGGCCCTGTTCTTTTTCTGGTTTTCATCAATGATCTCTCGGACTCTCTGGAAAATCCTCTATTTCTCTTTGCCGATGACTCCACCCTCTGCCGTACCATCTGTCATCCCTCAGACCGGCAAGCAGCAGCTTCTTCGCTCACTGCAGATCTGGATAAAATCACAAACTGGTCCAACACGTGGAACATGTCTTTCAATCCAGACAAATCTCACACTCTCACTAGGTCTCTTCGAAAGGACCGTTTAGAAAACCCCCCATCCACTTTCTCAACAATCCTCTGGGAGAAGTCTTTTCTTTCAAGCTTCTGGGTCTCACTATCTGCCATGACCTTTCCTGGGAAAGTCACATTTCCAACCTCGCCTCAAAAGCCAGTCGCCGACTGGGAATCCTCCGTCGTGCAAAGTCCTTCCTCGGCCCTCTTGAGCTCCTGACCACTTACAAAGCTTTTGTCCGTAGCCTGATGGAGTACTGCTCCCCCCTCTGGGCTGGTGCTCCTGCCTCCCACCTTTCTCGGCTTCACGCTGTCGAAACCAGGGCATTTAAGATCATCGGCATCTCCCGCAATGAAGCTGAGTCTTTGGGCCTCTCACTCAATCACCGCAGGTTGGTCGGTGGTCTTTCTGTCTTCTACCGACTCCTTTCCAGCCTTGCCCCCCCCCTGCTCTCTCTCTGTGATTTGTCCCCACCACATTTCCACAGGGCGCTCAAGGTCCACCAACAACCCCCTTCTGGTAAAACTACCAAAATCACGAATCACTGCTCATCTTCACTCTTTCATTCCTCTTTTTTTCCCGCCTTTGGAATAAACTTCCTCACTCTATTCTTTCCCATTCTTCCCTCCAGGCTTTCAAAACAGCTGTTCACCACCACCTCTTATCTTCCCCCATCCAAATCCTCGATCTTTTATACCCCCGATAATCCACCCAAGCCCACTTCCTTCAATTCCCCTGCTTTCCTTCCTGAAAGTCCCTGTTATGTCCATCTTCTCTTCGCCATGTTCCCCGTCCCATCCCCATCCCTCTCCCTTCCACAGTTCACCTAATGTGTCTGTTCCCCACTGTTTTGTCCCTTCCACTCCCGCCCCTCTTGTCTCATGCCTCCTTGCTGTGAGTTGTGTGTTTGCTCTCATACGAGCCTCCACCAAGGTATACAAAAAATAAAAATAAAAAAAATTACCTATTAAAATTACCTTTTAGAATTACCTTTCAGAATTACCCTTTACAATTACCATTTAGAATTACCCTTTCGAATTACCTTTTGTAATTGCCATTTATAATCACCCTTTATAATCACCATTTACAATCACACTTTACAATTACCGTTTAGAATTACCCTTTATAATTACCGATTACAATCACCCTTTATAATTACCGTTTAGAATTACCAATTCGAATCACCCTTTAGAATTATCATTTAGAATCACCCTTTGGAATTACCTATTAGAATCACCCTTTGGAATTATCTATTGGAATCACCCTTTGGAATTACCTATGAGAATCACCCTTTATAATTATTACCCTTTACAATCACCTTTTATAATTCCCAGTTAGAATCACCCTTTAGAATTGCCCTTTAGAATTACCTATTAGAATCACCCTTTATAATTACCATTTAGAATTACCTATTAGAATCACCCTTTTTCATTACCCTTTAGAATTACCCTTTTCATCACCCTTTAGAATTACCGATTAGAATCACCCTTTATAATTACCCATTAGAATTACCGATTAGAAGTACCCTTTAAATTTACCTTTTAGAATCACCCTTTATAATTACTATTTAGAATTACCCTTTAGAATTATCATTTGGAATTACCCTTTGTAATTACCATTTAGAATTACCCTTTATAATTACCATTTACAATCACCATTGCAATTACCGTTTAGAATTACCTCTTAGAATCACCCTTTATAATCACCCTTTAGAATTACCTTTTAGAATTACCCTGTAGAATTACTCTTTAGAATTACCCTTTAGAATTACCCTTTCATATTACCCTTTCGAATTACCCTTTAGAATTACCATTTAGAATCACCCTTTATAATTACCATTTACAATCACCCTTTAGAATTACCCTTTAGAATTACCCTTTCGTATTACCCTTTCGAATTACCCTTTAGAATTACCCTTTAGAATTACCATTTAGAATCACCCTTTATAATTACCATTTACAATCACCCTTTACAATTACCCTTTAGAATTACCCTTTATAACTACCCTTTAGAATTACCCTTTAGAATTACCCTTTAGAATTACCCTTTAGAATTACCATTTAGAATCACCCTTTATAATTACCATTTACAATCACCCTTTACAATTACCCTTTAGAATTACCCTTTATAACTACCCTTTATAATTACCCTTTATAACTACCCTTAATAATTACCCTTTAGAATTACCTATTAGAATTACCCTTTAGAATTTCCTATTAGAATCACCCTTTATAATTACCCTTTAGATTTACCTATTCGAATCACCCTTTAGAATTTCCTATTAGAATCACCCTTTATAATTATCCTTTAGAATTACCTATTCGAATCACCCTTTATAATTACCATTTAGAATCACCCTTTATAATTACCATTTACAATCACCCTTTAGAATTACCCTTTAGAATTACCCTTTCGTATTACCCTTTCGAATTACCCTTTAGAATTACCCTTTAGAATTACCCTTTAGAATTACCATTTAGAATCACCCTTTATAATTACCATTTACAATCACCCTTTACAATTACCCTTTAGAATTACCCTTTATAATTACCCTTTATAACTACCCTTAATAATTACCCTTTGGAATTACCTATTAGAATCACCCTTTAGAATTACCCTTTAGAATTTCCTATTAGAATCACCCTTTATAATTACCCTTTAGATTTACCTATTCGAATCACCCTTTAGAATTTCCTATTAGAATCACCCTTTATAATTATCCTTTAGAATTACCTATTCGAATCACCCTTTATAATTACCCTTTAGAATCACCCTTTATAATTACCCTTTATAATTACCTTTTAGAATTACCCTTTATAATCACCCATTATAATTACCATTTCGAATTACCCTTTAGAATTACCCTTTAGAATCACCTTTTAGAATCACCCTTTATAATTACCCTTTAGAATCACCCTTTATAATCACCCTTTATAATTACCCTTTAGAATTACCCTTAAGAATCACCCTTCATAATTACCCTTTAGAATTACCTATTCGCATCATCTTTTCTAATCACCCTTTAGAATTATCCTTTATAATTACCGCTTGGAATTACCTTTTAGAATCCCCCTTTAGAATTACCTTTGAGAATCATCTTTTATAATCACCCTTTAGAATTATCCTTTATAATTACCCCTTGGAATTACCTTTTAGAATCACCCTTTGGAATTTCCTTTCAGAATTACCCTTTGGAAATTACAGTTTAGAATTATCCTTTAGAATCATCTTTTATAATTACCCTTGAGAATTACCCTTTTCATCACCCTTGAGAATTACCTTTTGGAATTACCCTTTGGAATTACCCGTTAGAATCACTCTTTGGAATTATCCTTTAGAATCATCTTTTATAATTACCCTTTAGAAGTACCCTTTATAATTACCCTTTAAAATTACCTTTTAGAATTACCCTTTAGAATCATCCTTTAGAATTACCCTTTAGATTCTGGGGCTTATTGCATTTTGGTTGTAAAATGTGTGCTGAAATTAAATGAAAACCAAAAACACTGGTGTCTGGTCATTGATAGGCGATGCAGCGAGGGTTGGATGGGCTCTCGGGTCTCTTAGCCTGAGCCGGGTTTCGACTGCAGTGTTGGGCTTGGCGGCAGATCGGGCTGCTGGAGGGTGTTCATTTGTCTGGTTCACGCATTCTTTGGCACTCCGGGCATCTCCGGGTGGTGCACCCCCTTGGAGTGATGTAGTTCTTGAGTGGGCAAAAAGGGTGGCAGCCGCACTTCGAGTCACATATCTCAAGGAAGCCCATGTTATAATCTCTATAAAAATGGTACGTGCAGTATGAAAGTGACGGGTGGTTTTGCTATCCTGTTTGATTGTGTTGTTTTAACTTACCCATTTTGTTCAATCCTGCATTAATGCTGGCAAATGGAACTACTCCCCACCCCCAGGCTTCCCCTCAAGTCCCCCTCCCAAATGCAAGTGAAAACCCTCCACTCTCCTTCCCTTCAAGTCTGATGACCAAATGCAAGTCCGGAACACCCACTTCCCCCTCCTTGCTCCACAATCCTCTTTGCTCCAACCCCCTCCTCTCTCCCACCCCTCCTCTCTCCCACCCCTCCCTCATTCCCCTACCCCTCCATCCTCACTCCCTCACCCATCCCTCATTCCCTACTCCTCCGTCCTTGCTCCCCCCCACCACTCCTTTTTTGCTCCACCACCCCTTCTCTCTTACTCTCCGCACCTCTCTCTCCCCTCCACCACATATGCCCATCTCTCTCCCCCTTCCCCGCCTCTGCCCCTCTCTCTTCCTCCCCCACCTCTGCCCCTCTCTCTCCCCTCCCCCACCTCTGCCCCTCTCTCTCCCCCTTCCCCTACCTCTTCCCCCTCCCCCACCTCTACCCCTCCCTCTCCCCCTCCCCCACCTCTGCCCCTCTCTCTCCCCTCCCCCCACAGTGTTCATGGTTTTATTTCATTGGCGCATATGAATAACCGAGAGAATCTCCTGAACTAAGCAGAATTACAAAATGTAAGCTCCTGATATGAAAGTATCAGGAGTTCCAACTCCAAAATAAAGTGTTGATTTGTGAAATTCGGACATTGCACGGACGTTTCCGGGAACATAGTTGTATCGACGGCAATTAGTAATCGCTTGCCAAGCCAGGCATTCCGTTGGAGTGCTTTAGTGCTTTAGCCACTTACTGAGTTGTACAGTACAGTTCACGTCCTGATCGGGATGTAGTCGACAGTTACTACAAGGTAGAGGTATGTATACAGCACACACAAACGTGGTACAAATGGGTAGATTTGGATCTGTATGGACTCTTCGCGGGTGTGCGGGCATGCCATGCCTGTTACCCGTGCCGTGGTGGAAAAGTTTCGTCCCGTATCTTATGGAGGTTCTTTCAGGTTTTCCTTTGTCCTCGTGCCTGTTGCTAAAGCATTTGGTTATCGGATTGCTATGTTTCTCTTTGTTAGTTTCAAAGCAAAATATATTTGATAACGCCAGATTTCTGAGCTGTTTGCCGTATTGATGTATTTTATAAGTTTCCGAGCCAATGTTTTTCCACCCGTCACACACAGCTGTTTATATAGAATAATGTTTGTGAACCTCTCCCTGAAACATGTGTTTCAATGCAACGTCGTTTTTCGGTGAAAGCTACTCAAGGTTTCTGGGTTGTATACAGTACGTACTGAAGTCGGTAATTACACTAACTCCAACCTGCTGATTCCCGAAAAACTGCCGATATCGTGTGTGTGTGTGTGTGTGTGTGTGTGTGTGTGTGTGTGTGTGTGTGTGTGTGTTATTCACAAAGCATAACATATTCTCTCTGATAACTCCCCTACCCCCCATCTCTCTCTCTCTCTATCTCTCTCTCTCTCTCTTTCTCTCTCTCTCTCTCTCTCTCTCTCTCTCTCTCTCTCTCTCTCTCTCTCTCTCTCTCTGTCTCTCTCTGACATATCCGGACGGTCGTTATGTCTGAACGGTGGTTATCTCCATATGTGTCTGGATGGTGGTTATGTCTGAGCGGGGTTTGTCTCCAGACATGTCGGACCGCGAGTTTGTGTCTGGGCGGTGTTTATGTCCGGATGGCAGTTTATCTCTGGACGAGTCCGGGCGGTGTTTGGCTCCGGACGCATCCAGGCAGTATTTATGTCCGGGCAGTATTTATGTCCGGATGGGAGCTTATCTCTGGATGCGTCAAGGCAGTGTTTGTCTCCGGACAGCTTGGCTCCGGACATGCCCGGGCGGTATTTATGTCTGGGCGGTGTTTGTCTCCCATCGGTGTTTATGTCGGAACGGGAGTTTGTCTCTGGACGCATCCGGGCAGTGTTTGTTTCCGGACACGTCTGAGCGGTGTTCGTCTCCTGCCACGTCCAGACTGTGCTTGTCTCTTGACGCGTCCGGGCAGTGTTTGTCTCCTGACGCATCCGGGCGGTGTTTGTTTCCTGACGCGTCCGGGCGGTGTTTGTCTCCTGACACGTCCGGGCGGTGTTTGTCTCCTGACATGTCCGGGCGGTGTTTGTCTCCTGACACGTCCGGGCGGTGTTTGTCTCCTGACGCGTCTGGGCGGTTTTTGTCTCCTGACGCGTCCGGGCGGTGTTTATCTCCTGACGCGTCTGGGTGGTGTTTGTCTTCTGACCCGTCCGGGCGGTGTTTGTCTCCTGACGCGTCCGGGCGGTGTTTATCTCCTGACGTGTCTGGGCGGTGTTTGTCTTCTGACGCATCCGGGCGGTGTTTGTCTCCTGACGCGTCTGGGCGGTGTTTGTCTTCTGACGCATCCGGGCGGTGTTTGTCTCCTGACGCGTCTGGGCAGTGTTTATCTCCTGACGCCTCAACTGGGTGGGCGACTGCTCGTGGTTAATACAATACAAATCCTAAGAAAAATAATTTCCGTGCAATAACGATGAAATTCTCCAGTATGTAAACAAATTTCTATAAAAAGTGAAGCACCAAATAATAAAAACATTTTAAAAATGAAAAAGGATGTATTGGACAGATGTTCCTCAAAAACGTTCGTGAACAAGGTCGGTATGGCGACGAGATATGATCACATGAAACCATCCATACATCTTTCTTTGAATAATGATTGTCCCTGCACAAGACAAAGCTGTATCGAACACACACACACACACACACACACACACACACACACACACACACACACACACACACACACACACACACACACACACACACACACACATACACACATACACACAACACACACACAGACACAGTTTGTTTCTTTTCCAGGGACAACCATTATTCAAGGAAAGATGTACGGATGGTTTCACATGATCATTTCTCATGACTATCCCTACCTTGTTTACATACTTTTTGGAGGAACAGCCTGACATCCTTTTGCATGTTTGTTGTCTCCGCTCACTAAGTCACCAAATGCATGACGTTTTCGGGTTGCATGTATGTCCATACGTAGTACGTCCGTGCTAATTTTCTCTGTTTTCTCTGCAACTGCTTATCCGATTCACACAAAATTTTCACATTTGGTGCAACTGCTCATGTAGAATCTCTTAACGACATGTTGGAAAAAAGGAAAAACTTTGGACTGCTGCATTTCTGAAACCGCACCAAGGAAAAAAGTTGAAACTTGTCACATGGCAAGTACACCGCATGAGGAATGCGTGTTTTTTTTAATGATTTCATATCTTCATTATGACGTCATAAATGCAGACGTAGAACGCAACATCTGATCAGTATGAACATTTTTGAGTGTCATCTAGGGTTAAATTGGTCCACATAAAAATGTTGTCATCATCGGTCACGTGATTCAGCAACCATAAAAAACCCTGAAATTCTTCTTCTGAAACGGCTGAACATATTGAGGCAAAACCTTACAGGTATGACCAGTTATCCATGAGGAACAAAACGTTCACACCTACGATGTCATAGGTCACATGGTTTGGCAGCCATATTGTATTTACCAGAAAACCTATAAAAAAAATCTTCTTCTCCAGAACGGCTGGACAGATTGAGGGGGAACTTCAATACATCTCTCAAGCCTTGGGGATACCGGGGCGTTCACAAATAATTGATAGGTCACATGGTTCTGGCAGCCATATTGGATTGAAGGAAAATCTTTAAAAAAATACATTTCCCTTGAACTGCTTCATCGATCAATGTGAAACTTCGAAATTCTGATCAAGTAGTGATGGGGAAAGATACTGTATGTTTTAAATTTCACTCGATCGGACGCATGGTCTTGCAGCCAGAATTATGTATTTCTTTGAATCTGGGTTCAGGGATTTAAATCAAACTTGGTCCAAGTATGTATAATGATGTAATAATGTGAGCGGAGGCATATCTGGCGATGTTGCGACGTTGAAGAGTGCCCTTCTAGTTGCCCTTACCAGAGGAGAGGGTATTGCATTTGGGTCCGTTTGTTACTTGTGAAAATCGAAGATTTTTTTTCAAGTATATTGGTTGGTTGCTTGCATTATTCTGACTGTCTGTCTGTCTGTCTGTCCCTCTGTTTGTTACTTGGCTAAAAAAATGTTTCCCCAAGTATGTTGGTCTCTGGTGTTTGTCTGTTTGTCAGTCTGTCACACGATTTTTGGCCACAGTTTTCAAGCAAACGTTCTGAATTATTTTGTGTATGTGGATGACTGGCAAAGGACAGCAATGCTTAATTTTCATGAAGATCTGAATCCGGATCCGGATCTGAGAATTTTTTAAGTGATTCTTCAGAATTGAGAGATTGGGCTAAAAATGATATTGCATGATATTTCAGAAAGTTGGGGACGGATTCGGATGAAACTTGGTGGACATGTTGGGTGTGTGACAAGGACAAATTGATTCGATTTTGGTGAAGATCCAGATCCAATAATTTTTCAAATGATTCATCACCATTGAGAGATGGGGACAATAACTATTTATAGCATTTAATCTTAAGTTCTGGACGAATTCTGATGAAACTTGGTGTACAGGTTGGTTATGTACCAAGAACAAGTTAATTCGATTTTGGTTCAGGTCTGGATCCAGATCCGGCCTATGAGTGGGATACAAAACGACAACTGTTCAGCTTGACAGACATACCCTCTACCGAGTCCTCTTCTAATTTTCATTATTTTTTGCATATAAATTCTCGTGTTGTGTTTAATAAATAGATTCCTTCAGAATAACCCGACCATTACACGGTGTGGTGATCGAGCAATTACAACATGGCCATCGATGATGTGAGCTCTGCAGACTATAGATTTTGATAGCCCATCTGGTCGACCCCAAAGGGGTTTATGGGTCATTAGGGAGGACGCGGAAGCTGTGGCACAGATTTTCGAATCCCTTTGCCTGGCAGGCCTGGCTTGGCGGTTCCAATCGCTGCGCCAATCTTGAGGCAATCCATCATGTCGAGAGATGCTTTTTTCTCAGTAGGCTACACCGACGTGCTGCAATGGCCCACGATTGCGAATATGGTCTTCGTGTCTTTAACATTGGCTTGGGTGGCTGGCAGGTGGCCCGATGCGTTTGGAAAGCGCGTCACGCTCTGTGACATCCAGCTGCCACACAACACGCAGCCATTCGGCTCTGACCGACGTGAGATTTGAATTCACAGTCTCATTGTTATCAAATGGAAATTCCATGATTGAGGGGAGCCCTACAGCCAATGACAATGTGATGTTGCCATGCCTGAGGACAATGTTGCTCTTCCTGCAGAGAGCACAAGTGTAAAAGTTACTAGTTTGGCTAGTCTGTACTTGGTGTGTGCAACTCATTGTCATATTTACCTTCCTGCTTTTCCACATCCACATATTGTGCAATTCTGACACTGCAGTGGAAAGGGGAAGATGGTAGTTGGGAGGGGGAGTGAGCTGGAGGAACACCGGCAGGAGGGGAGAGGGGGAAATATAGAGGGAGACTTGGAAGAATATAGGACATGGGGAAGAAAGAGCAAGGGGAGGACACAAAGGATGAACAAGATGGATACAGCTGCAAACTCTCAATCACAGAAGTGTAAGGAAAATTGTTGAAGAAGCAGAAGTAGAACAAAACATTTTACAAAGTGTGAGTACATATTGTTACGGTTTAGGAAAAGGATCGTGGGGTGTCATGCTCAACACAAAAGAATCCCTTCATCCATCCAACCCTTGATCCATTTTTGCATCCATTTATCCATTCATACATCCATCCCTTCATCCATTCAATCATCCCTCCCTTTATCTATTTATCGATCTATTTTAATTTTTTTAATTAATCTATTTCTAATTAGTAAATTAATTAATCTCTTTTAAAAGAAACCTAACTCATGCAAAAATGGTCTTATTTTCCAAATACAGCATTTTTAGCAGATGAGCTTGTTCTGACACCGTTTTTTGTTCCAATTCACTATTCTAATGAAGAAACGTCTATTTTACATCAAATAGTGTATATTTAAGCTTGTAGTAAACAAAACAACACATTTTACAGAAGAAATCTGATTCATGCAAAACTGGTCTTATTTGTCAAATCCGAACAGGCATTTTTACCATGTTTGCTTGTTCTGACACTTGCTTTTCCTCGAAATCACAATTATAATGCAGACATATGTTTTTTTCATCAAATTTTAGTTCATAGTAAAAAAACATTTTACACAAGAAACCTCATTCACACAAAAAATGGTCTTATTTTCCAAAGTTCAAAAATGCAAGCTAAAATTTGATGAAAAACATATTAGAATAGTGATTTGGAACAAAAAAAAAACATAGTGCCAGAACAAGCTAATCTGCTAAAAACGCTTGTATGTAAAAAAAATAAAAAAATAAATGAGCGTCTTGAGCATCTCAGCTTGTTCTGACACCATGGTTCCTGTTCCAAATCACTATTCTCATGTGTTTTTCATCAAACTTTAGCTTGCATCAAGCAAAACACACTTTAAACTTCTTCTTCTTCTTTCGGCTTGCTCCCGTTCGGGGTCGCCACAGCAGATCAACCGTCTCCATTTCGCTCTATCCTCCACATCTTCCATTAACACTCCAACCACCCGCATGTCCGCCCTCACCGCATCCATGAACCTCTTCTTTGGCCTTCCTCTTCTCCTCCTGCCTGGCGGCTCCATCTTCAACATCCTTCTCCCAATATACTCCGCTTCCCTCCTGTGCACATGTCCAAACCATCTCAATCTCGCCTCTCTCACTTTGTCTCCAAACCGTCCTACCTGCGCTATCCCTCTAATATACTCATTCCTTATCCAGTCCATCCTCGTCACTCCCAACGAGAATCGCAGCATCTTTAACTCTGCCACCTCCAGCTCTGCTTCCTGTCTTTTTGTTAGTACCACCGCCTCCAAACCATACAACATAGCTGGTCTCACTACCGTCTTATATACTTTCCCCTTCACTCTTGCAGCTCCCCTTCTGTCACAAATCGCTCCTGCAACTCTTCTCCAACCACTCCATCCTGCCTGCACTCACTTTTTCACTTCTCTCCCACACTCTGCGTTACTTTGGACAGTTGATCCCAAGTATTTAAACCCATCCACCTTCCCCACCTCAACTCCTTGCAACCGCGCCATACCACCACCCTCCCTCTCATTTACGCACATGTACTCCGTCTTGTACTGCACATGTACTGCATTTACGCACATGTACTGCAGACAATCCGACCGGCACAGGCCTTGCAGCAAAACAACAGCTGCCGATGAAGCTGGCCAGCCTTCACCGTTCAGTGGAGGTTGGAGGGAGTGCGGTGGTGCTGGCCACTCGGAAGGCAGGCTCGGACCTACTCTACGGTCTCCCTCCCAACCTATCGCCTTTGCCTGTCACTGTCTATACCCACTCCCTTAATTTGTCAAACCCCAATTTAGCCCCAACTTTTTTTTTTATTTTTACTTCCCCTCTATAATTCGTCCCCTAACCCCCTTTATCGTCCTTGTTCGGCTAACTATCCTGTCACCTAGCCTACTCCCAACCCCTACGTTCCCTTCCCGGAGGGGAATAAGGGAGAGCTAGCGTCCTGTGCCGAGGCCCAATCCAAGCCTCAGAATGGCCTCCCCAGAGTTCGGCGATCTATAACCAAAGTGGGTTCAGCGGCCCACAACGAGAGCGAGGGGATGGATGGTGCGGAGGGGTACATCTCCTAATCTACCCTAACCATTTAACTGTTAAACTACCCCGGGGCTTTCAACAAGCGCCTCTCGCTTAAACTATTGGTTCTATAAACCCAGATTCCCGTCGCCTGTGTTGGTGTCCTTACAATTTCGGGCCTCGCCCCCCAATTTTCTCTCCGTGCCCTCACACGGTCTCATGGCTGGGACACGTGGCTCCCTTGGCAGGCACGACCCTCTGCCGATTCTCCCGCTATGGCACCCCCGGGCACTACACTGCCTCCGAGCCTAACAGCTCCCTAAACCCCGGGGAGTGCCCCCCATGGCACCTCCCCTGAAACGCACACGTGGCAGGCTGGCTTCCCAGGCCCCTTTCCGAGGGTCACCCGTGCCCACAACACTGCCCACGCGGCTAATGGCGCCCCGGGCCCCCGCACCAAGCAGGCGCACCCGTGCCCACTACGCTATCCCGGCCCCCCATGGGCCCTTGGCCTACTACGGCCGACTAGCCTGGTGCCCGGGGTACCCACTCAGCGATACTCACCTTTCGCAGCCATGCTCCCAGCCCGTCAACAGGGCTCCTGCACCCCTCCAAACGGGGTTCGAGCCTACACTCCCACCAACAACAAAACGACCTCCATTTTTCAATTTAACTAACCCCCTAACTCACTCTACACTGACCCCGGGGTCCCTTGGGCTGGAGTCACTCCTCCCCCCAATCACTCATCGCACCATGCAGTCCCCATTCGCTCCATACACACAGACCCGCTGGCCTCACTCACTCACCAAGTACACGTTTCCACTTCTCACCAACTCTTCAACACACACACCACTGAACTCTGCCATCCTTCTAACTACTTCCCCTAACTAACTCGTGCTCCCACGTCGTCCCTTAAACTACAGCACGTTCCTTTTAACACTACGTAGCTAAGCTACGTCCCCTCTACATATCCACAAGTCTGTCACTGTCTCCAAATAAATCATTTTATTTCCCAACCTAAATCTGGCTACAATCCCTCTAACTAATCCATTCCACGGACTCCATGAGGACTTACCCCTGCCCCATGAAGTCGGTCTAACTAAGCTAACCCTTCCCCCTAACTAGTTTCCATCCTGTGCCCTGGTCAAGGGGATTATCCACCCCTTGCCCAGGAATCCTGTGCACCCGAAAGTGAGGCTTGCTTTTTTTTTTTTTCTTTACATGCGCAGCACCAGCGCGGCAACTCACAGCTCGCGCACTTTGCACCTGCCTGTGACGTCATGCAGCTGCATGTGTACCTCGTCCCTCCTTGGACGGTACCATCCGGCAGGGATACCCCTCCTGCCGGATTCCAACCCCGCGTGCAGCCATGAGGTCACCGTGCGCATAAAAAAACACAAGCCCCACGTCTCGAGGGGTTCCCCACGCGAACACATGTGCTTTGCCCGTTGGAGCTTAACACACACGATCGCGTGGAGAACCCGTCCGGTCCAAATCAGTAATCCTGCCTAAACTTTGTCCGTCCGCGGGATCGGCAAATCCACCGCGTGCGTTTCCGGACCGGGACTTCACTCTCGCAAGTGAGCACGTGGGGGCCTCGTGCGTTGCACAGCACGGACCTCGTGCTCACTGCTGGGTGAACCCGGCACGGTCCCCGAAACAACTACAGCCGCTACCCGGCTTTCTTTCCTCTGTCGCAGTCTCCGTCGCCATTCAACACACTCACTCCCGCGTGTTACGACGCTTACACACCTCACCATTAAACTCACACCGGGAGACGCGGCTGCATGTTCACACATGCCGACCGACATCTCCCTTACACACAGCGACCTTGCACACGCTGTCTCTCTCACACTCGGCCGCTCACTCACGCATGCCATTACCCTTGCACACGTGGCTCCACTCACTCGCGGCCTTTCACTCACCCGTGCCATTTCCCTCACACAAACCACACCACTCACACACGCGGGGGCACTCACCCGCGGTGCCTCATCCACACACCGTGCCTCACTCACACACGCGGGGGCACTCACCCACGGTGCCTCACTCATACTGGCCGTTTCACTCACACACACAGCCTCTTCCACTTGCGGTGCCCCTTTTACACACGGCGTGCTGGGAAGCACGTACTCCGGCACAATCGCCACCACAACACTCACACACGGGGTCGCTTCCACACACGGGGACGCACTCACACCTTGCACCAAACACACAGGGACAACCACACTGGGGATTCGTGTCCCCACAAGGGTCTCCGGGGCCTCTATACCCCCCAAGCTCTCCGTGCACCTGTCCACAGCACTCCTCCTCTCAACCTCGCAAAGCACGACCGAACCCACCTGGTCGTGACTCGCCTCAAGGGGGCATACTCCCTCCCCTCGTTCCTCCAGTTGGAGGAGGCCATCCAACTGCTCGCACCGGGTCTCTACCCAGTCCGCGAGCTCACCCCCATTATCCTCCACTACCTCCGTGTGTGTGTGTGTGCGTCACTTACCCCGTCTTCATCGTGCAGTCTTCCCTCTGTCGTTCCCATCTCCCGTGTCTCTGCCAACTCAGTCACCTCTTCACCCTTTACCTCCCTTGTCTCAACTATTATTTCCGTCTCTTCCCTTGTTATCTCCCTCGTGCACGTCTCCGTCACCCCAATTAGTTTGTCCCTCTCGGTTACCGTCACTTTTTCCGTCACGACCCTCGCCCAACACGTCCCCCGAATTATTTTTTTCTTACTCGCCTCCACCGCGGGCCCGACAGCTGTTGCACTCCCTCCCAGCTCGTTCGCTCCCACACGTGGAGTCGCCATTTTTAGCTCCCTGGTCACTGCTTTCATGCCCGCCTGCAGGCTTCGGCCCATGCTCTGCGTCTCACCCCGCAGCCCTTTCATTTCTTCCTTCATGTTTGTTTCCATCTTTTCGTTCATGCTTTTTATTTCGTTTGTGAATGTATCCATCTTTTCGTTCATTTGTTGTGTATTCGCATCCATTTTTTGTGTATTCGCATCCATCCTCGCTGTCATTGCCGCCAGCATGGCGTACAGCTGGGCTATGTCGGATGCACTCAGCTGAGCCGTTTCGGCAAGGATCGGGGGGTTTTGGTGGAGAGGGGGAGGGGAGGTGTCATACACCGCGGCCGCCGCCTCACCTATTTCGGGCTCTGGGTTCAGTTGGGCGAGTTCGTGTTCCTGCACAACCAACATTTCCTGCTCGGGGTTTTCATCCTGGACCATGGATTCTACACATTCTACATCCATTTCTAATACCCCCGGCTCCCGCTCGCCTTGAGACGCCATCTTGCTTCTCGTAAAGGGTTAATTTAGCTCGCTCGTAATTTGGAGGGAATCGGGGGTCGCTCCTCTCACCCCTGGACCGATTCCCGTGAATTTAGCTGGAGACAGGAGAGCCCGTTTTCCCGTTCTCCGATACCAGTGCCGCGAGGAGGGCGATGAGTTTATATCCCACTCCTGACACCAGTGTTGCGGATTCGCGCCCGCCGGCGTGCGAACGGCCACGTAACTCGAATCGCGGCACGTCGCCCACCGGACGGACAATCCCGTCGTGACCCTCTCGGACTAACGCCGGAAACTAGTCACGGGTGGGCCTTTCGGCCTCAACACGATCGTGCCAATCGGCCCCCCGCGTGGGATAGGGTTGCTCGCCAAATTCGACCTACCTAAGTACCCACACGGAGGGTAGACCGGGCGATCGCACCTCGCCGCAGGTCGACTTCGGACACGGGCCACTTTAAGCGACCCGTTCCGTACTATCGGGATAACCGAGCGGTGTTATCGTCAACCTGGACGGTTCGATTAATTATCGGGCGTTTTAGCCCACGACCAACCCTTTACGTGAAGTAAGATGGAGATTCAATAAAGGAAAAGACGAAGTGAAACGGGAAAAACAGTTCAACATAAAGCACATTTATTTCGCGATGAACGGAAAGCACACATATACAATTACACCAAAAGCAAATGTAAAAGAAGAAGAAGAAACACACAATAATGCACAAAAAGCAAATGTAAAAGCAAAAGACAATGCAGAGCTAACCGACTACCGAGCACACGGCAACACTTATACAGTTTTACTTCACAGACGGCGCCGACAACACATATACCCAAAGCAAAAGAAAAAGGGACCACCCTCCACTATGAGGGGGCAGACGGCCTGGGGCCGAGACCACGTCGAGCCTACCCGTCTGGTGATGAGCCGCAAAATGGCGCTGGCGCCCCGACTCCGCGGGCCTCGCTGGGACTGCCTGGTATGGGGTGGGAACGGGGCCCCCTTCTCGCACTATCTCAGCGCGGGGGGGAAACAGGAGGGGGTTGTTGATGCTCGGGGGAAGGAGGATATCTCCCTGGCTCGGGTCCCGCGACGAGCGTCTCCACCACGACCTCGGTCGCGTTGCCGGCCTCTCCTCTTCGCAGCTCCCCGACTCTGACACGAGCACCCCCTCGACCGCCTTCACCGCCGCCACCTCTCCAACTCTCCACAGCCCCGTCCAACTGCCTTCTCCGACTCCTCTCTTGACTGGCTCTTCCCAACTCAACTCCGAACTGTGAACTGCCCCGTTTGGCGAGCGAACGCAGCCCTTTATAGCCCCCGGGGCCCCGCTCCTTCGCCTTCGACCCTTTACCTTCGACCCTTCACCTCTGGCTGGCTCCCCATTGGACCGAGGAAAAGTGGGCGTGAATGCTTTTTGATCCATGAATTTGCATATAGCGATATTACTCCAACGCACCTGGAGGCGGGGCCAAATCGCCCCACGCTCGCCGATAGGACGGAACAGAAGTGGGCGTGAGTCGTTTTTGATCCGTTTTCTTCGGAAAGGCTGTGATGTTTCTGCACACGCTGCTCGGTGCGCGCCCTGCACGAGTCCAGTATCGGTGCCCACAAGCGGCGCGGAAATGGCGGTGATGCGATGGTTGCGAGAGCGAGATGTGACGGTAAAGGTCGTGGCTGTTGGCGTTGTTGTTGTTGTGAAGCAGCGTTGCGGCTGGTGGTTGTTGTGTGATGGCTGTTGAGACGTGGTTGGTGGTGGTAGTAATGGCGGCTGGTCCAAAATAAAGATAGTAAAAGAAAAACGGCTATCTAGAAGGGTCGCAGCCCGAATGAATGACATTTATTCCCTCGAAACAACGGGTTTGGGCCTAACTACACATATACTTACAGAGATATCTCACCTAAGGGACCTGAATGGTGGTTTGCGAATTTCGTCAACCACAACAATATGTATATATATATATATATATATATATATATATATATATATATATATATATATATATATATATATATATGTATATGTATATGTATATATATATATATATATATATATATATATATATATATATATATATTTATATATATATATATATATATATATATTTATATATATATTTTTTTAATAGATTAGCTTGTTCTGACACCGTTTTTTTGTGCCACGTCACTATTCTCATGCAGAAACGCATTGTTTTCATCAAATTTTAGCTTGTCATAAGTAAGACACATTTCGCACAAGAAACTTCATTCATGCAAAAAATGGTCTTATTTTCCATATATTCAAGCATTTTTAACAAATTAGCTTGTTCTGACACCGTTTTTTGTTCCACATTACTATTCCAATGCAGAAATGCATGTTTTTCATCAAATTTTAGCTTGTGTTAAGCAAAACAAGACGCTTTACAAAAGAAAAGTCTTATTCATGCAAAAATGGTCTTGTCTGCCGAATACAAGTTTTTTTGTTGTGTTTTTAACAGATTTGCTTGTTCTGACAACCATTTTATGTTCCAAATCATTATTATAATGCAGAAACGTGTGCTTTCATTAATTTTTAGCTTGCAAATAGCTAAACAACACATTTTACACAAGAAACCTTATTCATTCAAAATGGTCTTATTTGCCAAATACAAGCGTTTTTAACAGATTAGCTTGTTCTGAGACCGTTTTTTGTTCCAATTCACTACTCTAACGAAGAAACGAACATGTTACATCAAATAGTGTGTATGTTAGTTTGTTGTAAGCAAAACAACACATTTTAGACAAGAAACCTTATTCATTCAAAAGTGGTTTTATCTGTCAAATACAAGCATATTTAACAGATTCGCTTTTTCTCACACCGTTTTTTGTTCCAAATCGTTATTCTTATGCAGAAACGTATATTTTCCATCACATGGTGTGTATTTTAGCTTAATTAACTGCTGCATCATCACAGGCACGATTCCCCATAAGCCATGCTTGATTCACTAGCAAGGTAAAGAAACTTTGAAATCTCTTGGGACACGCTGCTCTTTTGGAGTTATCCAGAGATGACGTCCATAACATTAGTATCCGGGAGTGGGATTTTTGAACCCCCGACACCTCCAAGAGCAGTGATATCGGTGTTCAAGAATGCAGAATCTGGAACACCCCCAAATTGTGTCAGGAATTTTGTATTCAAACGCGAGGTGTGAGCAGTTGTACCTCAAACCAAATTAAGGAGCGAGTTAGGGAGAAATTGATAGCATATAGCACTATGTTGGACCAAAGTGTGCAGGAACAGGTGGAGGATTGTTGGTTCGATGCTGCTGTGACTGAACTGGACATTACTGAGGAAGGATCAGTGGATGGCACAGTGGAGTCATCCCCTCTGGTTGTCAATCTGGTTGACCCCCCCCCATCCGTAAGCCCAGTGCTCATGATGGAGCAAGAGCAAATGCCACAACACAGCAGGTGTCAAGAGCACAGCCGAAGGTGAGCCAACAATTAAGCACCATGATAGCCATGTTTCAGAGGTTGAGTGCTGATTTGGAAAGGCTGGGAAATAAAATGGACATGGGAGAGGTAGGCATAAGAAATGATATTCAAGTGGGGCAGGCTGGAATGGAGGTAAAACTGGATGATTTAAGGAGCGAGTTGGAATTGGGGCGAGCAGAGGAAAAGGATGGAGAAGGAGTGACAGGAACCAAGTACAGTGTGTTTCAAAAGGAGTGATGTAACTCCAAATGTTTATTTACAAAGAATCAGGAACGTGAACCAAACATTTCTTGAAAGCTTATGACATGGTATTTTCTTTCACTGATTGCTGTTGCAGTAAGTCACTGCGAGAGTTCATGAGAGCCCAAGGTCTGAAATTGGCATTTTCGTAAAATCCTTGGAATTGACACTCGATGTGTGCCCCTCCGTAGTTCAGACAGGCATTGATCCTGACTCCAAAGTTCTGTCCAACTTTCCTGTACATCTCATGAGGCACTGTCTGGAGGTAGTCTGACACCTCCTGCTTCACATCATCCAGTGTGGTAGGATGGTTGGCAGAGACAGAGTCCTTGGCAGCCCCCCCAGAACCAGTAGTCTAGAGGGTTCAAGTCTGGGCTATGGGGTGCCCAGTGTTACGGATTATTAAATCCTATATAAATCCAATATGATTGGATATGTTAAGTTTTGTGTTGAAGACATGATTCTGATAATTTGGGGACAAAAGGCAACTCGAGTTTCAGTGAATTATTTAAATGAGATGTAAAATAGGATGAAGGATTCGTGCACAGACATCAGCATGTGTCATTGGCATCATGACATTGAGATGGATTGTCAACAGAACTTTGAAGATGACCAGTGTTGAGGCTGAATGCTTTGGTCAACATGGGCATTACACAGTGTGAACAAATTGGGTGGAAGTTTTGTTAATGGAAACCGATGCTCTCAAGCAATAGTTAAGCTGTAGTCAATCTTTGGATTCAGACAGTGTCGCCTTGCTTTGAGATTGACCTTGTGAGTTTTGCCATAAAAAGGTGAGGAGCAATCGGGAGAAGGATGGGAAGATAGAAGGAAGGAGAAGCAGATGCAACTCGGTAGTGATCTTGGAGGTGACCCGAAGATCCAGCTCTCGCAGCGTATGGAGCTTTGGAGTGGTGGAGTGCTGGGCACAGTGGGTGACAGGTAACAACGATCTTGTAAGCTTTTGCACTGAGCATTGAACCAATGACCTGGTGTACGGCTTCACTCCTGCTGACTGATCGGTTGTGCTCACAAAGAGCCAACACAGCACACCATTGTGTTTCCTTTGTCCGCAGTTGCGTGCGAAGGTCACTCTCTGCCTCCACCTCATGCCTTCTCGTGGTTTGATTAGAGAAGTGGTGAGATCCATACTGCATGATCATTCCGGCAGGACTCACATGTTCTACACCCAAAAGCCGACTGCCAATCTGCAAGGTTCGTTTTGGCACTACCATTCATTTTCATGCTCTCTTCATATACTCGTACATGGCAAAACCACACACGGCAAAATGTTCGCAGATCTGCATGCTCGTTTGACATGGCAAGAGGTTTAAGTGCATGTTCGGACACGGCAAGATCGTAGCTTTGGTTCATGGCATGAATCCTGGAAAAGGGGGTGTATTAAAACGTGAATGCAAAGTTGCCTTTGTCAAGATAATAATTGCCTTTGTATGGAGTTGTTGAAGGATTTGAAACTGCATTGACAAAACTTTGATTTGAATCAGCATTGATTGTGACTTGTACTTTCCTGTGTGGAAGTTTGCAGTTACTGAAGTGATTGCATTTTTACTTGTGGATATTAGTGCATTTTAACAGTGGGTATTGAAGCCACTGTCACACCTTGACGATTTAACTTGAATATTGAATTTAATTTTTTTAAATCAACGTAACCCAAAAGACAAATGAGTAAAAGAATCCGAGTGAGTAACGGAACCTTTAGTGTGCCCATATGGAGGCAGAACTGAGCACGTCTGCAAAGGGGGGCTCAGAGTGACACCAATGAGCCGAACATGGATGCACAGGAGCTTTAGCGACATGAGTGTACATCCACGTGTGGAGGTACATGCACCTCCACACATGGGGGCCCAGGAGAAATAAGGAGACATTGAATAGATTCGGAGATGGATGACAATTAGTGGGTACTGTTACATGTCCATCTCGAGGCACCGAAGCGAGTGCACCAGTTACCCAGAGGATGTCATGGTAGAAAGATTTCTGGACAATAATATGTCCTTTCTGATACTTTACAGGTAAAACCAGCATGTGACAGGAGGCAGAAGGAGATTTGATAAGTAATATTTATTAATCCCTCCTGTCTACTTTTTAAACACTACAACTGATTAAAAGAAACACAATGATTTTCAGAAGAATCCCCAGATTACCAAAGTATAAATGTCACATATCAATCCATCCATACATCGGGACTATAGTCTGTGTTGAGTATTGGTGCTGCCTAAGCAGTGTCCTTGGCGATTGGGTACAATCCTGGACAGGTCACCACTTCGACACAGACATATCAATGCAGCAATGAATTAACTCACAACTTTCAAAGTTGTTTTCGGTCTACAACCCTACGCAGATGAGCTGGTCCTGGTTTGGTTTAGTGCATCCTGACAAGATATTAAAAGAGCCTCAATAATTATTTTACCCAGTAAATTATTCTTTCATAATCAGAGTATATTTATAGACACTTGGACATCATAGCTTTCTTTAAAATACATTTTAATTTATTTTACAATTCACAGTTATTTTATCACAGTGCCGCACATTGAAACCTTTTCCCCCACATTAAAAGTGATTGCCTTTAACACAGTATATATCTTCACCACATTTCACCTACTGCACAATTACCTTATATTTTATACTATTCCATAACACTCTCCCCCTTCTAAAAAAAAACAAAACGAAAGTTTGATAAAAGTAAGAACTATCTTAACTTTTACATAAAGTCTAAACAACAAATAAAAAAATAGGAGAAATATCCCCGGGCACTCACCTGGTAGCGGCTGGATAAGAAAACCGGGGAACCCCTGGAAGGTGTGGATGACACACAGAATATGTAATGGAGAAAAAGTAAATACCGATGGATTTTTAAAAAATGTTGTGAATAAACTTTGGTACATCATGGGTGATAAAGGTTGGGGTCAAGTTTAATAAAAATTGTGGTATGTGCAGTTTCTAAGAAGAAAGCAATTACATATTTTTGGGGGAAATCCCACCATAAACCTCCTTAGACCTCAATTATATTAATGGCATGAACAAGCATTGGTACATCATGGGTGATGAAGGTTGTCGTCAAGTTTAATCAAAACTGTGTGTGTGTGGTTTCAGAGAAGAAAGCAAATATATATTATGGGGGCAACCCCCTGTAGACCTCTTCAGACCCTGATGTTTTTTTTAAAATGTCATTCACAAACTTTAGTACATCACGGGTGATGAAGGATGTGGTCAAGTTTTTTCGGAATTGTGTGTGTAGTTTCAGATATGAAGTTGCAAGTGTTTGTGGACGGACTGATGGACGGACGACGTGCCATCCCTACATTGGACGGAACTACATTCCAGGTGAGCTAATAACTCCACAGCAATGAGTAGCATTTAGAAATTAAATAAAAACAGCTTATCCTCCTTAATGCTTCCCAACTGACTGCAGGAACAATTCCAGTTCTTCAGATCTTGACAGAGCAGCTGCAATTACATTGTCTTTGCCTTGGATGTGTTTCATTTCCAAATTGAATTCTTGTAAAGACAAACGCCATCTCATCAATCGCTAATTTTTATTCCTCATTTTATGCAGAAAAGTTAATGTATTGTGATGTGTGAAAAAAAATTACTGGAAAGGTATTTATACCCATATGTATCTCGGATTGTTACAAAGCTAGCAGAAGAGCAAGGGTCGGTTTTTCTATTGTTGAATAGTTATTTTGGTATTTGTTAAACTTCTTTGAGTAATAGCATACAGGATGATCGATGCCTGCATCATCTTCCTGCAGCAAAACAGCTCGATTCTCCACATAGAGTTCATAAGCTTTAATTTTGTCAAATGCAGCCTGACATTTGTCATCTCATACAAATTTTGCTTTTCTTCTGAGCAAATTAGTCAAAGATGGCACAATGTCAGAGAAATTTTTACCAAATCTCCCTCCATTAAAATTTTACAAAATCTCCGATACCATCCAGCCAGACCCAGAAGTATCAAAAGTTCTTCTTTACCTTTCGGTGCTGTCAAGCTATCAATTGCTTGCACCTTTACTGGCTGAACCTGACGCTGACCTACAACATGACCTAAGAACATTACCTGTGCTTTAGCAAATGCAGATTCTACCAGATTCACCGTCAGTTTGGTCTCAGTCAGTCTCGCAAAGAAAGTACGAATTATCTTCAGGTGATCATCCAAAATCATGGAATGAATGATGACATCTTAAACCCCCTCAATATCTATGATAACGTCATTGATGAGGTGTTGCAATACAGCAGGGCCATTCTTTAGACCGAAATGAAGAACTTTATTCTGGTGAAGTCCATTCAGTGTAACAAAAGCCGAGATTTTCTTTGGAATTCAATAAGTGGAACCTGCCAGTAACCCTTCAATAAGTCAAACTTGCTCATATACTTTGCTTGACCAATCCTGTCAATGCAATCATCAATCCAAGGGATTGGTTAAGAGTCCATTCCGTTCTCGTCAAAATTGGTGCAACAATGGAAATTGCTATCTGGCTTGGGTTCCAGGATGCAGGGTGACCTCCATTCACTGTCATTAGGTTCAATGATATCATTATTGAGCATGTATTCACCATCCTCATTAAGATTCTTGAGAAAAATGCCAGGGGCATAGAAAAGGCCCTTTTATATGGTATGTACCATGTGGCAAACTATAGAAAAGAAGGGACATTCCACGGCATGTGGAAAATGCCAGAGATGATGCGTAGATAGTTGAATATGAGCAAAAAATATCAAAAAAGCAAAAACTATGGCACTTAGGTGGATTTTGTTTTGAAAGCCATTAATTGGACGTATTGTCCGAAGTATATTCCAAGTTTCAGCTCATTTCAATGTATAGCCTTTGAGATATGAGTGCCAACACATTTTGGGTGGACGGACGGACGGACGCACAGACACCAACGTGAATTGCGGGATTTCGTTAAAAACTCAAGAATGCGGAAATAGAAATTTGGAACATATTACCTCGACGTACAAAGGATTTACTTATGAAATTTGCAGCTGATTTCATCCAGTGAAACCCGAGAAAAGGATTTTCAGTTCCTGTGTTAAAGTTGCGTACAGAGAAACCGTCCCATATAAAGGGACCAGCACTTTGCGCCCCCCCTCCCTTGATTTTGTAACCTTACAGGATTGATCCTGTACCGGTGCTGTTTTATTGGCAGAACATCTCCTACCTTTACATCATGATACACGAAGTCAGTACGGCCAGGTATATCCATAAACAAGTGAGCAAAGTCATGGATTAAGCCTGAGACTGACCTTGCTGTTCAGACGACAAATGACCCAATTTCTGATCTAAGTGTAATAACACCTCAGTGTTGGTCAGCCTCGGGCAGGCATTATCCATGATGTGGTCAAGCTTTACCTCATCCACACATCTCATTTTGCTCCTGTGTACCAACTACAGGTAAAGCAGGTGAGGTTGAGACAGCACTTTCTGGTTGCTTTCTGTCATGATATTTCTTTATCATATTCATGTGATGAAACGGAAGACCACGAAGGAACCCGAAGAAGGAAAGAGTAAAGATGGAGTCATCACGAGGAAACCTGGATAGGATTCGGGTTTCACCTGCTACTCCACCACCCTCAAACCCATCCAGGAGCAGCCAAGTGAACCTTACAGAAAAATTTCTGCAGGAATTCAATTTTCCTTCGAGAGATAGATAACGAAAGAGAGGAATAGAGACTGAAAGAGATGAAAGAAAAGAAAAAGCAAGAATTACAATGAATAAAGTGTCTACCTGGAGTTTGAATGACATAGTCAGTCTCACTGACTTTTCTTTCAATGAGATATGGTCCAAAATATCAAGCCTGGAATGGTTGACCTGGAATTAGAAGCAACACCAAAACCTTGTCATCAGGACTGAATTCCCCATCATTGGAATACGTTGGGTATACACCTTGGGGTTTCCTTCCCTTTAGTGTACATATGTTGTTCATGTGGCCGAACCCAGCTCGTTCTCTAATGACTGCAACCCAAGGTTTGCGCTTCACGAGTATGAATGATCGTACAGGTCATCAGCTACCAATCAAATGGATCTTTGTGAATTGTGGTCTGTGACTTCTGAGTGACGTTACAGTTATCACATCAACAGCGGAACGTTTTTGAAACTTGAATTTCAATTAAATAGATACAAAGTCAAATGAGGAAGTTTACCATTCTACACAATTTCCAACAATGATTGCGCATTGAGTTGTTTCGGCCCAGTGTCCCTGTCCTGCCGGCTCAACTCATGCATGTTCACCTCGTTCTCTGGGGCTGTCAAATGATTGAATCCTGTTGCATTGTTCTCACTCGATGTCCTTGCCATGACTGTTGGGGCTGTCCAACAATCGACTCATGTCGTGTTGTTCTCTCTCGTACGCTGGCCCGTTCAGGATGACTGAAGAGCTCAAAGGAATGATTTCCTGATACCCAATTTTAATGAGTTTGAATCAACCTGATTTATAATCAGCTCCACGCGTTAACAACCACTCTGAACATTAACACCTGGTTCACTTATCAGAGTTAAATTGATCGATACACATGTCTCGTCACATGTCATCCGTCTGTTAATGCCTCCCTCTCACAAGTTTATATAGTACCACAGAACAATCCTGTGCATTCCAGCAAATGCGATTCTCATCCATACTGGAAGTTTCGTTTGAGAACTTTCCAGCATCTTCACGAATCACACCAGGCAGTTTACAGTCCAGTACTGCCATCTACAGTCCAACTTAGCTCATTTCATCAAGCAGTTTACATTTCACTGATGCATGCCACAACAAATTTATAACATGCAAGTCAATTTTAATCGTTCATTTATAGGCATTTACTAATGCTTATCCACAAATACCACAACCAATACTTACTGGCCATGTTGTCTAGCTTTTAAATGACAGAATATCTATCATGCCTCACTTAAATTCTGTCCTGTGATCCTTTCAAGTTCTCTCTTGCTATCACCTGTGCCTTTGCCAACCTATTTCTGAAATCAGATACATAATCCAACAAATTTAACTGTGACTTCTCATTCACTGTTGATTCAGAAGCTTCAATGGGCCTCGCACAGTGTGTCCAAACACCAGTTCAAAAGGACTGAATGCCAACGACTCCTCAACTGTCTCTCTGACAGCAAACAACAATAAGTGTACTCCTTCATCCCAATCCTTATCACACTCAAAGCAGTAAGTTCTAATCATATTTTTGAAAGTATGTTGGAACTTTTCCAAAGTCCCTTGTGACATTGGATGGTACACATTTGACTTAATCTGTTTCACTCCCAACTTGTGCAAAACCTGTTGGAAAAGGTTTGACATGAAATTTGATCCCTGTTCAGACTGTATGATCTTAGGTAGGCCACCTGGTTATTTTTCAATCACTTTGGTATTATTATTAGCAATTTGGTTTCTTCTCCCTGATGAGAATCACTTTGGTAAAAACAATCTTGGTTTTGTATTACACGAGCCCTCAATTTCTGTTATGGTTCCTTATCCCAGATGAGAATCCAATTTTTGTTATGGGTTCTTCTGTTGAGAACCCGATTCTCCGGCTGTATACTGTTTCCCATGTGCATCGAATTGAAAAGTGTGTATATTTTTTACTACTTTTGGTAATTATGCTGTGGGCATTAAATCTGTAGACGATCAAACACGCAAACTCAGATAGTTTCGTGAATATTTTATCTGTAATCTTGACTTGTTTTACTGCAATTTACTACATTCTGTATTTTTTCTCAGTGTCAGATTCAGTTTTCCATTTCAAGTCAATCATTCCATGAATTACTTCCATTTTCCGCAATCGTGGAAAATTACTCCCGATAAAAAAAGGTCTTGTTGGTTGAGTTGTACATGCAGCAGGTAAAAGTTGCACCTGAAAGAATTGGCATAAACAATTCAGCTGTGAACACAAACCGATTCATTTTTTTTTAATTTGGTCATGGTCCTGAAAAACCAGCAGCAGATCCATCATTTGCAATCCTGCACTGATTCTGCTTCTGATGTACCATTCTCTGTTACAGAGTGTCAATGCTGGAGAAGCAGTTTCCTGGCAAGGGTTCTACTGAGTGGATTGCCATTGCTTTCCCAGCAGTAGTTAGGGCAGGAATTTGTTTATGGTGCCAGCAATAATGCACCTATTATTCACGGACACCGTGGGATCTTGAACGTCCACCAACTAATGCCGGAAGACAGGACACCCCCAGTTTAACATCCATTGGAATGGAAGGCACACTTATTGATGAATCACGCTATCTGTGAAACACCAGGGTGGCAGTTTATAGCTGAGCCGAGATTCAAACCCAGACTTTACAGCTTAGAGGCGGGTGTGCGTACCATGGTCTATGCTGCCAGTCTCACAAGAACTTGATGTTGCTTTCACTGGTGCTGAACTTGCGGCTGTTCTGTGCGGTACGGAGGATTGGAAAACGTGTTGAATTGATGGAATACCTGTGGAATTTTACAAGCATTTTGGGGACATTTTGGGACCTGATTTAGCAGCAATTTTCAAAGAACATTTTCTTTGTCAGGATCCCCCCACGATCCAACAGAAGAGCTCACTCTGTGTTTGCTGCCAAAAGTTGATGATCCCACATAAATCAAGACCTGGTGCCCTGTGACCTTTTCATGATCAGATTACATTTTTCTTTTCCCAAGCCTCAGCAACCCAATTAAAAACTGCAATTCCTTCTGTTGTGTCTATTCATCAGACATACAGTATTGTGTTTCACAGATATTTAGTTATGATAGAGGTTGACTGGCTATGATAGAGGTTTCACATTTAGCAAATGTTGACTGGCTTATGTTAACCTCAAAAATAATGGGTGGTTGAATTCAATAAGGTGATATGAAAATTCTGTTCAAATTTAAAGTCAATCTGATGAAAATTGACAATTTAAAATTTGGCCTATGTTGACCTTTTGGCTTGTGTTGACATCAAGAATAGTTGGTGGTTGAATTTAGTGAGGTGATCTGCAAATCCTCTTCAAATTTCTCAACAATTGGATGAAAATTGAGGATTTTGGAAAATTGGCCAATGTTGACATTTGGCCTATGTTGACCTCAAAAGAGTGACCACTATACACCATGGTCTTGTAACATGTGGTCAATTTTCAATTCTCTCTGCTGAATGGTTTTCGATGCATGCTCTTAACAAAATGCAAATACGACATACGACGTATGCAACATGTAAGTAAACTACAGATCACTTAACCCTGCATTTCACTTGGTGGGTGCAGGGTAACAAGTTTGATTTAAATCCCTGAACCCAGATTCAAAATATTAACAATCCTGGCTGCCAGACCATGCGTCCAAGCTGGTTGAAATTTAAAACATATTGTTGCGGCCACAGGTACCGAGACACCAGTTTGTCACTCAGGGGGATTAATCCCCGGTTGTCCTCGGTAGAGCCGGACCTGGGGCCACCGCTCAAAATTAACGTTGTGGTACGGTGGGTTGTTTTAGAACCACGGACGCCACCCAGTTAACCATGAGTTCCAGTGTCCACCGTCTAATTATTCCGTTTAACTAGAGATCACATGGTTACCTGAGTGGGGAGCGCGTCTTCGGCAAAGCACCAATATTATCTGATTAGATTTTAATTTGGGCGGCCGAGCGTTTTAACCGCTGGTGCGTGCCGACTATTTTTTAGTCAAATCTGTGGTAATTACCTCCCAGTCTATCTCGGTTCGAACAATGCTAGACCAATGAAGGAAAGGACAACAACAGACAGGTTGGAAATCGACAAATAATTTATTAATAATATAACAAATAAATAAAAAGAACTTTTTATTTGCTGAGGAAAATAAAGAATGAATTTCAAAGCAAAATCAATCAAAATGCCAGGAAAGAGACAAAGAGGAGATTTTATCGGGGGTTGACTTATTTACAACTAAACACAGACATGGGTACCCAACAGATCATTCAGGGGGAGGGGGGGGGAAGAATCGTCTCGCTCACCAGAGTCGTCCGTGAAGCGAAAACGTCCTGAAATGCGTGCGTGCATGTCGCGTCTGTCACCAGCACCCAGCCCAGCTGTGCACCCTCTCGCGAACAGCCTTGAACGCCAGTCGACGTCTGGAGGGCACCGGGATCATCCGTCGAGGGTTTAGACCCTGGTGTTGTTGGTGACCGACCCGTGCCTCACTTGTTGGCGGCGCTGCTCACACCCACACGCTCACTTGCCCAAGCACTGGGAAGGACGAATTGTCTCGTTGGCGCTGGTCAGACACCCACACGTGCACCACACGCTCGCTTGCCCAAACACTGGAAAGGAAGAATTGTCTCGTTGGTGCTGGTCAAACACCCACTTCTTGCTCGCTTCTCATTCTCTTCTCCCTCCATGGCTTTATTTTGCCTCCGCTTTCTTCTCGCCTCTCTCGCCCTTTTCTTTTTCCTCTCTCCTTTTGCTTTTTCTTTTTCCTCTTTTGCTTTTTCTTTTTCCTCTTTTGCTTTTTCCCCTCACAGCACATACCTCCTGTTCGTTTTATATCTCCCGTTCATCTCCGCGGTGCAGTCCGCCTCAAGCTCACCCCGCCCCACTGGCGCACGGTTACCATGATGACCCGTGCGCTCTCAAATAAGGCTGGCGTCGGAGCTCATGAAAGATTGTTGCAGAGGAAGAATGGAGGGCGGGCTTCAGAGCTCATGAAAGAAATGTGTGTAAACGTGTCTGTCGTAAAGAAAAAAGCTTCCCATAACAGAGGGGATCTATCCTTTACCCTTCTCAACGCATCACATTTAAGATCCCATTAGACATGGGGATGTGGCTAATCTAAACATGCATTTAAGGAAATTACTGTCTGAGGACCTGGCTGTGTGATTGCATTCATCAGACCGGATTCCGAAATCCATAACAATATATTTCCCATGACTACAAGATCACAATTGTGATGTTTCATGTCGATTGATGAAGTGGTTCAAGAGAGAATTTTTCAAAGATTTTCATTCAACCAAACACACACACACACACACACACACACACACACACACACACACACACACACACACACACACACACACACACACACACACACACACACACACACACACACACACACACACTTGACGACCTGTGACAGCGGTTGATAAATAAATCATTTCAAGAAAAAAAAAAGATAGCTCCAGCAAACAGTACCACTGAGGTTGTTTGCATTGATCAAATTCTCCCAAAGAGTACTTGACTGAATCGGGAATTGATTTTTTAATAATTATTTCGGTGCTCGATTTGAACGAAACTTGATACTGCACACCGCAGGAGAATGGTGAGTAAGGTGGCCCTAAACTTTTTGCACTATCGTATACCGTTTTGGCTCTATTTCGGGAACATACATACATTCATACATACATATATACAAGATGACTTTAGTAATATATGGAAGATATGTATATATATATATATATGTATATATATATGTATATATATATATATATATATGTATATGTATATGTATATATATATATATATATATATATATATATATATATATATATATATATATATCAGGTCAGGTATGGGAGCATGTGCCAGAACAGCGCGTCGCTGCGTCCACTTTCCGCCGGTACTCCAGGGGCCTCCGTCTGGCCATCCCCCAGGCAGATGCCAGGCCCATCCCCATCTCATTGAGATGATGGTCAACCTGCTGCAACCATGAGGCACGTGGTCGGCCCACTGGCCTCCTCCACTCATGAGACTCCCTCGCTGAGAGAATCTGGTGAGCAGGATCAGCGTCAGGAAAACGAGCCACATGTCCATACAGCCGCAGCTGACGCTCACGGACTATGCAGGTAACAAATCTCATCCGAGTCTCTCTCAGCAACCGCTCGTTGGACACAAAATCCGACCAGCGATAGCCAAGGATTCTCCGAAGAGACCTGGTACCAAAGGAATTAAGTCTCCGTCTCAGATCCTTGGTCAAAGTCCAAGTCTCGCACCCATAGAGCAAGACTGGAAGTACCAAGGACCTGAAGACTCGGACTTTCGTCCTCCCGCACAGGTACCGGCAGCGCCACACCCCCATGATCCAGTGAATCCATGACTCCCCAGGCCCGACCCAGACGTCTATTGACCTCCGGCTCACAACCTGCGGAGACATGAATATCACTGCCAAGGTAAGTGAATCTATCCACGACCTCAACATCCTCACCACAAACAGACACAGACAGGACAGCAGCATCCAAGATGTCACCGAAAGCCTGGATCTTTGTTTTGACCCAAGAAATCCGTAATCCCAACGGCTCCGACTCCTCATTCAGCACCTCGAGGGCCCCCAAGAGGATGTCTAAAGTCTCCGCAAAGATGACTGCATCATCTGCAAAATCAAGGTCCGAGATCTTGACATTGCCAAACGATGCACCGCAACTTGATCTCTCCGACATCCTCCCAAAATCCAGTCCATACAAGTGTTGAAAAGTGTGGGGGCAAGTACACATCCCTGACGAACTCCAGTAACAACTGGAAATAAGTCAGAGGCGGTACCACCACACTTCACAGCACTCTCAGTACCAGAGTAGAGTTCAGACATCAGATCGATCAGTTTCGGTGGCACCCCACGAAGACCAAGAATCCTCCAGAGGACATCCCGATTCACTGAATCGAACGCTTTACAGAGATCAACATAGGCTGCAAGCAGCCCCTGCCGAAACTCTCGTCTGCGTTCAGTGAGGACACGAAGAGCAAGGATACGGTCAATCGTTGACCTCTTTGGTGTAAAGCCTGACTGCTCTGGACGCTGGTGCTCAAGCAGATGGTGGCGAACCCTATCAAGAATTATCCGAGCAAAGACCTTGCCCGGCACTGAGAGCAGCGTCACCCCTCGGTAGTTGTTGCAGTCTTGGCGATCACCCTTCCCTTTCCAGAGAGGGACAACAAGGCCCCTCTTCCAGTCAGTTGGGATGATGCCTGTGTTCCAGGCAGAGCACAAAACTGCATGCAACGACGCGAGTGCAGCATTTCCACCAGCCTTGAGAAGTTCAGCATGGATGCCACAGATCCCTGGAGCTTTGCCCCGTTTCAACTGGTTCACCGCAGCCCGTGTTTCCACAAGCGATGGTGGACCACAGTTGATTCGAGGGTCAGCAACAGGGATTGTAACACCCTTGACGTCCAACTCGACAGCTGGGGGATCAGCCTGGTACAACCGCTCAAAGTAACCGGCCCAGCGGGCCTTCACTTCAGACTCTCTGTCAAGAGCCTACCACTCTCTGCTCGAACTGCAGTGCTCCGAGGGATGGGCTTGGATGAACGTAATGCGCGAATTCCCCTGTAAGCGGGACGAGACTCACCTGTCCACAGGTGATGCTCTACCCCTCACAGATTCCTCGCACATAGGCCTCCTTGTCCACCCTCAGTGCACGTACAGTTTTACGCCTCAGCTCCCTGAACAGCTCAGCTCTGCCATTCAGCCTGGCCCTGCGACTCTGGTCAATGGTATCCAGTGTCCCTTGAGAGACAAAATTCTTCTTTGCCCTGCGGTGAACTCCAAGGCATCCACCGGCAACATCAAGGACGGTGGTCTTGAAGGTGCTCCACAACTCTTCAGGACCCCCAAAGCACCCAGACCCCCCAAGTGTCCACTCAGCCTGTTCGCAAACTCCTCAGCTACTCTCTCATCCCTGAGCTTGGCAACATCCAGCCTAGGCTGGGATGGTACCATTCTCCAGGATTTAAGGTGCAGCTTTAGAGTTGCTACAACAAGCCTGTGGTCAGTATTGAGGAACTGAGCACTCCGGTAGACCCTGCAGTTCTGGATCATCCTCCAACGACCGTCAATGAGGACATGGTCAATCTCCTTTGCCACACCGCCAGCGTTGGAATACCAAGTCCA
>NC_140972.1:3049327-3064327 GCF_056783735.1 Eptatretus burgeri
TGCATAACGTATTAGTAATGTACACAGAACGTTTCAATCACATATAGATAACTTATACCAACGAATGCTGAGCGTGTTGTCGGCGTTCACAACCTATGCCCAACGATAGTCTAACTTATGCATAGCATGGCAGCGTATCGCCGACGATCACGTGGCGTAGCCTATTAAAAGGCTGCGGCTCGACGATTCAAATCATAACCGCACGAGACATCGAAGTGTCAAGCCGCTGTCACACCTTGACGATTTAGCCAGCGTATGCCGACGTATGAAAAATTTGTCTAAAACGCTGGCACACATCGAATACGTTGTAGGTAAGTTTTGTATATGGTAAGAGCACGCTGGCATACATCGTAGTACGTTGGCATACATCTTCGTACGTCGACAAATTTTCAGCATGTTGAAAATTTCTCGACGTACTCGGCGTATGACACACGTTCCGCATACGCTGGCATAAGCTGTAGGCATGTTACGCGATTGTTGACGCACGTCGGCATACGTTACTTGTAAGTTACTCATAAGTCGAAACACGTCGAGGTAATGGTTGGCGTCAGTGTTCCAGACTCCCAGGTTTTTTTTTTTCTTCTTCTTTGGTATGACGGTGATGTTGACACTTCGATTTCTAGTGCGGTTATGACTTAAATCGTTGAGCGGCAGGCTATTAATTATATTATATTATAACTGCACTAGAAAACGAAGTGTCAACATCACCGTCATACTGAAGAAAAAAACAAACAAACAAACAAACAAAAAAAAACCAGGGAGTCTGGAACACTGACGCTAAGGCCTAAGTCACATTTGTTCTACGGCGAGGATACGGCGGCCGTACGCCCTCTGAATTGACAGAAACGTGCGGTGGCCTCAGGGTGGCCCTATGCCATATGGCGATATTTTACAGGCCGTAAGGTCGCCGTGCAATTATAACGCGGAGTTATAACTTTTTTCATTTCTACGTTCGCCGTAGCAATTCGACAAGCCGAAAAAAAAAAAACTGGTAAAAAAATAAATAAATTAACCCATTCGTTACCGTCCGTCTGGCTGCACGTTCGCCTTAGGGCCCCCCTGCGGTCGCCTTGCGTCTGCCTTGAAAATTCTATGGCCGCCGCAGGAACGCCCTAAGGTCACCGTGCAACATCAAATCAAAGACCGTACGGCAACCCCACGTTTTTGGTCTCCACAATTTATAAATACGCCGTGCAGCTCCCCAAAAAATAAAAACATATGTGACTGCTACATTGTGTGACCGTGGAAATACTGCGGCCGCCGTATAATTGCTAGTGGCTGTAGATTTTGGAGACCCCACGGCCGCCATGGCAAATGTGACCTTGGCCTAACCATTACCTCGACGTGTTTCGACTTATGAGTAACTTACAAGTAACGTGTGTCGACGTGTGTCAACGATCACGTAACGTGCCTACTACACGTTACTCATAGGTTAGAAATAAGTTTCGGGTATGCTAAACATTACCTCGACTTGTGAGTAACTAACAAGTAACGTGTGTCGACGTGTGTCAACGATCGCATAACGTGCCGACAACTTATGGCCAGCGTTATGCAGAACGTGAGTCATACGCTGGCATACGTCGTAAAATTTCAAGCATGGAAAATTTGTCTAACAGCTCGGCGTACTACAACGTATGTCAGCGTATGTCAGCGTACTACGACATATGCCAGCGTGCTCTTAACGTATACAAAACTTACCCATACGTATTCGACGTGTGCCAGCGTTTTAGACAAATTTTTAATACGTCGGCATACGCTGGCTCAATCGCCAAGGTGTGACAGGGCCTTTACGTCCTGATCCGTTCAGTGTACTGGCTCTTCCACAAGCCTCAACTCAGCACTGAGCATTCAAAAACCTCTCCCACTGTAGTCTTCAACCAATCAACGATATGGATGGTTAAATGATGCTCCACCTCGTGTTTTATCCTCAATAATAATTTCATGAGATCTGGATAGACATCGGAATGTTTTGTTATATATCATTATAAATTTTTGCAAGCAATATGTGTGATGGAGACATGGTGAATACCTCTATCAATACAGTACGTGTACTTGGGAAGTTACTTCTCACCCTTGCAGAACTCGAGCAATAACCTTAATCTCAAAGAATAAATTCAGCATTGAAAACGTTGTTTGCCACAACTTCCATCATGCCCATAAGAGCGTATGGAGGTTGTTGGGGATGGGATAGGATGGAGACATCCATGCCCTTACTGGTTGAATTGGGTAATGAACCAAATTGATGGAAGAAAAGTTAATGTGCCCCTCTGAGCTGCAAACCCTTCACTTCACTCCTTCCTTCCCCCCTTCCTTTTCATTTCTTTCTCACTAACCCGCATACCTTCCCTTTTCTCTCCAGTCCTTCTTCCTCTTTTCTCAATTTTAAAAAATCCATTGCTCCCTCTCCTTCTAACACTTTTGAAGAATTCCCTTTTACCAGCATGTCCAATCTGAATGAAATGCAAAAGAGACAGTGAGATGATTCCTTGTTTTTTTGGCCTCAAAACATTACAAAATCTGAAACTTGGTATAACCACAAGGGTGGTTTTGGCGTAACTGATCATGAACGTTGTTCTGGAGTAAATTTGAATAATTATACAGTATTTGTGATCCGTTGATCGTAATATAATGTAATGTCGAACAAAAAATGTCGTGGGAGAGATCCCTCCACCAGTAATAATATATATATATAAAACTACGCAACTTGGGAGATCATTTTGAGGACCAAGAATAGAGTGCAAAACAACAGATAATCCCATAAAATATAGTGCACACTCACAACTGGATAATAATCAGTCTGAGTGCAAACAAAAGATCCACTTAGTAGGCAACTATGTACCTTATCCATGGAGTTCAGTTTGAGGCAGCGTTCCTGGGTGTTGTAATGTCCACATGAAAATCCTGGCATTCATTCCTGCTTATTTTAAATACTTGCTTGCTCTTCTGTGAATTCTGTCTCTGTCTCTCTGTCTCTGTCTCTGTCTCTGTCTCTGTCTCTGTCTCTGTCTCTGTCTCTGTCTCTGTCTCTGTCTCTGTCTCTGTCTCTGTCTCTGTCTCTGTCTCTGTCTCTGTCTCTCTCTCTCTCTCTCTCTCTCTCTCTCTCTCTCTCTCTCTCTCTCTCTCTCTCTCTCTCTCTCTCTCTCTCTCTCTCTCTCTCTCTCTCTCCGTTGAATTAGCACTCGGTTGGGTTGACTCAGCATGTTATCCTTCTGAGGTCAGCGAAATTAGTGCCAGTGTACTGGTATTGAGGGGCACAGCATCAGTGGCACAGCCATGCTTCCAATAAATGATGGCTACCTGACAGCCAACCTGCTAAATGCAAGAACATAACTGGTGTGTCGTCATTAATAAGAGACATAACAACAAATACCACATTACAACAGCTGGCAGTGATGACCAGGTACCAAGATGTCCCACTTTGATCAGACACCTGACCCTGACCCATGACGTTTATTATAATTATTATTCAATTGAATTTGGAATGGGATTAAAATAAATTCAATTAAAATCAAATGGAAGACCAAATAGGTACAGTGGGGTCATGAGAAGGAACTCAAATAAGCAAAAAGCAAAGATAAAGTCAAAGAAGCACGCTGACTCGATGACACGACGATTATGGCATGTGTATAAATTACAGCAACACATCACCTCCAAACTCGGAGATATCCGTATGGTCCTCAAGCCATTGCAGACTGAAATTAAAAACTCTGGTCACAAATAGACGAAAGCAGAGATGTCGATGTAGATTTCGCCCTTGTTGTGGGCTCATCAGGACAACATACTGCAAATCGTTTATTTGTAACCATACCTGGCTCATTAATATGACTGAATCGAATTTGATTCACACATACTATACTGTATATGTGTGTATATGTACAGTGAGGTGCCCATGCCATGCACAGGAGGGGCTGAACAGCCGGTTCATGAAGGACTTGAGCAAAAAATGGTGAAACTACAAATGCTGAATCCACGATTGTCATGGGTGGAACCCCTCATGCAATTAACTCATTTTGCTTTCAACTCAATCTCTCTACATTTTCATTCCAATCACAAATGAATACGAAACCTTTATATAACAAATTACAATGTTTCAAACACTCTTGCAGTAAACAAAGTATGGTATTTCAATGATGTCATGGCGAATCTGTAACTGCCAAATCCGAGAATGTCACCGGTGGAAACATGATCGCATTGTTTCCTCATTCTCCTTAAAACTCAATCTCTCCATATTTTCATTCCAAACAGCATCATTTCAATCACAAATTAATACTATACCATTAATATAACAAAATACAATGTTACAAACACTCGTGAGGTAAAAGAAGAGAAATATAGTTCTGAAGTTGCATCCGGATCGGGAGCAGCTTTGTACTGATCGAAACTCAAAATCAAAATTATATTGAGGTATTTATGAAACCTCCTTATCCACCTGAGGACATCGGCTGGGATCCTAAAACGTTCCACAGAAAGTTTGGTGGGGCTATCCCCAAAACTGAGGAAGTAGTTCAGGGTCGGACGGACAGACACACTCCTGCTTTATAATATAGATATTGAATCAAAGAAGCTCACTCACCCTATGACACGACATTGAAGTCATGTACATAAATATGCATCATGCACATAGTTTGGGGGTTTGATTCGATATATCTTGGAGTGCGGTATTACTCAATATAGAGGAATCATATGTGGAAAAAAATGGCTGCCCATTCAAATGTGTACATAATAATAGGCTTATAAATTACAGGGTGTCCCAAAAGTCACCGAGGGATTTAGAAATTAAATTACATTTCTGTTTTTTAAATAATTTTCTTTTCTTTTCAGAATTTAGATTAACTTTTGGAAATTACCCATGGGAAAATCCACAACTGAACAAAGAACCAAAATAGTGGAATTTTATTTTAAATTTCATCGATCAATAATTATTCTCACCCGAAGAGCATGGACACCGAAAAACTTCGCGAAATTCAGAAATTTCTTGGCCATCACATTCTCCTGATTTGGCGCCTCCCAATTATTTTCGTTGGGGTTACCTAAAGGAGCGTGTATACATCAATAAGCCCCATACAATTCAGCAGCTCAAGGACAACATCTGTGCAGAAATTTGAGGGCTGCAGCCAGAGTTATTGTCCGCTCTGATGGAAAATGCCGTCGAAAGAGCCCTTCTCTGTGAATCCGAAAATGGAGGACATCTAAGCTGCATCATTTTTCAGAAATAAAGCAAATTTATCTCCATTTTGTAAATTTTCTTTGGTATAAAAATAATCATCAATTATTTTTAAAAAACAGAAATGTTATTTAATTTATAAATCCCAAGGTGACTTTTGAGACACCCTGTACTATAGAGTGAAGTCATAAGCATTTAAAAGCCATACCTTTTATTTTCGAGCATTTTCTGAACCACCAAGACTTAAAAAGACACCAGAATACATCGTTAAAGTACCACATCTGGAGATCGCTAAAACGCCAATTTGTACTTCTGCTTCTTCCCCTCTGAAAACAACGTAAAACTGTAGCCCAATGGAACAACGTCAAAAGATATCGTGATGGTAATCCAGAAGAGGATTGTGGTGTCGTATTGTGGTATCGTAATGTGGTGTCATTTTTCATTGTTGTTCTTCATCATTTTTCTTCATCCATCACAATCTCACAACAAAAGTAAAATGCCAAAAGATATCATGATGGTAATCCATAAGAGGATTGCGGTGTCGTATTGTGGCATTGTAATGTGGTGTCATTCCTACCTTGTTCGTTTTTTTTTTTTGAGATTTCATCCCTCCGTTTTTACATTTTGCTTAAAATGTTATTTTTTCCTTGTGTGTG
Organism: Eptatretus burgeri; assembly: GCF_056783735.1. Lineage (NCBI taxonomy): Eukaryota > Metazoa > Chordata > Myxini > Myxiniformes > Myxinidae > Eptatretus > Eptatretus burgeri. The sequence goes on from NC_140972.1 coordinate 3,055,148, forward strand.
TTTGTGTGTGTATATAAATACTGTATATGTATATATACATATATATATATATATATATATATATATATATATATATATACATATATATACATATATATACATATATATATATATATATATACACACACACAAATATATACAGAAATATACATATGCATATATATACACATATATGCAATATATATATATATATATATATATATTTGTTGGAATGATGACAACTCTGGTCCACAAAGGAACAAGCTGAACTATAACAAGAGTGTACTGTTCAAACTGCCTGTGGTGACTATAACTGTGTAGCTTTTCATGATCATCGCACGAATCCTCACTGGAATATTTGAAGTTGTGGAAGGAGCAGTGAGCAGGCAGCAGGCAAATGACACATATTATCGCCTAACCTCTGTTCTTTGCACGTGCCTGGGGAGATTAAAGGGGTAAGGGTGGCCTGCTGTGGGCATATAAACCTGGACAACCAAAAGTTTGCAATAAAAAGCTGTCTGCTGCTTTTTAAAGCCTCGGGTGAATGAAGAAAGTTTCCTACTTCAAAGTAGTGAGGAAAAGCCATGTCCGAATGGTGGGGATATAACCAGACCGAATACCATTATGCATGTCCAGTGCGCTTGCTTAGGCCTGGATCTGCTCAGCATTACTGGCAGCACATTCTGCCACGGCAGACTTTGGACCGGCCTGTTAACGAATGAACATGCATTTTTGGTTCGTTAAAAGAGATTGCCAGAATAAACCACCTGCTGTCCTTTGGATTCCAAGGATTCAAATAGCTTACGCGTCAGGGAAATGTTTGGATCAGCCTCATTTTGCATTGTGGCCCATGTTTTACCCCTATTTTTATCTTTTTTATATTTTTTTCAACATTTTTATCCTCTTGTCATCTCTTTGTCATTTTCCCTCGAATGACGAAATCATAAAAATTATTTCAAAAATTATACTTTCTCTATTTTCTCCACTTTTTTGTATACTTTTCAAAGCATGTTCTGTCTCACTTTGAGGCATCACTTGTCAATTTTAGATTCAAATCCATAAAATTGAAATGCCAAAATGAAATGTCCACAAGTGTGATGAATGACTCATTTTTAAACACCAACGAAAAAAAATCATTTTGAGAAAAATTGCAAGTAATAAATGGTGATCAAAAAGATACATAACCCTACTTTTCACAAAACATTTATCAAGAACCCAAAACAGCTGTTTCTTCAGAACTTTCAAATTATGCATTAAGAAAGATAGATTTGAGAAAGAAAGTTAAAGAAATGAATTTAAAGAAAAATATGTTTAAAAAAACAACCGAAAAAAGATCATGACTTAAAAAATGTAGAACATACAACTGAGGGTTTTACGTCATTTATTGACGAGTTAATACCACCCGTTGCTTCGCTGATGGGAATACGAAGGGAGGGGGAGAAATAGAGGGGAGGCTGAGAGTGAGAAGGCGGAGGGGGGGGGAGTGAGAAGGGGTGGGGAAAGCGAATTCAGCGTGAGGTGAGAGGAAGCAAAGGCAAACGTGTGGTGGAGCGTTAATTATGATTCATACTGTGTCATCAAAATGATTCTGCAAAAAATAACAGTTAAGGTGGAAACAAAATATTGTTTGAAATCCATTTTCTACCACTCATACGAAAACATGGTCCAGAGACAAGCTCCTGCCCGAACAAGGCCAGAGACAAACTCCCATCCAGACACAAATACCGCCCAGACGCGTCCATAGACAAACACCAGCCGGACGTGTCGGAAACCAAGCTGGACAGAGACGAACACCACTCGGACACATCCGAACACCGCAAGGAGAGAGAGGGGATAACAGAGAGAAAATGTAATGCTTTATGAACAAAACACACTCTGTATATATATATATATATATATATATATATATATATATATATATATATATATATATATATATATATATATATATATATATATATATATATATATATATATATATTGTTGTAGATTTCCGTCCGCCGGCGTACGAACGACCGCGTCTAACCAATAGCGGTCGCTTCGCCCACCGAACGGACAATCCAGTCGTGACTTTCTGGAACAAAGCCAGAAACCAGTCAAGGGTGGGTTTTTAATCCCACCACAACCTTGTACGCACTCTACCCGCGCTACAGGGTCCGATCGCCAAATCTTCGATTTACCTAATTATTCGCGCAGGAAGGTTACCGAGAGATTGTACCTCAACGGGACCGCTTGGAAACGAGCTGCTTAAGCAGCTCGCTTCCTTTTGGGATAACCGAGCGGGGTATTATCGCGCAGTCCCGTTGGACCCGATCACTTTACCGGCTATTTAAAAACCAACTATATTCCGAGTGCAAGATGGGGCGGTTCAATGAGGGAATGGACGCAACCAACAGGTTTATATTCACACAAGGACATTTAATATAATAAAGCACATATGCAATTAAACAAGGCAAAACACGTATGCAATTATACAAGCAACAAAAGCACGACAAAAGAACTACAACCGTCTACTTATTATGAACAGTCACTTGCACTTAACAGCAGTTCCTACTTATTAGACGGGCCCACGGACACATGTACGCACACACACACACACACCCAAGAAATGGTGGCAGAGGCCTTTAATAACGAGCTCCAGCTCGGAGGACAGGTGAGCTGAAACTCAGAGCCTATCTCGAACCTCTCCACCTCGTGTGGTTTTCAAGTTGCTTGGACCCGGGCTCCAGCGAGAGCGAGCGGGATCCAATTGCCGTGAGCTGCGATTCTTCCTGAGCTCCAGCGAATCCTCCCGTGCTTCTCAACACGTGCTGGTGAGACGAGGCGCCGATCCTTCCCGTCGATGCGTCACTTCCCCGAGGAACCACCTCCATGAAGAGGCCGATGACTCGCACCAAGCTGGGAACCAAAATGGAGAACAAAGAGCTCCACGAACTAAGAAGAAGAAGCCAGCATTCGCAGCTCGAGCCGAGCGACCGGCTCAACTTTCTCCCAAACATCGCAGCTCGAAGCAAAAAGCTCTCCCGAGCCAAGCGGAAGCCGAAGCTCCCTGAACCACCAAAGCAATAGGCCTCCAAAAAGCCTCCTCCCGAGCCAGGCCTCAGCCAAAGCTCACTGAGCCAGCCGAAGCAAAAAGCTTCCGAAGGCCTCAACCCTAATGCAAGCCAAGCAGGACCCGACGGTCTGCTGAACGACTACTCACTGCCGAAGCAAAAAGCTTACTACTCAACTCCTAACACGAACAAAAAAGATCTCTTCTTATCCTTCTCCACCCCCCTCCCCCAAGCCTGGCGTGACTCATGCCCTCGTGATCCATCCCCCCGCTCAACCACAGGTGGGAGGGAGTTGTTGACATCATGAGTCACGGGACGGCAGGGTTCTTCTTGCTCTTCGCAGAAGAGGGGGAGAGTGGTCTCCATTGTTCGTTCCCCAACTATCAAATTGATCCGCAGCGCATCTAATCGATTTCTGAAGATTTAAACAATGGAAGGTGAGCTATCTTGGGAACAAGCACTTATCGACATAGCTGACTAAAGGAACCTGTATGTTGTGTGCAATCGAATTCCAAATTCGTAACACTACCCTCTCCCCTTTTTACAGACTCGTCCCAAGTCGTCAAATTTTCATGTGACCAGCATGTGTAAGTTTTCCCCGAGTACGTTCGACCTTCGGATCCCTGAGTGCGACATTTCTTTATATGTGTCCCAAAAATAAATAACCTAATGCGCTGCGTAACTAACTAAACAAACTCTCAGACTCATTCGGACAGCTTAACTAAAATTGCCGGCGCTAAAACAAATATGCAGGTGAGGGTCCACGTATTTACAATTTTCACTCAACTTATTCATTACTCAACCATGGCCCAGGACTTGTGATCTGTGAAAGGGAAAAGGTAAAATTCATTACAAAGTCATTGGTGCAGGGGAGTGGATGGAGATGGTCGCAAAACACAAATGAGCATGATGGATGCACGGGCTGCCTGGATGTTCCTGGCGCACATGGTGATGGATGGACACAGGGGCAAATGCAAACAAGGGCTCGCAGGCATGGGGTCATGGCAGAGGCAGGCAAACGAGGCATGGCAAGGCAAGTCCATGCAGAACAGGCAGCTGCAGCACAACAGGCCGGCAGGTGAAGCTGGCCGGCCTCTGATGTGGTTCCATCAGGTCTGGAGGGAGTGCAGTGGTGCCGGCCGCTTTGAAGGCGGGCTCGGACCAAGCCTACTGTCTCCCCCCACTCTATCGCCTTTGCCTGTCTCTGTCCATATCCAGTCCCTTAATTTGCTACAAAACACAACAAAATGTAGCCCCTCTTTATTTTTATTTCCCTTTTATAATTGTCTTCCGAATCCCCTTTATCGTCTTTGTCTAGCTATCCTATCCTGTCAGCCTAGCCTACTCCCAACCCCTACGTTCCCTCTCTGGAGGGGAATAGGGAGAGACTAGCGTCCTGTCTCGAGGCCCAACGAAGCCTCAGAATGGCCTCCTCAGAGTTCAGCGATCTATCAAGGTGAGTCCAGTGGCCTACAATGAGCGAAGGGATGGATGGTGCGAAGGGGTACATCTCCTATCTACCCTAACATTCATAAACCTGAAACCACCCCGGGGCTTTCAAAAACACCTCACACTTTTAAACTATCGGTTGTAAAAACCATGATTCCCGTCGCCTGTGTTGGTGTCCATTATAAATTTGGGCCTTGCCCTCAAATTTTCATTCGTGCCATCGCACAATTTCCTGGCTGGGCAGCGTGGCTCAACTGGCAGGAAATCCCCCTCTGCCGGACTCTAACCATGGTACCCCCAGGCCCGCAGGCTGCCTCCGAGCCTAGCTGCTCCCTACAATGTGGGGGGTTGCCCTCTCTGGCATTTCCCCCCTCCGATGCCCACGTGGCATGTTGATGCCCCGGGTCTCTTCCGAGGGTCGCCCGTGCCCACTACACTGCCCCCGTGGCATTGTGGCACTACGGGTCCCGTTTCCGACGGGTCGCACATGCCCACTACACTATCCCGGACCCTCTTGGGCCCTTGGCTTACTCTGGCCGACTAGTCCGGTGCCCAGCGTGCCCACTAAACAACACTCGCCTTTCCACAGCCACGCTCCCAGCCGGTCAATGAACTCTTGCACCCCTCCAAACGGGTTTCGTGCCTTCTCTCGACACCAACAAAACGACCTCCTGTTGGTGAATTTGAATAACCCACGAGCTAACATTAATCTGACCCCGGGGTCACTTGGGTGGGAATCACTCCTCCCCCCAAATCAGTCATCGCACCATGCATGCCACATTCGCTCGACTCACACACTTGGGCCCACTGTCCCACACTCATTCCTCACACACTTTCCAATTCACAACTCACACCAACACTCTATACTGCCATCCTTCCTAATTAAATCCCCTGACTAACTCATGCTCCCTCATCATCCCTTAAATCAATGCACATTCCTTTTACTCTCCGTAGCTAAGCTACATCTCCACTACACATTTCATGTCTGTCATTGTCTCCAAAATCCAAAAATTCCCATTTCCTAAATCTAAACTGAAATCCCTCTAACTAATCCATTCCACGGGCTCCATGAGGCCTTGTCCCTGCCCCATGAAGCCGGTCTATCCCTAACCTATCCCCCTTACTAGTAGTTCCTGTGCCCCCAGACAGGGGGTCTTCCACCCCTTGCCTGGGGCTCGTGTCCACTCGAAGTGGCGAGGCTTGCTTTTCTCCTTTTTTTTCTTTGCGCTCACCAGCGCGGCAACTCGCAACCTGCACTCTTTTCCGTGACGTCATGGCAGCTGCTCGCGCTTCGCGCACCTCGTCCCTTCTTGGACGGTAACGTCCGGCAGGGATTCCCTTCTGCCGGATTTCCAACATGCAGCCACGACGTCACTGCGCATCCCAAAGCAAGCTCCGCATTCGAGGGGTTCCCCACGCGAGCACATGTGCTCTGCCGTCCGTAACCCGCGCGCGGAATCCCCGATGACGTCACTCGCATCCCGAACCTGCACGATTTCTCGCACAAGCCGGGGTACGCATAACGCATCGGGGGAGCCGCTTCGCACGCTCTGCGAACAGAATGTGCAGTGCAGGCCACCACATGGAGCTTTACACACACACTCGCTTGGAAAACCCGTCCCATCCGAATCCATTTTCCAGCCTACCTTCTGTCCGTCCGCGGGATCTGCTAACATCCACCGCGTGCGTTTCCGGACCGGATTTCACTCGCGTAGCCGCGCACGTGGCGGCCTCGTGCGAAGCACGGTACGGACCCCGCGCACGCTGCTGTGCCAATCCGGCACGGTCCTCGAAACCACTACGGCTGCTACCCGGCTTTTGTCCCTCATCTGTCGCAGTCGTCGTCGCCATTCAACGCGCACACTCCTGCGTGCCACGATGCTCACACACCTCACCATTACACTAGGACATGCGGTTGCGGTCTCCTGCATGCTAACCGCCATCTCCCTCTCATACCGCCAACTCACACACGCGGTCTCTCCCACACATCGCCTTTCACTCACACACACACCATACTACTCACACACGCGGTTCCTGTCACACGCGGTGCTTCATCCGCACGCGGTGCTTCATCCACACGCGGTGCTTCATCCGCACGCGGTGCTTCATCCGCACGCGGTGCTTCATCCACACGCGGTGCTTCATTCACACCCGGTGTTTCATCCACACACGGTGTTTTATCCACACGCGGTGCTTCATCCACACGCGGTGCTTCATCCACACACGGTGTTTCATCCACACGCGGTGTTTCATCCACACGCGGTGTTTCATCCACACGCGGTGCTTCATCCACACGCGGTGCTTCATCCACACGCGGTGCTTCATCCACACGCGGTGTTTCATCCACACGCGGTGCTTCATCCACACGCGGTGCTTCATCCACACCCGGTGCTTCATCCACACGCGGTGCTTCATCCACACGCGGTGCTTCATCCACACCCGGTGTTTCATCCACACGCGGTGTTTTATCAACACGCGGTGCTTCATCCACACGCGGTGCTTCATCCACACGCGGTGCTTCATCCACACGCGGTGCTTCATCCACACGCGGTGCTTCATCCACACGCGGTGCTTCACCCACACGCGGTGCTTCACCCACACGCGGTGCTTCATCCACACGCGGTGTTTCATCCACACGCGGTGTTTCATCCACACGCGGTGCTTCATCCACACGCGGTGCTTCATCCACACGCGGTGCTTCATTCACACCCGGTGTTTCATCCACACACGGTGTTTCATCCACACGCGGTGCTTCATCCACACGCGGTGCTTCATCCACACGCGGTGCTTCATCCACACCCGGTGTTTCATCCACACACGGTGTTTTATCCACACGCGGTGCTTCATCCACACGCGGTGCTTCATCCACACGCGGTGTTTCATCCACACGCGGTGCTTCATCCACACGCGGTGCTTCATCCACACGCGGTGCTTCATCCACACGCGGTGCTTCATCCACACGCGGTGCTTCATCCACACGCGGTGTTTCATCCACACGCGGTGCTTCATCCACACGCGGTGCTTCATCCACACGCGGTGCTTCATTCACACCCGGTGTTTCATCCACACACGGTGTTTTATCCACACGCGGTGCTTCATCCACACGCGGTGCTTCATCCACACGCGGTGCTTCATCCACACGCGGTGCTTCATCCACACGCGGTGCTTCACTCACACGCGGTGCTTCATCCACACGCGGTGTTTCATCCACACGCGGTGATTCATCCACACACGGTGCTTCACCACACACGGTGCCTCATACACACAGGGTGCTTCATCCACACCATGCGTGCTGGAAAGCACGCATTTCGGCACACTCGCAAACACACATTTCGACACCACACACACCGGAACAACCATGCTGGGAATTAGCACCACCACAAGGGGTCCCGGGGTTTCCATAACCCCCATGCTCCGCGTGCACCCATTCACAGCACTCGCCCCCTTTACCTCGCAAGGCTCGACCGGACTCTCCTCGTCGCGATCTGCCTCAAGGGAGCACAGCCCCTCCCCTTGTTCCTGAAGGAGGCCATCCTGCTGCTTGCATCAGGTCCCAACACATTCCACCAGCTCACCCCCATTGTCCTCCACTACCTCTGTGTGTGTGTGTGTGTGTGTGTGTGTGTGTGTGTGTGTGTGTGTGTGTGTGTGTGTGTGTGTGTGTGTGTGTGTGTGTGTGTGTGTGTGTGTGTTCCGTGACTATTTGCGTTTCCGTCACCTTGTTCGTTTCCTTCGTCTCCACTATTATTTTTGCCGTCGTCACTTCGTGTCTCGTCTTACACGTTTCGGTCTCCCCTTTTAATTTTTCCCTCTCCGTCACCGTCACTCTCTCTGCCGTTCCGAGTCTCGTCCAACACGTCTCCCATATTATTTTGTCCTCCACTGCGGGGCCGACAGTCAACACTCCCCCTCAGCTCGCTCGCTCCAGCACGTGGTGCCGCCATTTTGAGCTCCACTGCCCGCGTTTCGCTCCTCGCAACCACCATTATTGCCTTTTGCCCAGCTCGGAGATTCAGCCCCATGCGCTGCATTTCACCTCACATTTCTTTCATTTCCTCATTCATTTCGTTTTTCATATCGTTTCCCATTTGTTGCACATTCGTTTTCATGCCATCTTTTGTGGCCATGTTATCCTTCATCTCTTTTATCGACTGCATCATCTGCATCAACATTTCCCCCACTTGGCTGATCTCAGCCGACCCCGAAGAAGCCGAATCGTCTCGGTCGGTCGCGGTTTCGCTGGGGGCCGGGGAGGGATTTTGACGGAGGAGGGGAGGGGTTTCGTACACCACGGCCACCGCTGCTGCGCCCATTGTGGACTCTGCATTTATTTGCGGGGAATAGTCAACTTGCATAATGGGAGTGTCCTGCATGGTCATTTCGCCCTGAGCCATGATTTCTAGCATTTCTAAATTCATTACCCCCTGCTCCCGTTTGCCTTGAACTGCCATCTTGTGTAGCGGAAATAATTTAAACTCGGAATTTAATGGAACCAGAGGGTCACCTCGCACACCCTTGATCCGGTTCCGTTAATTTAGTCTGGAGGGGACGAATCTGTACCCCACGTCCTGACACTAGTGTTGTAGATTTCCGCCCGCCGGGGTGCGAACGACCGCGTCTAACCAATAGCGGTCGCTTCGCCCACCGAACGGACAATCCAGTCGCGGCTTTCCGGATCAATGCCAGAAACCAGCCACGG
>NC_140972.1:3069327-3094327 GCF_056783735.1 Eptatretus burgeri
AAGAAGCAGCATAAAGCAACCAAGAAAGCCTACCAAGTTAAGCCAAACCCTGTGCTGTTTCAAACCCTTCCCAGAGTTCTTCCACAACTGTAAATAAAGACACTCACAAATAGTACAAACATGGGAATCCCGATGACACCCCTTCCCCCCCCCCCTTCCCCCAAGCCCCCAGCTGCTGGACCGGTTTCTTCGCTTTTGTGTAAATCATCAGCAAAAGCACAGACAAAAATGCATAGTAACAAGGCTCCCAAGCATGTACCACATGCGAATGTCGAAAGCAGTCGAATGGAGGGAACAACATACGGACAACATATATATATATATATATATATATATATATATATATATATATATATATATATATATATATATATATATATATATATATATATATATATATATATATATATATATATATATATATATATATATATATATATATATATATATATATATATATATATATATATATATATATGAGCCTGGTGTTGGTGCAGTGGTTCGGGCAGCGGCTTGGGAGCCAAACGGTCCTGAGTTCAAGCCTCGTTGGGCCACTGAATTAATGCACCAGGGGGTTGACTCAGCCTGTCATCCTTCCGAGGTCGGCGAAATGAGTACCAGTATACTGGGCCGGTGTATACCCCGGTTAAAATAGGTGTACCATATCCCTGTGTCGTAAGAGGCGACCAGGGTTGTGTCAGGAAGGGCATCCGGCGTAAAACATGTGCCAAATCACTATGCGGATCATACGGATGATCCGCTGTGGCGACCCCTAACGGGAGCAGCCGAAAGAAGAAGAAGATATATATATATATATATATATATATATATATATACAGGGTGTCCCAAAAAAATATACAACTTTTCATCTGCAAAGAGGATGGTCATAACATATATTTTTAAAAAAGATATATGGCCGGATAGAAAGCTGAAAGGTTGAAGTTTATTGTACCAATGTCAAAATTGCCACCAAAATTAAAATTTTGGTGTAGAATCGTCGTTTTCTTTTAGACCACATGTTCGACGTAGGCTCCACGTTGTCCGATCACTGTCTGCAAACGCGTTGTCATGTTCTCCATCACTTTGGGAAACGTTTCCTGAGGAATGTTCTGGATTTCTCGGTGGATGTTTTCCTTCAGCTGATCAAGAGTCTGAGGCCTAGGGTTTCCATCGATCCTGTCCTTGAGATACCCCCAAAAGAAGAAGTCTGGAGGAGTAAGGTCAGGGGAATACGGTGGCCACTCAACGTCTTCGTAGAATGAGATAAAGCGGCCCTCAAAATGTTGGTTGAGAAAACGCCTTGTTTCCCTGGCTGTATGGGGCGGTGCCCCATCCTGCTGGAACCACTGGGTTCTCATCTGGATCAGGTTGTTTCTCCTACAGGCCTGAGTACGTAGCTCAGGCAGATAGAATTCCTGAATCATTTCGCGATAGTTCCTCTGGTTTACCGTGCAAGTGCGTCCCTGGTCATCTTCAAAGAAGTATGGACCAATTATCCCATACCAACCAATCGCCACCCACATGGTGACTTTGAGAACAGATCGAAGCACCAGTTCAGTTGATGCAGTACCAGGATTTTCAGTTCCCAAGTACCGAAAGTTTTGCTTGTTTACGTCACCGGACAAGTGAGCATGGCATTCGTCTGTCATGTGAAGTTTTTTGAGGAAGTCTGCATCTTCCTCCAACTTTCCTGGGAACCAATTTGCAAAGTCTAGTCGTTTGCATTTCTATTGATCAGTAAGCACCGTTTCCGTTTGAATTTTGTATGGAAAGGCATGAATGTCTTGGCGAAGGATCCTCTGAACGGTGCTCTTATGAATGTTTGTCTCGGCAGAAAGTCGTCGAATCAATTTTTTTTGGACTCTGAACGACCGCCTGTCTCACCATTTCCACATTTTCTTCACTACGACCTGTCCTCTTCCGACCACTGTGACCCTTGCGAAGGTCACAGATGGTTCCCACATTGGTTAGCTTTGCGATGGTGTACTTTATTGTCCGAAAGTTTGGTGCATGGCGCAAGTGGATACCGAAATGTCTCGAGTAAAGACGTTGCACCTGTATGACACTTTTCGTCTGGTGCTAAAGTTCAATAATTTTCGTCCGTTGTACGGTCAGTCTTGGCATTTTTCTGGCGCTTGCTTGGTATCAAAATAAACTTCAGGGTCTCTGCAACAAGAAATGAAGCATTAGTGACAAAATTACTGCTTTTTTCGGATCAAACGAAGCATTTTAAAAGTTGTATATTTTTTGGGACACCCTATATATGTAGATACAAACATACATACATGTAATATTAAGGAGGCCAAAATGCCAAATATTTGCACACATATTCATCCACTTACCTTGATCATTCCTTTCTCCCTCCTCTTCTCTTAAACTTCCTTCCCATCCAAATCCTCTGCATTTCCATTTCTTCCTTATCCTGCCACTTTTCATTCATTTTCTCAATTCTCACATGTTTTCCACTGTGTACATAATATGTCGGTGGCCCGTTGGAAAATTTATGCAGAAGCCTTCCAAAACAGAAAAAACTACATGGTGGGGACATCGTATTCTCAAATGTAATCAAAGCAACCTGATTGATTCAATGAATTAAAGGAGCCAAATACACACTGTGCATACAAAAACGTAAGAATATTTGACGTCATCGAACCCATCCATGACCCTTCTCACTCTTACCCTTTTCTCTTCTTTGCTTTAATTTTCTCAATTGTATTTTATTAACCCACTTCCCTCTCACACCTAACTATATAACCCCAAGGCACACAATGGGAAACTTGGCTTGCCTGGAATCCTGAGAAACAACAGTCTGCATCATCAGCAGCATCTTCACGGTGCTTGAGCATTGCCCTGTCAGCATACTCACAGCTTCTTGTACCGAAGATTTCCTCGGGCTCATGCTGGTATCCTTTCGTCATGGGCCATGCTAAGGGCTCTACCATGGTGAGATAATTCTCCTGAACGTTATAAGCTTGTGAGAGATACACAAATGGATATCACACACAGATGTTGGCTAACTTGCCCTGCGAATAATTATCCTCATGCCTTCATCATAATCACAACGCACCTTTGACATCGCAGATACAGATACAAAAGGTAATTTTTCGAGTCTTTGACACGAAAGGTATTACATGAAGGAACATTGGAAAACGAAAAAAAAAATACAAAAAAATGGGGAATGAACATTTGAAGGTGAACCTAAATGCAATTTTTCCTTTTTTTGCTGAAAACCATTGAGAATCATCATGGCCTAATTTGAAGAGAAAAATACAATGAAATTTTTTTTTTGCCAATCAGTGTCTCAAAAACATCCCTGGAGTGTAAATTTTTGATTTTTACCAGTGACGTCACACCTTGAACCCACCTTGATCCAAATGGCGGCTTACATCAAGAAAAAGTTTAGTTTGAGCTCAGATTCCGATCCTGATTCCACCATCATCAGCAATTCTGAAGGTTCTCAGTTTGTTGAATATGTATACATATATATATATATATATATATATATATATATATATATGTATATATATATATATATATTGTTGCGGATTCGCGCCTACCGGCGTGCGAACGGCCACGTAACTCGAATCGCGGCACGTCGCCCACCGGACGGACAATCCCGTCGTGACCCTCTCGGACTAACGCCGGGAACTAGTCACGGGTGGACCTTTCGGCCTCACCACGATCGTGCCAATCGGCCCCCGCGTGGGATAGGGTTGCTCGCCAAATTCGACCTACCTAAGTACCCACACGGAGGGTAGACCGGGCGATCGCACCTCGCCGCAGGTCGACTTCGGACACGGGCCACTTTAAGCGACCCGTTCCGTACTATCGGGATAACCGAGCGGTGTTATCGTCGGCTTCGACGGTTCGATTAATTATCGGGCGTTTTAGCCCACGACCAACCCTTTACGTGAAGTAAGATGGAGATTCAATAAAGGAAAAGACGAAGCGAAACGGGAAAACAGTTCAACATAAAGCACATTTATTTAGCGATGAACGGAAAGCACACATATACAATTACACCAAAAGCAAATGTAAAAGAAGAAGAAACACAATAATGCACAAAAAGCAAATGTAAAAGCAAAACACAATGCAGAGCTAACCGACTACCGAGCACACGGCAACACTTATACAGTTTTACTTCACAGACGGCGCCGACAACACATCTACTCAAAGCAAAAGAAAAAGGGACCACCCTCAAGGATGATAGGGGCAGACGGGCCTGGGGCCGAGACCGCGTCGGGCCTACCCGTCTGATGAGCCGCAAAATGGCGGTGGCGCCCCGACTCCGCGGGCCTCGCGGACAGTGTCTGGAATGGGGTGGGAACGGGGCCCCCTTCTCGCACTATCTCAGCGCGGGGGGGGGGGGGGAAACAGGAGGGGGTTGTTGATGCTCGGGGGAAGGAGGATATCTCCCTGGCTCGGGTCCTGCGACGAGCGTCTCCACCACGACCTCGGTCGCGTTGCCGGCCTCTCCTCTCCGCAGCTCCCCGACTCTGACACGAGCACCCCCTCGACTGCCTTCGCCGCCGCCGCCACCTCTCCAATTCTCCACAGCTCCGTCCAACTGCCTTCTCCGACTCCTCTCTTGACTGGCTCTTCCCAACTCAACTCCGAACTCCACTTGACTGACTCCTACTACTTCTTCCCAACTCAACTCCGAACTGCCTTTTCGGCGAGCGAACGCGGCCCTTTTATAGCCCCCGGGGCCTCGCTCCTTCGCCTTCGACCCTTTACCTTCGACCCTTCACCTCTGGCTGGCTCCCCATTGGACCGAGGAAAAGTGGGCGTGAATGCTTTTTGATCCATGAATTTGCATATAGCGATATTACTCCAACGCACCTGGAGGCGGGGCCAAATCGCCCCACGCTCGCCGATAGGACGGAACAGAAGTGGGCGTGAGTCGTTTTTGATCCGTTTTCTTCGGAAAGGCTGTGATGTTTCTGCACACGCTGTTCGGTGCGCGCCCTGCACGAGTCCAGTATCGGTGCCCACAAGCGGCGCGGAAATGGCGGTGATGCGATGGTTGCGAGAGCGAGATGTGACGGTAAAGGTCGTGGCTGTTGGCGTTGTTGTTGTTGTGAAGCGGCGTTGCGGCTGGTGGTTGTTGTGTGATGGCTGTTGAGACGTGGTTGGTGGTGGTAGTAATGGCGGCTGGTCCAAAATAAAGATAGTAAAAGAAAAACGGCTATCTAGAAGGGTCGCAGCCCGAATGAATGACATTTATTCCCTCGAAACAACGGGTTTGGGCCTAACTACACATATACTTACAGAGATATCTCACCTAAGGGACCTGAATGGTGGTTTGCGAATTTCGTCAACCACAACAATATACATATTGTGAATCTGGAAGCCATGAGCACACAACATTCAGGTCCTATAGCTCAGTTATTTTGATAAGTGAATGTGGATAGATAGCTCCCTTTCCCTCGTCTAATGGGTGAATAAATGTTCATATGCTGTGAAGTTATTTTAATAGTCAGGGTTTTTACGTCAACGCCATCTTCAGCAACAATCCTCTGCTCGCGGCATTCTCCCAGAGCTAGCCAGCAAGCACGTGCATGTCAGCACGTATGTGGGGCAGAGTTCACAAAGGCCTGACGTCTCTCTCGCAAATCCTCGGCAGATCGGGGACGAGGTGGCCGAAAGTCGGTCAAAGGGCACAGAGCGAGCTCCAAGAGAAGCACAGCCTCTTCGGGGGCGGGGAATCAAGACGCCCGACACGCTCCCCCCCCCCGACCAATCATGGAGAGGCAACAGAGTTCCCTGGCGAATGAGGTGCGCGGAGGGGTGAGACGCGTCCCCCCCCCCCCGCTCCAACGAGGGGCGAGTAGAAATAGACGAAACAGGCGGTGTGAAAAGGGTCTTGGAAGAGTCTTCTTCGTCTTCGTCTCCTTCTTCTTGTGGTCGCCTGGTCTCCTGGTCATTTTGGACCTGTGTCGCCGCTCCTGGACTCATGTCGCTGGTGGTCTTCTGGCTCTCGTCTCATCGCTGGCTCTGGGCGCGTCGCAGCGATCCCTCAGATCGTCTCGCCGGTGTCTGGGTTTGGCTCGCCTCTCGCTGGTGCCCGGTTCGACTCAGCGCGAAGACCACACGAGGTGGATAGGTCCGAGGCAGAATCTAGTCTTCAGCTCGCCCTTTCCCTCCGAGCTGGAGGCCTCAATAAAGACCAATTTGGGCCCGTTTCTTTTGTGTGTGTACGTGTGTGTGTGTTTGTGGTGCCAGTCCAGTAAGTAGAAATTGTACAAGTGCCTTGCTGTACATACGTGGCTTTTATTATTCGGATAACTGTGCTTCTTACGTGCCCCCCTGCTCCATTATAAATAAACCCATGTGTTAAATGTATCGGTTCGTTTTTGTCTCTCTTTTATTGGTTTAACACGGTGCGTGTTGGAAAAATAGCCAGGCTGTTGCCACTGTAAAGGGACAATTGGACCGACGAAAGCTCGGTGACCATCCGCTCGGGTCGCACACGGTTCGAGTACGCTAGCACTCGTTCCGTACGAGCACCGTCGAGAGTGAATTTCCCCGGTAGTTGGACGACGTGGGTATTTACGTAAATTGAAATTGGCAATTGACCCTACCCCACGTGGTCTATATATTGGCGAACTTCGGTCCCATAAGGGACCCGTTGGCTCCGGAGTTATCTGGGGTGACGACCTATAAATTCCGGGTGATCGGTGGAGTCAACCCTGCAGCTCCATCTTGCGGTCGTGCTCGCAGCCGATACATGGCCCCGCAACATTGGTAGTCAGGAGTGGGGTGCGAACCCATCCACCTCCGTAAATTTGCAGATTCGAATTCACAACATTGGTGTTCAGGAGCGGAATTTGAACCCCTCCCCCCCCCCGTTTTCCCCAAATTGCGAGCGTTTTTAAAAAAAATTCTTTCCCAACACGCGACATGTATAACCAAGACGAGCTGAGGCAGGTGGGTATAGAAGTAGATGTAGTGCTAGACGAACCCATGGTCCAGGACACCACCGCCATGCAGGCTGACCATCCCCCACAACCGGACCCAGAGGTCGTAGTGGGATCGGCGGTGCAAGAGCGCCCCCTCCGTCAAATCTCCCCCTCGGCCCCCAGCGAAACCGCAACCGATCGCGGCGGATCGGTCCTGCTGGAGCCATCGGGCATCAAACAGTTGGTACTGATGATGCAAGCGATGGGAAACGAAATGAGAGCGAACAGGCAAGAAATGAACGATGAAATGGATGCGAATATGCAGGCACTGAGGGGCGATATGGATGCAAATATAACGGCAATGAGGGCGATTGCACGTGGAAAAATGTGAACAATGGACTGCATCATGGCGGCACCACGTGGCAGAGCGACCGAACCGACGAGGGGGAGTGTGGAATGTGTCGGTCCCACAATGGACACAGGTGAGGTCGGGACGACGAGCGACGTGATAATTGTTGGGGAGACCGAAACGTGTAGGGTGAGACACGAGAGAACGACGGAAGAACCAAAGGAGGTGACGGCGACGCAGAAAATTAGAGACGAAGAGCCAGGAAGAAATGGAGATAATAAATGAGGTGACGGAGACTGAGAAATCAAAAGAGGGGAACGAATTAAATAAAGTAGACGAGAGCACATACATAGAGTTAGTTGGGGACAATGGGGTTGAGCTTGGGGAATGTTTTGTGACCCGATGCGAGCAGCAGGATAGCCTCCTTAAGGAACAAAGGGAGACTGTATGCCCCCTTGAAGCAGCTCGCGATGAGGTGAGTCTGATCGGGCCGAACGAGGTTGAGGGGATGAGTGACGTTAACGGGTGCACGCGGAGCTTGGGGGGTAAAGAGATCCCGGGACCCCTTGAGTTAACACGAATCTCCGAAGTGATTGTCCCGGTGTGTGTGGTTAAAAGTGTGAGTGGTGCGAGTGTGTCAAAAGGTGAGTATAGTGCGAGTGTCAGGGCATGCGTGAGTGCGTGCATGAAAATGGACGATGGACCGGTCCAGACGGGAGACACGAACGGCGAGCCTGGAGGGCTGCAAAGGGTTATTCCGGTAACAGCGCACGTTGTCCCGCGTGGGGAATTCCCCGAGAGTGAGCGCTCGGTGCGATGTGCAGGGTGACGTCATTGCTGCACGGATCGGCCATCGGAGGGGACGTTGGTATCGCCCATAGGGACGAACGGGCGTGCCGTAAACCGCCACCATGGCACTGCAGAGGTTAAAAGAAAAAGCCTCGCTCTGAGTACACGGCCCGGCCAGGATGTGGCAAGCATCCTGGATTGGGCAAAAGAAGCACTAGTTAGTGGGATGGGTTAGGTTAGCCAGACCGGCTTCATGGGTGCATGAGCTGTCCTATATGGGGCCCGTGGATTAGTTCGTGGGAAATTAGTTTAGATTTAGAAATGGGAAATGGATTTTGGGAGACATGTACAGACATGGAATGTGTAGTGGGGATGAAGCTGAGCTACATAGAGTTAAATGGAACGTGCATTAGGATAAGGGATGATGAGGGAGCACGACATAGTAAGGGGAACATGTGTCGAGTGTGGAGTGAATGAAAAAATTGAAATGTGTATTGAAAAGAAAAAGAAATACAATGAATTAGTGTGGGTCAGCAGGCCCAAGAGTGTGAATGGAGCGAATGTGGAATGTATGATGCGAATGAATGAGTGGGGGGAGGAGTGAAACCCACCCAAGTGACCCCGGGGTCAGGTAATGTTCGTTAGTGGGTTAGTTAAATTTACCAAAAGGAGGTCGTTCTGTTGGTGGTGTATGAAGGCACGAAACCCATTTGTAGGGGTGCAGGAGTCCATGGACCGGCTGGGAGCGTGGCTGTTGAAAGGTATCGCATAAAGGCCACCCCGGGCACCGGACGAGTCGGCCAGAGTAGTCCAAGGGTCCAAGGGACTGGGATAGTGTACTGGGCACGGGTGACCCGCGGAACGGGACCCGGAGCACCAAAGATGCCACGAGGGCATGGAAGGGGGGCAATGCCAGGAAGGGCACTGCCCCCCTTGTTCAAAGGGAGCAGGTAGGCACGGAGACAGCCTCGGGGCCTGGGGGTGCCATAGCTTGAGATTCGGCAGAGGGGGAATCCCTGCCAAGTGAGCCACGCTGCCCAGCCATGAATTTGTGCAAGGGCATGGAAGAAAATTTGAGGGCGAGGCCCAAATTTATAATGGACACCAACACAGGCGACGGGAATCATGGTTTTTAGAACCGACAGTTTAAGTGACAGGCGTTTTGGAAAGCCCCGGGGTAGTTTAAGGTTAATAAAGGATAGGACAGTTAGGAGATGTACCCCTTCGCACCATCCATCCCTTTGCTCTCCAGAGGCCGCTGGACCCACCCTGGTAGATTGCTGAAATCTGAAGGAGGCCATTCTGAGGGTTTGTTGGGCCTCGAGACAGGACGCTAGTCTCTCCTTATTCCCCTCTAGAAAGTGAAAGTAGGGGTTGGGAGTAGGCTCGGTTGACAGGATAGGTTAGCCAGACCAAGACGATAAAGGGGGATAGGGAGATGTAATTATAGGAAAAAATATAAAAAATAAAAGGGGTTAAATTTGGTTGTTTTTTTGTGTTGCAAATTAAGGGAGTGGGTATGGACAGAGACAGGCAAAGGCGATAGGTTGGGGGGGGGGAGACAGTAGGGTAGGTCTGAGCCCGTGTTCAGAGCGGCCGGCACCACCGCACTCCCTCCAGACCCACACGGATCGAGACCAGAGGCCGGACAGCTTGACCTGCCGGCCTGTTGTGCTGTATCGCCTGTTCCGCATTTGCCTTGACATGCCTTGTTCGCCTGCCTCTGCCCCCCATGCCTGCTACCCTTTTTGCATTTGCCCCTGTGTCACCAATTCAACCATGTGCGTCAGGATCATCCAGTGTTTTGCAAGGACTGCCCTGCAGGCAGCCGCACACGGGGACTGCAATGGTGCAGCCCGTGCATCGTTTGTGTTTGCATCTGACCATCTCCATCCAGTCCCCTGCACCAATGATTTTGCAATGACTTTGGTTGTGACTTTTTTTTTCTTCCACAGATCGCAGGTCCTGGGCCATGGTTAGTGTAAATAGATAAGGTAAAATAGTAAATAAGTTCAACTCACCTGTGTGTTTGCATTAGCGCCGGCAATTTATTTAAGTTGTCCAAGTGAGTTTGATAGTTGAGTTACGCAGCACACCAGGTTATTTATTTTTGGTATGTGTATAAAAAATGTCGCACTCAGGGATCCGTCGGTAAATCGTACTAGGGGAGAACTTACACATGCTGGTCACACCAAAAATTTGACGACTCGAGACGAGTCTGTAAAAAGGGGAGGGGGTAGTGTTGTGAAACCATCCTCTCGGGTTCGGCACGGGTCGAGCATGGAAACGGCTCGTCTCGTTCGAGCTCCGTCGAGGGTGTGAATTCCTCGGGAGCTCGCCACGTGGGCCTGCAGGTATTTTGAAGTTTGGCAAATAACCCTGTACCACGTGGTTGAATTATTGACGATTCACAGTCCTGAAAGGGACCCGTACCTTCGGAGTTATCCGAGGGTAACGATCTGAATTCCGGGTGTTCGGTGGAGTCGACTCTGCTGCTCCAACTAGCGGTCGTGCTTGCCGCCGATACCCGACCCACAACAATATATATATATATATATATATATATATATATATATATATATATATAAACATATATACGTATATATTATATATGTAACGACCCA
This sequence comes from Eptatretus burgeri, assembly GCF_056783735.1. Taxonomy (NCBI): domain Eukaryota; kingdom Metazoa; phylum Chordata; class Myxini; order Myxiniformes; family Myxinidae; genus Eptatretus; species Eptatretus burgeri. The sequence continues at coordinate 3,079,992 of NC_140972.1, forward strand.
TATCTATACATCTGTAATATATATATATATATATATATATATATATATATATATATATGTATATCTTCTTCCTCTTTTGGCCTGCTCCCGTTAGGGGTCGCCACAGCGGACCAACCGTCTCCATTTCGCTCTATCCTCCACATCTTCCATTGACACTCCAACCACCCGCATGTCCGCCCTCACCACATCCATGAACCTCTTCTTTGGCCTTCCTCTTCTCCTCCTGCCTGGCGGCTCCATCTTCAACATCCTTCTCCCGATATACTCCGTTTCCCTCCTGTGCACATGTCCAAACCATCTCAATCTCGCCTCTCTCACTTTGTCTCCAAACCGTCCTACCTGCGCTGTCCCTCTAATATACTCATTTCTTATCCTATCCATCCTCGTCACTCCCAACGAGAATCGCAGCATCTTTAACTCTGCCACCTCCAGCTCTGCTTCCTGTCTTTTTGTTAGCGCCACCGCCTCCAAACCATACAACATAGCTGGTCTCACTACCGTCTTGTATACTTTCCCCTTCACTCTTGCAGCTACCCTTCTGTCACAAATCACTCCTGCAACTCTTCTCCACCCACTCCATCCTGCCTGCACTCTCTTTTTCACTTCTCTCCCACACTCTCCGTTACTTTGGACAGTTGATCCCAAGTATTTAAACCAATCCACCTTCCCCACCTCAACTCCTTGCAACTGCACCATACCACCACCCTCCCTCTCATTTACGCACATGTACTCCGTCTTACTCCTACTGACTAACATTCCCCTTCTCTCCAGTGCGTACCTCCACCTCTCAAGGCTCGATTCAGCCTGCTCCCTACTCTCCCTACAGATCATGATGTCATCCACGAACATCATAGTCCATGGAGACTCCAGTCTGATCTCGTCCGTCAACCTGTCCATCACCATTGCAAACAGGAAAGGGCTCAGAGTCGATCCTTGGTGCAATCCCACTGTAACCTTAAACCGGTCCGTCATTCCTACCGCACACCTCACCGCTGTCACACTGTCCTCATACATATCCTGCACGATCCTCACATACTTCTCCACCACTCCCGACTTCCTCATACAACGCCACAACTCCTCTCTTGGCACCCTATCATAAGCTTTCTCTAAATCCACAAACACACAATGTAACTCTTTCTGGCCTTCCCTATACTTCTCCATAAACATTCTCAAAGCAAACATTGCATCAGTGGTGCTCTTTCCTGGTATAAACCCATATTGCTGCTCACAGATCGTCACCTCTCCTCTCAACCGAGCTTCCACTACTCTTTCCCACAACTTCATGGTGTGGCTTAACAACTTTATCCCTCTGTAATTTCCACAGCTCCGCACATCACCCTTATTCTTGAAAATCGGAACCAGTACACTTAATCTCCACTCCTCCGGCATCCTCTCACTTTCCAAGACTTTATTAAACAATCTGGTTAACAACCCCACTGCCATCTCTCCTAAGCACTTCCATGCCTCCACTGGTATACCATCTGGGCCAACCGCCTTTCCACTTTTCATCTTCTTCATAGCAGTCCTCACTTCATCCTTACAGATCCACCCCACTTCCAGATTCACTATCTCCACCTCTTCCAACCTTCTCTCTCTCTCATTTTCTTCATTCATCAGCTCCTCAAAGTACTCCGTCCACCTTCTCAACACACTCTCCTCGCTCGTCAGCACATTCCCATTTGCGTCCTTTATCACCCTAACCTGCAGCACATCCTTCCCAGCTCGGTCCCTCTGTCTTGCCAATCGGTATAAATCCTTTTCCCCTTCTTTTGTATCCAACTTCTCATACAGCTCGTCATATGCCTTTTCCTTGGCCTTTGCCACCTCTCTTTTTGCTTTTCGACGCCACTCCTTGTACTCCTGCCGACTTTCTTCATCTCTCTGACTATCCCACTTCTTTTTCGCCAACCCCTTCTTCCTTATACTTTTCTGTACTTCCTCATTCCACCACCAAGTCTCCTTATCTTCCTTCCTCTGTCCAGATGTCACACCAAGTACCTTCTTAGCTATCTCCCTCACAACTTCTGCTGTCGTTGCCCAATCATCCCACCCATCTTTACCACCATCCAACGCCTGTCTCACCTCCTCCCTAAATTTCACGCAACAGTCTTCCTCCTTCAGCTTCCACCATCTGGTCCTTGGTTCAGCCCTCACTCTCTTCCTCAACCTCACCTCTAAAGTCATCCTACAGACCACCAATCGATGCTGTCGAGCTACACTCTCCCCTGCCACAACCTTACAGTCACTAATCTCTTTCAGGTTGCATCTCCAACTTAAGATGTAATCCACCTGTGTGCACTTTCCTCCACTCTTGTATGTCACCCTGTGTTCCTCCTTCTTCTTGAAATACGTGTTTACCACTGCCATTTCCATTCTTTTTGCAAACTCTACCACCATTTGCCCTTCCACATTTCTCTTGTTGAGACCGTACCTCCCTATCACCTCCTCATCCTCTTTATTCCCTTCCCCAACATGTCCATTGAAATCTGCTCCAATCACCACTCTTTCATCCTTGGATACACTCTCCACCACTTCATCGAACTCACTCCAGAAATCTTCTTTATATTCCATCTCACACCCCATATGTGGGGCATATGCACTGATGACATTCATCATCACCCCTTCAATTTCCAACTTCACCCTCATCACTCGGTCAGACACCCTCCTCACCTCCAATACCCTCTTGACATGATCTTCCTTCAGGATTACCCCGACACCATTTCTCCTCCCATCCACACCATGGTAGAACAGTTTGAAACCACCTCCAATGCTATTTATATATATATATATATGTATATATATAATATATCTTCTTCTTCCTCTTTCGGCTTGCTCCCGTTAGGGGTCACCACAGCGGACCAACCGTCTCCATTTCGATCTATCCTCCACATCTTCCATTGACACTCCAACCACCCGCATATCCACCTTCACCGCATCCATGAACCTCTTCTTTGGCCTTCCTCTTCTCCTCCTGCCTGGCGGCTCCATCTTCAACATCCTTCTCCCGATATACTCCGTTTCCCTCCTGTGCACATGTCCAAACCATCTCAATCTCGTCTCTCTCACTTTGTCTCCAAACCGTCCTACCTGCGCTGTCCCTCTAATATACTCATTTCTTAACCTATCCATCCTCGTCACTCCCAACGAGAATCGCAGCATCTTTAACTCTACCACCTCCAGCTCCGCTTCCTGTCTTTTTGTCAGTGCCACCTCCTCAAACATATATATATATATATATATATATATATATATATATATATATATATACATATACATATATATATACATATACATATATATATACATATACATATATATATACATATACATATATATATACATATACATATATATATATATATATATATATATATATATATATATATATATATATACATACACACATATACATGAATACGCATAAATCTACATAAATAGAAATATGCATCTACATATACATATACAGTATATACATATACATATATATATATATATATATATATATATATATATATATATATATATATATATATATATATATCTTCTTCTTCTTTCGGCTGCTCCCATTAGGGGTCGCCACAGCGGATCATCCGTATGATCCGCATCGTGATTTGGCACATGTTTTACGCCGGATGCCCTTCCTGACGCAACCCTGGTCGCCTCTTACGACACAGGGATATGGTACACCTATTTTAACTGGGGTATACACCGGCCCAGTATACTGGTACTCATTTCGCCGACCTCGGAAGGATGACAGGCTGAGTCAACCCCCTGGTGTATTAATTCAGTGGCCCAACGGGGATTGAACTCAGGACCTATTGGATCCCAAGCCGCTGCCCTAACCACTGCGCCAACACCAGGTGTCACATATATATATATATATATATATATATATATATATATATATATATATATATATATATATATATATATATATATATATATATATATACATACATATATATTGTTGTGAATTCGCGCCCCGCCAGCGTGCGTATGACCGCTTTTAACCAATAGCGGCCGCTTCGCCCACCGAACGTGCAATTCCGTCGTGACCCGCTAGGCACGGGTGGGGGTTTAACCTCACCACAACTCAGTCCGCATTCTACCACGCTCGAAATAGGGTCCGATCGCCGAATGGTCGATTTACCTAAGTACCCGCGCGGGTAGCGTACCGAGGAGTTGTACCACGCCGCAAGTCGACTCCGGACACGAACCGCTTAAGCGGCTCGTTCCGTACTGCAGGGATAACTGAGCGGAGTTATCGTCGACCTCGACGGTTCAAATTATTTATTGGGAACTTACACCCACTATTAATCCCTTACGTGATGCAAGATGGAGATTCAAACAACGGAAAGGACGCAGCGAAATGGGGAACAATTGGACATGCACATTTATTCACGGAAGCACGGAAGGCACGTATATTACAGTCAAGCAAGAAAACACAATAAAAGCAAGCGAAGAGACACACGCAGATGTACAACCGAATAATGCAATTCACACGGCAACACTTAAAACAGTTCTACTTCTCAAGACTGGTGCCACCCACAGACATTTACACAAAACCCCAAAAGAAAAGGAAGTCGTGACTTCCCTGAGCGCGTCGTCCAGCCCTTGGCGACGGTAACTCCAAGTCCCTCCGGCGTGGTCCACTGGGCTCGTGCCTCGTGCCTGCACGTGTCGTCCGCCCAACAGGAACAATCACCAGGGACCAGGTTCGACGACCCGTGGCAATTCGACGACCTGCGCCAATTTGACGACCTTCACCCGACCGCGACCAGACCCGAATGAACGAACACAACCTCAACCTCTTCCTCCGAATGAACGAACCATAAGCAGGGACTCTCCAACAACTCTCGACAATTCTCCTTCAGGGACAAGGGAAGAGGGACAACCGACCAGCGACTCTCCACAACTCTCGACAATTCTCCTTCAGGGACAAGGGCACAGCAACTCTCCAACAACTCTTGACAATTCTCCTTCAGGAACAAGAGAACAGAGACAACCGACCAGCGACTCTCCACAACTCTCGACAATTCTCCTTCAGGGACAAGGGAACAGGGACAACCGACACCCACCCTTTTGTAGGGTCGGGCTCGGCCCTTCGCTCCGCCCCGTGCCCCGCCCCGTTCTTGGCTCCTCCTTCCTTCGAGACGCTTCCAGAAAATGCGTCGAAGGGGGGCGTTCCTCTCCCCCGGCCGCGTCACACCGCGCATCTGCCAATCGGGAGAGGACGCACCACCCCATCCCCCTTTCTCACCAAGCGCGGGGAAAAATAGCGGGAAAACCCCACAGGTGTTGTTGGTTTTCTTCTCCACGCACCGTACGACGAGGGAAGGAAGATTCGGGCGGGAGATATTTGCGCGGGTGTTTTGGGAGGGAGATCTTGGTGGGAGATGCTTAAGCGGGAGTTTTGGGCGGGAGATGCTTAAGCGGGAGTTTTGGGCAGGAGATGCCCCTTCGCACCCTTTTTGCTGCTGCCACTCTGCTCCTTTCATCCGTCCTGCGGAGATCGTGACCGCACGGTGCTCGTTGAATGGTGAGTGGCGAAGATGGTGGTAGCGTAGTTGTGGAAGGTGGCGTCATGGTGTGAATGGCGTGATTGTTGGCGTCGTGTAGTGAATGGCGTGATCATTGAGATGTTGGTTGTGGCGATGTTCGTTGTTGTTCTTGCACCAAAATAATGACAGCAAAAGAAAAACGGCGAACTGAAGAATCGCAGCCCGAATGAATGACATATATTCCCTCTATACAACGGGTTTGGGCTAACCACACATGGACTTACCGATACAACTCACCTGAGGACCCTTTTTTTTTTTTTTTTTTTTTTTTGTATACCTTGGTCGAGGCTCGTATGAGAGCGAACACACAACTCACAGCAAGGAAGCATGAGACAAGAGGGGCGGGAGTGGAAGGGACAAAACAGTGGGGAACAGACACATTAGGTGAACTGTGGAAGGGAGAGGGATGGGGATGGGACGGGGAACATGGCGAAGAGAAGATGGACATTTCAGGGACTTTCAGGAAGGAAAGCATGAGAAATGAAGGAAGTGGGCTTGGGTGGATTATCGGGGGTAGAAAAGATCGAGGATTTGGATGGGGGAGATAAGCGGTGGTGGTGAACAGCTGTTTTGAAAGCCTGGAGGGAAGAATGGGAAAGAATAGAGTGAGGAAGTTTATTCCAAAGGCGGGAAAAAAGAGGAATGAAGAGTGAAGATGAGCAGTGATTCGTGATTTTGGTAGTTTTACCAGAAGGGGGTTGTTGGCGGACCTTGAGCGCCCTGTGGAAATGTGGTGGGGACAAATCGCAGAGAGAGCAGGGGGGGGCAAGGCTGGAGAGGAGTTGGTAGAAGACAGAAAGACCACCGACCAACCTGCGGTGATTGAGTGAGAGGCCCAAAGACTCAGCTTCATTGCGGGAGATGCCGATGATCTTAAATGCCCTGGTTTCCACAGCGTGAAGCCGAGAAAGGTGGGAGGCAGGAGCACCAGCCCAGAGGGGAGAGCAGTACTCCATCAGGCTACGGACAAAAGCTTTGTAAGTGGTCAGGAGCTCAAGAGGGCCGAGGAAGGACTTAGCACGACAGAGGATTCCCAGTCGGCGACTGGCTTTTGAGGCGAGGTTGGAAATGTGACTTTCCCAGGAAAGGTCATGGCAGATAGTGAGACCTAGATGCTTGAAAGAAAAGACTTCTTCGAGAGGATTGTTGAGAAAGTGGATGGGGGGGGGGGTTTTGTAAACGGTGCTTTCGAAGAGACATAGTGAGAGTGTGAGATTTGTCTGGATTGAAAGACATGTTCCACGTGTTGGACCAGTTTGTGATTTTATCCAGATCTGCAGTGAGCGAAGAAGCTGCTGCTTGCCGGTATGAGGGATGACAGATGGTACGGCAGAGGGTGGAGTCGTCGGCAAAGAGAAATAGAGGATTTTCCAGAGAGTCCGAGAGATCATTGATGAAAACCAGAAAAAGAACAGGGCCCAGAACGCTACCTTGAGGAACTCCAGCCTGCACAGGAAGAGGGGATGAAAGAACTCCATTTAGGGCCACACGTTGACTGCGACAGGAGAGGAAGTCTGCGAGCCATGAGTGGAGATGGCCTTGAATACCATGGGAAGAGAGTTTGGTGAGTAGGGCAGGGTGCCAGACTGTGTCAAAAGCACGTGATATGTCCAGGGATACGGCTCGGATTTCCTGTCTGGCATTGAGGACCTCCATCCATTGATGGGAGAGCAGAAGCAGCATATCCAGGGTAGAGTGACCTGGTCTGAAACCAAATTGATGATTGGAAATCAAGCCATTGGAGAAGAGGAAGGATTTCATGTCTAAAGCGATGATGAATTCCATCACCTTGCTGATGATTGGGAGAAGGCTGATTGGTCTGTAGTTACAAGGATCTGTTTTTGCACCTTTTTATGCAGGGCAGTGATGTTAGCAGATTTCCAAGCAGATGGCAGATGACCTTGGGCAAATGAGAGGGTGAATAGAACAGAGAGAGGTTGAGCAAGAGCAGAAGAGCAGGCTTTGAGGACACGTGGGCTGATGCCGTCTGGACCGGTTGCAGTATCTGACTCGAGGTTTGAAAGCAAGCTCTCCACCTTGTCAGGAGAAAAGGATACAGAGTCCAGGGACAGTTGGGTGCGACTGGGTAAAGTGGGTAGAGATAGTGATGGGTTTAGCACACAAGATTTAGCTGCAAACACCGAGTTTAGACATTCAGCTTTATCACGTGTGGAATCAGCAGTGCGGCCATTTGAGGTAAGGGAGGGGATGGAGGGGGAAAATACACCAGAAACAGATTTGATTAAATGCCACCAGGATTTTGAGGAGGGAGAGAGGTTTGAGAGTTCAGACTTGAGATGAGAAAGATGTTGTTTTCTGGCTCTCCTGAGGGTAGATACACACTTGTTCCGAGCTTTGTGGAAAGAACTGAGATTGCCCTCAGTTGGGTTTGCTTTCCATGAGGCAAAGGCAAGTTGTTTCAGGACAACTGCCTCGCCACAAGCTTCAGTAAACCAAGGGCGGGAGGAAGGTGAAGACAACTGAACACGAGAGGGGATAAATCTGTGCATGAAGGAGAGCAAGTTTCTTTGAAAGAATTCCCAGGATGAGTTGATGTTTGAGAAAGTAGTGATAGGAGACCAGTCTGTAAGTTTGATGGCTGCTCGGAGACCCTGCCAGTCGGCTTGAGTGAAATGCCAGACTCGACGGCGGTGAGGTGGTTCTCTGATAACAGCCAGAGAGATATCCACTTTGACAAGGACGTGGTCAGAAGAATCAATTGGAGCGGAGGAAGAGCAGCAGATATTGTCAGAGAAATTTGTCAAAATCAGATCCAGAAGAGATGGAGTACCATTGGTTGAGATCCGGGTCGGGAAGTTGACCGATTGAGTCAGTCCCAATGAGTCGCAGAAAGCTTTTGCTGAGGTGCCATGGCAGGTGAGAGAGGTACCCACACCGAGCCAACTGGCGTGATGACAATTGAAGTCACCACATGAGAGGAAGAGAGAGTTTGGATGAGAAGATAGAAGATGGTCCATGTTTTTGGATAGTGAGGTGTAGATGGAGTCATCACTGTTCGGTGGACGGTACAGTACACATATAAACATGAGGTGGGAGTGGAGGGGAAGCCGAAGCCAGAGGTATTCCTGGGGGTGTGGGGGAGTGAGAGCAGTGCATGGAGAGTGAGGAATAGAGTCTTTGATGAAGAGAGCAACACCTCCACCAGGACGAGGCTCAGGTCTGTCATACCGTAAGAGGGAGTAGCCAGGGAGAGATACTTGGGAGTCAGACACGTCTTGGGAGAGGAAAGTTTCTGTTAGGCAGATAATGTTTGGTTTGTCAGTGGCAACCTGTATGGAAAGATCTGAAAGGTTTGAGCGAAGGCCCCGGATATTTGAGGTCCACACTTTTAATGAAGAGGAAGGGGAGGAGGCTTTAGGTGCAGGAGGTGGAGGCGGAGGGGGAGTGTTGGACAAGGGACGAGGGGGGCAGGTAAGGAGGGTTGCTGAAGGAGTGTGGGGTATTGCAGAATAGCGAGGGGAGGGGCCGAATGAGGAGGAGAAAAGGTTCTGTGGTGCTGGGGGAGAGGAGGGAGAAGAGACAAGGAAGAAGGCAGTTGAGGATTTGAGGAGGTGGAGTGAAGAGATGGAGGTGAGAGGGCAGTGGAGGGAGGCAGGTTGGTGGATGAGAGGGGGGCAACTTTGAGAAGGAAGAGTGAGGGGATGAAAGGTGGGAGAAAGGTGAGGGGAATTTTTGAGAGAGGTGAGAGGGAGGCTTGGAGGAAGAAGAGTGGGATGGTTGCTTTGAGAGTGAGAGTGAGGGGTGAGGGGGGTGAGTTGGCACTGAAGTTAGAAAAAAAGGAATGGTTGATGGAAAGCGAGCATCCATGGCAAACTGTGGTTTTTAAAAGTTTTAGGTCAGAGATGCGATTTAACACAATTCTTGATGGATGCAATGAAGGCGAATTCAGAGCATGGAGAGAAGAAGCGCTGTAATAGTTGGATTTTTTAGGCAAGGAATGAAGGAGAGGTCGAAATGAGAGCAGTCTGTTAAAATAGCAGAAGAGTAGTGCATTGTGAAACAGTAAAGAGTACCACATGTGTGAGAGAGGAAGATGAAGCATTATAAGATCGTTTTTGTTGTTAAAAATAATGTATGAGAGAGTTCAACAGATTAGGTCATGGAAGTGTAAAAAAAAAAAAAATCGAGGAAGAAGACGAGGAGGAAGTTAAGAGGAAGAAGAAGAAGCAGAATCGGGAGAAGGTGAGTGTGTCGTTGTTGTTGTAGGGTATTTTTATTTTTATTTTATTTTATTTTTTTTTTGAGATAAGAAAGAGATTCGTTGGGAGAATGGGGGATGTTTGGAAAGTGGGGAGGATTATGTGGTGAATTGAAGGTCGTGACGTGTGATCACATGTTGCACGGCTCGAGCACGGAATAGATAAAGCTGAGGTTCGGCTCGGTCGGGGGTGATTGTCCCAGGGGCATTGTCGTTTACGGCGGCGGTTCACTTGGTGCTCGTTGAATGGTGAGAATTGAGAGTATATCGGACTCCGGGCTTATACTGATTTATTTTGCGGTGATTAGTTGCACGTGTATACCTTACTGCTTATGTACTCCTTGCTGCGCCTGTATTCCCTGGTGTGCCCGTAGAAGCGGCTTCAATCAAATGGAATAAAGCCTACACTCTGAAGGTTCTTCTCTCGTTTTCATTTCAATTTATTCCATTTGGTTTTCTCGGCTCTCTCAACCAACGATGGACAAGATCTACAAACCAGAGAGGTTCGACGCAGACCCAAACGCGACTGACTCAGAAATGAAATGGTCGCATTGGTTCCGTTCCTTCTCACACTATCTGACCATCATCGAAGAGGGAGCCAACAAATTGGCCGCCCTTGTGAATCATGTCTCGCCCAGCATATACAGGCTCTTCTCGGAGTGTGACACCTACGAAGCAGCGATCGACGTGCTGCAGGCGCTCTACGTGAAGCGCAAGAACGAGGTATACATACGACATCTTCTCAATACACGCAAGCAAGCAGCCGGGGAGACAATCGATCAGTTCCTGCAAGCTCTGAAACAGCTGGGAAAAGACGGCAGCTTCCGGGCCGTAAACGCCGAGGAACACCGAAATGAAGCGACCCGGGAGGCATTTATCCAAGGACTCAGATCAGCCCACATATGGCAACGCTTACTAGAGAAAGCGCAACCCACTCTTGAAAAGGTAGTCGATCAGGCTCGAGCGATGGATACGGCTCAGCAGCAATCTGAGTCATTTGGGACACCGATGCTGCTAATGAACGCCGCTACGGTGGAAACTCAAGGAACCCCACAGACACAGACACAGCCTGACACAGGGGATGGAGAAAAACCCGAGGAGTCGGATACCCAGACCTCGTCAAACTCCTCAGCAACTACTCCGGTTGGTAAATGCTTCTTTTGTGGGTACAAAAGACACCCCCGCCAGAGATGCCACATGCATGAATTGTGACAAGAAAGGGCATTATGCCAGGGTATGTAAATCTACTCTAAGGAGAAATAAACCCACTTCTGCGGCTCTCTACTCACAAAAGAAACTAACTGCAGCCTCACCGGGGAATCTATCCAAGGCTATCATCAACGTACGAATTTACGGGCATATGGCTGAGGCTCTGGTTGATACCGGTAGCTCTGAAAGTTTCGTCAACAGCTCGCTAGTGAAGGGCAGGAAATGGAAGATCCACCCGACAGACAATACGGTATGCATGGCCGCCACATCACTACAGTCCCGCGTACGAGGGTACTGCAATGTTGAATTGGACGTAAAAGGGTACACGCATCGGGATGTAAGGGTACTGGTGCTTCGTGATTTATGCGCAGACGTAATTCTGGGTCATAATGTCCTTAAGCAGCACACGAGCGTCGAAATACCCTTTGGAGGAAGCAAACCTCGTCTAATTTGAAATGCTTTGACCACCGCAGAGGTAACGTCCCCCCAGCTGTTTGCTAACTTGTCGCCGGTCTGTAAACCGATAGCGATCAAATCGCGGCGATATACCACTGCTGATATGAACTTCATCACTTCAGAGGCCAAGCGATTACTGGAAGAAGGAATTATAGAACCGAGCGATTCGCCATGGGGCGCACAGGTGTTGGTCACCGCCAATCAGAATCATAAGAAACGAATGGTTGTCGATTATTCCCAAACGGTCAATCGTTTCACCCAACTCGATGCCTACCCTTTGCCGCGCATAGACGAGATGGTCGAACGCGTGGCCAATTATAAGATATTCAGCACCATCGATTTGCGAAGCGCCTATCATCAAATTCCCATCCGAGAGGAAGACAAACCTTACACCGCATTCCAGGCAGGTAGACGCCTCTACCAATTCAGGAGGATTCCGTTCGGTGTCACGAATGGAGTAGCTTGCTTCCAACGGGTTATGGACGACATCATCTCAGATGAAAACCTCAAAGACACTTTTGTTTACGTGGACAATGTCACAGTGTGCGGTAGGGATCAGGGGGAACATGACATGAATCTGGACAGATTCTTGAGCATTGCTAGAAAATATAATCTGACCCTCAACTACGAGAAATGCGTATTCTCGGCAAGGTCAATTGACCTTCTCGGCTACACGATAGCCGACGGCACGATTAAGCCTGATCCTGAACGATTGCGCCCACTTCGTGAGCTACCCCCACCTCAGGACCTGCAGACAATGCGCCGGGTGATCGGCATGTTCGCTGACTATGCAAGATGGATTTCCCAATACTCCGAGAAAATACATCCCCTAGTGCATTGCAAAAACTTTCCACCAGATGCCGCTGTTGTAACAGCTTTCCACAGCCTCAAAGATGATATCAGTAATTCCGTGGTATTATCGATCGATAGCTCGGTGCCCTTCGTGGTGGAAACAGATGCTTCTGATCACGCGATAGCTGCTACGCTTAATCAGTCTGGGCGGCCCGTCGCGTTCTTCTCGAGAACTCTCTCTGGAAGCGAGCAGAGACACTCGGCAATAGAGAAGGAAGCGTACGCCATCGTCGAAGCCCTACGTAAATGGAGACACTATTTACTGGGAAACCATTTCACACTCGTTACGGACCAACGATCCGTGGCATTCATGTTTGATGGGAAAAATAACAGGAAAATTAAGAATGAAAAAATTATGAGATGGCGGATAGACCTAGCCTGCTATAGTTACGACATAGTCTACCGGCCCGGGAGGGAAAACCCTGCTGCAGACACCTTCTCTCGGGTCTACTGTTCGGCGACAATCAGTCGGGCTTTGCAAGACCTCCATGTGTCTCTGTGCCACCCGGGGGTAACCAGAATGGCACATTTCGTGCGCAGACAAAACCTTCCCTATTCTATTGGAGATATTAAACAAATGAATGCTTCATGCCATGTTTGTGCTGAACTAAAACCCAGATTCTATGGCGCGGCTTCTGGCAGATTGATCAAGGCCACTTCTCCCTTCGAGAGACTAAACATTGACTTCAAAGGGCCCCTGCCGACCGAGACAGACAACAGATACATATTCACTGTTGTTGATGAATATTCAAGGTTCCCTTTCGCATTTCCGTGCTCGGATATGACCTCGGGCACTGTCGTGAAATGTCTGTCTGACCTCTTCGCTATGTTTGGGAAACCTTCGTACATACATTCAGACAGAGGGCCGTGTTTCATGTCGGCCGGGCTCAAACAATTCCTATTAGAGCACGGCATAGCAACTAGTCGAACGACGGGTTACAACCCACAGGGTAATGGGCAGGTGGAACGATATAATGGAGTTATTTGGAAAGCCGTAACTCTGGCGCTGAAATCGAGAGGACTGGGGCCCGAGCAGTGGGAGGTTACCCTTCTCGACGCTCTGAATTCCATACGCTCTTTGCTCTGCACGTCCACCAATGCAACTCCTCACGAACGAATGTTTACTCACCAGCGGCGTTATGTTGACGGCCAATCGGTGCCCAACTGGCTAACCCATCCCGGAACAGTGTTCATGAAACGCCCGGTACGACAAAGCAAGTATGAACCCATGGTGGAAGAGGTCGAACTCATCGATACTAATCCAGAGTATGCTCATGTCAGGCTCCCGGATGGCAGGGAGACCACTGTGTCGGTTCGCCATTTGGCTCCCTCAGGTACTCCTCCCGCAGGTACACCACCATCTGGCACTCCTCCCTCTGACATCCCCATCCCCAGGTGTTCCCCCCCCAGGAACTCCACCCGAGAATGGTGGCGACGGAGCTGCCGCGTTCCACCTGAGAGCGATCGGGGAGTCATCTCCGGCACGAGTCGAGGCTCACCAAGAGGATCGGAAGCCTCCCTCAAGTGAAACCGCCATTTACTCCCGGAGAGGTCGACGGATAATACCCTCTTGCCGACTCAATCGGTAAAGGGGATTATCGGCATCCTCGATGCTCATACTCCTATAAGCTCGTTACATAATATATCGATGCTCATGACCATGCTCCTACAACTCAAAATAATCCTCACTGCTTGGCATGTATGCTTCGGTAGTTTAGATAGTTCGCGTTGCTTGAAATGTATACTCCTGTAGCGCTGAAGTAATCATGGTGCGTTAGTTGGGCCTCTAGTTACATTTTAAAGACGGGGAAAATGTGGTGAATTGAAGGTCGTGACGTGTGATCACATGTTGCACGGCTCGAGCACGGAATAGATAAAGCTGAGGTTCGGCTCGGTCGGGGGTGATTGTCCCAGGGGCATTGTCGTTTATGGCGGCGGTTCACTTGGTGCTTGTTGAATGGTGAGAATTGAGAGTATATTGGACTCCGGGCTTATACTGATTTATTTTGCGGTGATTAGTTGCACGTGTATACCTTACT
>NC_140972.1:3101827-3129327 GCF_056783735.1 Eptatretus burgeri
CAAGCAGCGCTTGGAATACCTCGGGCACATCATCACGCCAGAGGGGCTGTTGAAAGGTCCTCGGAAGGTGGAGGCGATTCAGCGCATGCCACCGCCTCACGACAAGACGCAGCTGCGCTCGTTCATTGGCATGGCTCAGTATTACCAAAGGTTCGTGTGCGGGCTCAGCTCACAACTTGCGCCGTTAATGCGGTTGCTCAAGAAGGACGAGCGCTGGGTTTGGGGGCCTGCACACCAGGCGTCGTTCGACCGCGTCAAGCGGCTGCTCACCAAGGATACGGTCCTCGTGCACTACGAGCCTGCGCGTCCGCTCCTATTGGCATGCGACAGCTCTGCATATGGCATCGGGGCAGTGCTCTCCCACAGGATGGACGATGGTTCCGAGCAGCCTGTTTGTTTTGCATCCCGGACCCTGTCCACAGCAGAACGCGGATATGCCCAGATTGAGCGTGAGGCTCTCAGCCTCGTCTGGGGTGTGCGGAGGTTTCATCAATATCTGCTGGGGCGGCATTTCACTTTACAGACGGATCACAAACCGCTTCAATTCATCCTGAGACCCGAACGCGGGGTGCCGGTGGTAGCAGCCGCGCGAATACAGCGGTGGTGTCTGTTTCTGGGTGCTTACGATTATGATATTCAGTTCCGAAGCACCGAGAAGCATGCTAACTGCGACGGGCTCTCACGCTTGCCGTGTGCGGAGGGTCCAGCTGCGTCTGAGTTGGGCGACCGGGTCGATGTGTTCGCGCTGGACCAGGTCCAAAGCGGGCCGGTCACGGCCAGGTAGGTCGCGGTGGAGTCGGCTCGTGCTTGCCCGTGTCGTCCAGGCGATTTCTACGGGGAATTGGAGCGATCTGCCTTCGACACCGGCATTTCAACCTTTCACGTCACGCGCAGCGGAGCTGTCGTTGGTCCAACGGTGCATAATGTGGGGAATGAGGACCGTGATTCCACCGAGGTTCAGGCAGCGGTGTTTGGAAGAACTGCATGTCAGTCACCTGGGCATCGTGAAGACCAAGAGTCTTGCTCGTAGCCTGTTGTGGTGGCCGGGGTTGGACAAAGACATTGAGCAGTTGGTTAAGCGTTGCGCCACGTGCCAGACGGATGCTGATAACCCGCGTCGAGCTTCGGGTCTCTGGCCTGTGCCAGACCGAGCTTGGCAGAGGGTCCATGTAGATTTTGCGGGACCGGTTAATGGCAAGATGTTTTTGATTGTGATTGATGCATTCTCTAAATGGCCGGAGGTTGTAGTAATGCAGCATACTTCAGCAAACATTACAGTAGAGAAGCTGCGGACGATCTTTGCTAATAAAGGGTTGCCGGAGATCCTGGTCTCTGATAATGGTCCGCAGTTCATCGCGGGTGTATTTGATGAGTTTATGCGCCAGAATGGTATTCGACATCTGAGGTCCGCGCCGTATCACCCTGAGACGAATTGCCAAGCTGAGTCGTTTGTCAAGATGTTGAAGCGGGCTTTGCGCAGGGGGGGTGTTGCACCTGTGCAGACGGTGGTCGATGTCTTTTTGCTCCATTACAGGAACGCAGTTCATCCTGTCACGGGTGATTCGCCTGCCATTCGTCTCTATGGACGGGCTTTGCGGTCCAGGCTGGATTTGCTGCGACCTGGAGGGTCGGGGAGTGGGGCAATGTCGCGTCCGACGCGACTGCGCAGCTTCGAGGTAGGGCAGCGGGTGATGGTACGCGATTATTTCCACGGTTCCAAATGGGTGCCGGCGGTGGTCTCTGTGGTGCTGGGGCCGGCGAATTGCATGGTGCGGACTGATGGTGGGGATGTGTGGAAGCGGCACGTGGACCAGATGCATGATCGCTGTTCAGCGTCACCCCCCCACACCTCCCCGAGCCGAACGTTGCGGGGCCCCCACCGGTAGTCTCGCCGGCACCTGACGTTGTATCGCCGGGGCTGGCTGGGCCGGCGCCGAGGGGGTCTTCGCCTGATGCCGTCCTACCCGGGGACGTCGAGCAGGCTGGGCAGTCGGGGGTAGCTGGTGTTGCGGAAAGTGCGAGTCCGGCGAGGGTGTCACCTCGACCGAGCCGGGAGGCATCTGAGCCTGGACTGTCTGGTGGCGCTGCCCGTCCGAGGCGGGTCAGGGTGCGGCCGCGGTACTTGGAGGATTATGAGTGTTGATGGGTTTCCGATGGTCATGTTGTGATTATCCGTTCGTTATGTGACAGGTCATTTTACGGGGGGAGGAGTGTGCTGTGTCACGTGATTGGGTTTTCGTATATCATGCCTCGCCCGCTAGGGGTGGTAAGACTGTGCTTCTGGTCGCGCAATAAAGTGGAGTGGATGGTGGCCCGCGTGCTTCTTGCGTCCCACCGCACCTCGTACACACTAGATGGTTTGGTGGGTGGGGGCTTCACCTTTCACCTACTGAGCGCGCACTGAATGCCGGGAGCAGAGGCTTTGGTGGGTGGGGGCTTCACCTTTCACCTACTTAGCGTGCAGGGAACGCTCACTGTTCTGGCAGCGTGTCCGCCACCAACTGACATTTTGCGGCTGTCGCTGAAGATGGGGTTTTCCTAATACAAATCGCAGCGCCTTTATTTACCCATTAAACAAGGGAAAAAGACTATCCACAAAACACATACTTACCGAGATAAATCTATAGGAACCTGAATGTCTGTGTGCTCATGACTTTGAGATCTGCAACAACAAAAAAAAAAAAAATATATATATATATATATATATATATATATATATATATATATATATATATATATATATATATATATATATATATATATATATATATATATGGATGATCCGCTGTGGCGACCCCTAATGGGAGAAGCCGAAAGAAGAAGAAGATATATATGCATGTATATATATATATATATATATATATATATATATATATATATATATATATATATATATATATATATATATACATACATATACATTAGGGTGCTTCATAATAGGGGATAAAAAAAAGTATGAATATTCATGCTCATTGGGTGTGACTTTGTTCCATTTGACAGTCGAAACATACACACCAAATATGAAGCAGATTGGAGGATGTTTCAGGGATCCTCAAGTTGGCACAATATTGTTGAAATTTACCAAACTGTAACTGACAACTTGCCGTCGAATATGCACAACGCAGTACACTTCACAATTAATATGGTTGTTTGATAGTTTCACAAACCACAGCAGTCATATAGGATGAAAGAATAGTTTTTCCAAGGGAACCAAGATGAGATTTTTGACATTGCAGTGCAAAATGCCCTCTCCATAATGGACATAATTGTGCCAACTTGAGGAACCCTGAAATATCATGGAATTTTGTTCATTTTTGACCTATAAGTTCTTATGGGGTATTGGAACAAAGGCAAAATCAGGGAGCAGCAAAAATCAAACTTTCATTTTTTGGAACACCCTTATATACATGGATACCCAATATATCTCCATATATAGAAACATATATACATTACGATACATATACATATATACAGTAGTACCTCTACTTACAAATTTAATTCGTTCTGGGAGTAGTTTCGTAACCTGAAACCTTCGTAAGTAGAGACGCCTTTTGAATGTAAATGCGCTAATCCGTTCCAAACCCCGCAAAATTCGGACATTTTTTTTTAATAAATCATAAAAATGCATCAGAACATGAAACAAATACATGTTAAAATTAGATTACCGCACAATAAACATAAAACGAGAGGCACATAATGTAAAAAACTAAGAATAAAGGAAATAATAAAATTATTCATTTACCTTTTAACTGCTATTCTCGTTACTTTTTGGCCTCTGTTTACTGGTCCTTATCAGCAGTGTTTTTTGCCTCGCGTTTCGTGAAGAATTGATCCAATGACGTCTGCTTTTGCCGGCTTTTAACAATCCGTCGGAAATGCGCGAGGCAGACATCGTCATAGTGCGCGATAGCCCGACTTGTGAACACTTTTTCCGGGTGATTCTTTTCAACAAATTCCGAGACTTCATGGAATTTTCCTAAAATGTCTTTGATTTGGGCTGATGGAACAATGGCTGCCTCCTCCTCCTCCTCCTCCTCCTCCTCCTCCTCCTCCTCCTCGTCCTCTTTGAACTCCTCCTGCACCGCGGTGTGTTGCATCACCTCCAATTCCTGCAGCTCCTTCGTCGAAAGCTTCTCGTTGTGCTCCTGAATCAGCTCGTTGATGTCGTCGTCATCCACCTCAAGACCCATGCCCTTTCCCAGCGAAATAATTTCGCCATGGCGAAGAACAGAGTGAAGTCCAGTCCTCCTTTTAAACTTCTCGAACCACCCACGCGATGCCTTAAACTCCTGGTGTAGTCCTTGCGCCGAATTTCCCTCGCCTGTATCCTCCTTCACGAGGTCAGTGAAGATGGCGGTTGCCTTTGCGCAAATTATGGCCTCTGTCACTGTGTCACCAGTGATCTCTTTCTCCTTTATCCACACGAGTAACAACCTCTCCATCTCATCGTTCACTGCCGACCTCCTCTTGAAAATGACAGAGAGGCCTTTGGAAGGAGCCATAGCTTTTAGGGCTTCTTTTTGTTTTATTATCGTGCCGATCGTAGATATATTACGGCCATATTCTTTTGCGAGATCAATCAAACGCATCCCCTTTTCATACCTTTCTATTATCTCTTGCTTTGTTTGTATGGCCAGAAAAACTCTCTTCTTCTTCTTTTCTCCTTGTCCACTTTTCTTCATTGCTTTCTTGGGGTCCATTGTGAATAAAAGTTACTGTAATCCACATGCGTACTGTACTGTAACACTGTCCGAGCACTTCGTAGCGGGACCATAGACTGTATACAGTATAACTATATTTACAGAGCGGGACGGGGACACGAAGAGCATGCTGGGATACACGCATACGCAAAGGGTTGCCAGGCAGATTTTAGGCGATAGCCAATGGCAGAGCAGCTACAAGTTTGTTTACGTTCGGGAAACTCTGGGAGCAGTGAAAAGCAGCGCGTACTGTACTGTATTTTTGACTTCGTATCCTGAAACGCCTTCGTAACTAGAGGCAATATTTTCCCGTTCAGGCACTTCGTAACCTGAAACATTCGTTTGTAGAAACATTCGTAAGTAGAGGTACCACTGTATATATATATATATATATATATATATATATATATATATATATATATATATATATATATATATATATATATATATATATATATATATATATATATATATATATATACATAAACATGGATACACATATATCGACATATATAGAAACATCTATATTGTTGTAGATTTCCCACCCGTCGGCGTGCGAACGACCGCGTTGAGCCAATAGCGGTCGCTTCGCCCACCGAACGGACAATCCAGTCGTGACTTTCTGGAACAACGCCAGAAACCAGTCAAGGGTGGGTTTTTAATCCTACCACGGCCCAGTCCATATTCTACCCGCGCGAAATAGGGTCAATCGCCGAATATCGATATACCTAAGTACCCGCTTGGAGCACAGCACGTCCCTGCGCGCGCTGCCGTGCAAACCTGGCATGGTCCCAAAAATAGCTACGGCCGCTACTCGGCGTTGCACTCTTATGGACTCATTCTCCCGTGCCACGACGCTCACACATTCCACCATGGCACCTGGACATGCGGTTGCATGTTCGCGCATGCCAACCGCCATCTCCCTCACCTACAGCGCTCTCACACACGCGGTCTCTCTCACACACACTGTTCCTTCCACCCTCGGTGTTTCTCTCACATACTTCGAAACCACACACGCTGTTTCTTTCACACACGGAGTTTCTCCCTTAAACACCTTTTCACTCACGTAATGCTTGCTTTCCAGCACGCATTTCGCCACACTCGTAACCACACACTCCGGGACGACCATGCTGGGGATTTGCGCTACCTCAAGCGCTCCCGGGGTCTCCATACCCCCAAGCTCCGCGTGCACCCATTCACAGCACTTGCCCCCTCTACCTCGCAAGGCTCGACCGGACTCACCTCGTCGCGATCCGCCTCAAGGGGCCACATTTCCTCCCTTCGTTCCTGAAGGAGGCTATCTTGCTGCTTGCATCGGGTCCCAACACATTCCTCAAGCTCAACCCCAGTGTCCCTCACTACCTCCATGTGTGTGTGTTCGTCCTTTGTGTCGTCCACTTCACCCCCTCTCTCCTCTATCTCCGGTGTCTTTGTTATATCTATTTCCTGCGTCTCCGTCGTTGTCACCGCTACCTCCTTTATTATTTCGTTTTCTTCCTCGTTCCATTTTCCTTCCCATTTGAGTCGTTCTTCCTCTCTGAGCCTCTTTAGTTGTTCATTTTCTTTCCGTAGCTTTTCCATCTCCGTGGACTCAAATTTTGCTGTTTCCTTGAGTTGGTTAATTTCAAACTCATATTGTTTTTGTTTTCTACCCCACTGTCTCTCACCTTCTTCATTCTCCAATCTCATCGTTTCTTTCAATTGGTTGAGCTTTTATTCCTTGTTTTTTTTTCTTCCTGTTTCCTGTTTTATTCCTTGTTCTTTCACTATCTCCTCGTACTCCAACGTTGCTTTTTCTTTCAATTGGTCAACCTCAAATCCATGTTCTTTTTGTTTTCTATCCCACTGTCTCTCACGTTCTTCCTTCTCCAATCTCATAGTTTCCCTCAATTGGTTAATCTCCCTTTCCTGTTTCATTCCTTGTTCTGTCACTATCGACTCGTACTCCAACCTTGTTTTTTCCTTTTGTTGTTCAGTTTCAAATTCATACTCTTTTTGCTTTTTATTCCACTGTCTCTCTTGTTCCTTATTCTGCAATCTGGCCTTGGCTTCCAGCTGTTTGATCTGTTCAGTGTGGTTCCTTAACGTTTCATTCTCCGTTCTCTTTCTTTCCTCTCTTAACATCCTCATTTCGTTTTGTAATCCCGTTTCTTTGTTTTGGTGTTTCAGTAACTCAGAAGCTTTCTTTTCTAATTCCGTCCTCATCTCCACACCTCTTTCACATTCTTTTTCCTCATTTCATCCATTCCCTCACCGAATTCCTTGCTAATTTTGACCCAATACTTTCCTCTTTTTACCTGCTGTTCCAGGCTTTATCTTTTCTGATTGCCTATTCTTACCTCTTCCTTCAGTAGTTCCTTTCATTCGTTCTCTCACCGTTTTCTTTTAGTTTTCCCAGATATTTCTCTGTTTTGTGCCCGAAGCCCGCCAATGTCCACCAGCCTCGCCTGCCATGATCACGTGGTTTCAATCGTTGGTTGGGAGCCCTGCCTCATATCAAGCCGTTCGCTGTGCTAATTATAGCAGCCCGCTCCGTGCTGCGCTGAGATGCGGCAGCGCCGCTATTTTTCCGGCAAAGTTCATGTTCAGTATAGGGTGAGTTGCCCCACTGATTACCATTAGTGGTGGGGTGATAATAATAAGAACTGTCCGGGGCCATGGATCCTACATTCAAACACATTCCTAATCCACTCTGCACCCGTTCGCCTTGCCAGTCGTGACTTTCTGGAACAACGCCAGAAACCAGTCACGGGTGGGTTTTTAATCCCACCAGGGCCCAGTCCATATTCAACCCGCGCGAAATAGGGTCAATCGCCGAATATCGATATACCTAAGTGCGTGCGTGGGTAACCTACCGAGGGACCGTACCTCGGCGAAGGCCTGCTTGGACAGGAACCGCCAAAGCGGTCCGTTCCGTTCTGGGATAACCGAGCGGGTATTATCGCCAGACCTCGACGGACCCGATTCTATTTATCGGCTCTTTAAAAACCAACTATATTCCGAGTGCAAGATGGGGCAGTTCAATGAGGGAATGGACGCAACGAACAGGTTTACATTCACACAAGGACATTTATTATAATAAAGCATGTATGCAATTAAACAAGGCAAAACACGTATGCAATTATACAAGCAACAAAAGCATGGCAAAAGAACAACAACCGTCTACTTATTATGTACAGTCACTTGCACTTAACAGCATTTCCTACTTCTTAGACGGGCCGACGGACACACGTACGCACACACACACCCAAGAAATGGTGGCAGAGGCCTTTAATAACGAGCTCCAGCTCGGAGGACAGGTGAGCTGAAACCCAGAACCAATCTCAAACCTCTCCACCTCATGTGGTTTTCAAGTTGTTCAGACCCGGGCTCCAGCGAGAGCGAGCTGGATCCAATCACCGTGAGCTGCGATCCTTCCCGAGCTCCCGCGAATCCTCCCGCGCTTCTCAACACATGCTAGTGAGACGAGCCGCCGATCCCTCCTGTCGATGCGTCACCTCCCCGAGGAACCACCTCCCGTGCTTCTCAACACGTGTTGGTGAGACGAGGCGCCGATCCTTCCCGTCGATGCGTCGCTTCCCCGAGGAACCACCTCCAAAAAGAGGTCGATGAGTCGCACCAAGCCGGGAACCAAAATGGAGAACAAAGAGCTCCATGAACCAAGAAGAAGAAGAAGCCACCACTCGCAGCTCGAGCCGAGCGACCGGCTCAACTTCCTTCCAAGCAAAGCAGCTCGAAGCAAAAAGCTCTACTGAGCCAAGCAGAAGCCGAAGCTCACGGAACCATCAAAGCAAAAAGCCTCCTCTCGAGCCAGGCCGCAGCCGAAGCTCACTGAGCCAGCCGAAGCAAAAAGCTTCCGAAGGCCTCAACCCAAACCCAAGCCAAACAGGACCCAAAGGTCTGCTGAACGGCTACTCTCCACTCCCTTCTCCAACTCTGCCCTTCCAACTCGGCCCACGAACAAAAGAAAAGATCTCTTCCTTATCCTCTTCCGCCCTCCCCCCCACTCCCGGCGTGACTCATGACTCATGCCCCTGTGCTCCATCCCCCGCTCAGCCACGGGTGGGAGGGAGTTGTTGACATCATGAGTCACAGGACGGCAGGGTTCTTCTTGCTCTTTGCAGAAGAGGGGGAGGGATGTCTTCATTGTTCGTTCCCTAACTATTAAATCGATCCGCAGCGCATCTACTCGATTTCTGGACATTTAAACAATGGAAGGTGAGCTATCTGGGGAACAAGCATTTATTGACATAGCTGACTAAAGGAACCTGTATGTTGCGTGCAATCGAATTCCAAATTCGTAATAATATATACATATACATATAGAAACATATACATACCTATATATATCAAGACATATACATGTACACATACATATATACTTATATACATATATATACATATATATATATATATATATATATATATATATATATATATATACATATATACATACATACATATAAATATTCATACATACATATATATGTGTACATGCATCCATGTGTATCTATATATAAACAAATATATACATATAAATATATGCAAACATATACACATATTCATACATAAATATATATCTGCTTCACTCCGCGACTCGTCCCTCGACCTCAACTCCAAGCTCCGTCCCCTTCACCGTCCGATCCCCCGCAAACACACGACTCAGACTCCACGACTTCGACCACGACCCAACAATGACAACCTCGACGACGACCTCCGTCTTCCCTCGACCAGCCCGCCTTCACTCGACCAGCCGCCGCGAGTCACCTTGTGCTCGCGTCTTTATAGACCGGGGGAGGAGCGTGTATGTAAATTTGTGGATCAAATCGCGCTTGGAGGCTGGGCCACGCCACCCGATGTTCAGCCATTGGTCGGGCAAAAAGGGGGCGTGAGCCTCTCTTGATCCGAATTTCCTCCTAAAAGGAATCCACAGGCATGGCACTTGGGGGCGGGGCCACACCGCCCGACGCTCACCCATTGGACGGAGGAAAAGGGGGCGTGAACCTCCCCTGATCTGATTTCCTCTCCCGTAAAGGCATCCATTTGTACTCACGGCTCGACGCGTTCGGCAACAATCACCGAACGCGCCCTGGACAGCATGACGTTCGGTGTTGACAGGTGGTGTGGTTGATGGTTGTGGAAGGAGAAAGGCGAAGGTGGTGGGGGGTTTGCTGTGGTGGTTTGGTTGTTGGCAGGCATCGTTTGAGAATGGGGGTTAGGCGATGCTTGCGGGGTGGGGTTGTGGAGGTGAAGGTAGTGGCGGTTTGGTGTAGTTGTTCAGGGGCGTTGGTGGTGGCGATTTGGTTGTTGGGGGTGATTGGTCCAAAATAATGATAGATAAAGAAAAATGGCAAACTCAAAGCGTCGCAGCCCAGATGAATCACACATATTCCCTCTAAACAACAGGTGTGGACGAACTACACATGAACTTATCGATATATCTAACCTGAGGACCTTTCTGGTGAATTGCAAATTTCCACAGACGTAACAATATATATATATATATATATATATATATATATATATATATATATATATATATATATATATATATATATATATATATATATATATGTTCGTCTTTTGGCTGCTCCCTGTTAGGGGTCGCCACAGTGGATCATCCGTTATGATCCGCATAGTGATTTGGCATAGGTTTTACGTCGGATGCCCTTCCTGACGCAACCCTGGTCGCCTCTTACGACACAGGGATATGGATTGGGTTTCGCCATGATTCCGGGCTGCCCTACACCCTTTCATAGCACGGCCCAGTGCAGAGCTCCCGTCCTCAAGCAATCCTCCAACCCAAGCCTCCGAGTAGCCGGATTACAGGCGCACGCTACTACGCCCGGTCATATACATATATACATATATATATATATATATATATATATATATATATATATGTATATGTATATATATATATATATATATATATATATATATATATACACATATATACACATATATATACACACACACACACATATACATATATATATATATATATATATATATATATATATACATATATACATATATATATATATATATATATATATATATATATATATATATATATATATATATATATATATATATACACACACACACACACACACACACACACACACACACACACACACACACACACACACACACACACACACACACACACACACACACACACACACACACACATATATATTGTTGTGGTTACCAAATTCGCAAACCACCATTCAGGTCCCTTAGGTGAGGTATCTCGGTAAGTGCATGTGTAGTTAGGCCCAAACCCGTTGTCTAGTGGGAATACATGTCATTTATGCGAGCTGCGACTCTTCAGGATAGCCGTTTTTCTTTTACTATCTTTATTTTGGACCAACCGCCATGATCACAACCACAACATCAACCACCGACCACAACCACCGCTTCACCACAACCGCCACGACCTTCACGTCACACCTCGCAACCGTAGCATCGCCACCGTTCTTGCCCCGCTGTGGGTACCGGTGTTGGACTCATGCAGAGCGCGCGTCGAACAGCGTGTACAAAATCACGGATTTTGTGCTTCAAAAACGGATCAAAAACGACACACGCCCACTTTTTGCCGTCCAATCGGTGAGCGAGGGACGATTTGGCCCCGCCTCCAGGACGATCGATATATGCAAATTTGTGGATCAAGAAGCCTTCACGCCCACTTTTTCTCGGGCCAATGGGGAGCGAGGTGAAAGGTCAAAGGGAGGGGGTCAAAGGCGAAGCTACGGGGGGGATAAAAGGACCGTGTTCGTCAGTCAGAGCAGTGTGGAAGTCTGGAGCCCGAAGCCTGCAGTAGCTGGAGAAGCTGAAGAGAGTCGAACGAGGAGAGCCCAAAGAAGAGTCCAGGGTGGAGAGTCCAGAGGCGGAGAGGCGGCAGCGGCGAAGGCAGACGAGGGGGTGCTCGCGACGGTGCCGGGAGCTGCACGCCCGAGGAAGGCCGGCAGCGCGACCTGGGGGTATTTCTTTTCCTTGGTTTTGGGTATGTGTTGTCGGTGCCGTCTGTGAAGTAGAATTGTATAAGTGTTGCCGTGTGCTCGGTAGTCGGTATTAGCTCTGCACTGTGTTTTCACTTTTATATTTGCTTTTTGTGTGAATGGAATTGTGTTTCTTCTGTGTGCTTTTGGTGGAATTGTATTTGTGTGCTTCCCGTGTGCCGCGAATAAATGTGCTTTATTATTGAACTGTTCTCCCGCTTCGCTTCGTCTTTTTCTCCCATTGAATCCTCATCTTGCTTCACGTAAAGGGTTGGTAGTGGGCTGAATACACCCGATAATTAATCGGACCGTCGAGGTCGACGATAACACCGCTCGGTTATTCTGATAGTACGGAACGGGTCGCTTAAGTGGCCCGTGTCCGAAGTCGACCTGCGGCGAGGTGCGATCGCCCGGTCTACCCTCCGCGTGGGTACTTAGGTAGGTCGAATTTGGCGAGCAACCCTATCCCACGCGGGGGCTGATTGGCTCGATCGCGGTGAGACCGAAAGGTCCACCCGTGACTGGTTCCCGGCGTTAGTCCGAGAGGGTCACGACTGGATTGTCCGTCCGGTGGGCGACGTGCCGCGATTCGAGTTACGTGGCCGTCAGCACGCCGGCGGGCGCGAATCCGCAACACTGGTGTCAGGTCGTGCGATACAAATTCATCGTCCTCCTCGCGGCACTGGTATCGGAGAACAGGAAAACAGGCTCTCCTGTCTCCGGCTAAATTCACGGGAATCGGTCCAGGGGTGAGAGAAGCGACCCCCGATTCCCTCCAAATTACGAGCGAGCGAAATTAACCCTTCACGAGAAGCAAGATGGCGTCTCAAGGCGAGCGGGAGCCGGGGGTATTAGAAATGTATATGTGTAGTAATGTGGAATCCATGGTCCAGGATGGAATCCCCGTGCAGGAAATGTTGATTGTGCAGGAACACGGACTCGCCCAACTGAACCCAGGGCCCGAGGTGGGTGCGGCAGCGGCCGCGGTGTATGACACCTCCCCCCCCTCTCCACCAAAACCCTTCCCCGATCCCTGCCGAAACGGCTCACCCAAGCGCACCCGACATGGCCCAGCTATTCACCATGCTGGCAAAGATGAATGCGGAAATGATCGAAAAGATGGAAGCGAATATGAAAAACGAAATGAAAGGCATGAACGAACAAATGAACGAAAAGATGGATACAAATACAAATGAAGTGAAAACGACGATGGATGCGAATACACAGCAAATGAGGGAAGAAATGAAAAAGCTGCGGGGTGAGACGCAGAACATGGGCCGATGCCTGCAGGCGGGCATGAAGGCCGTGACAAAGGAAATAATAGTTGAGACAAGGGAGGTAAAGTGTGAAGAGTTGGCAGAAACACGGGAGATAGAAAAAATAGAGGAAAGACTACACGAGGAAGACGGGGTAAGTGACGCACACACACACACACAGAGGTAGTGGAGGATAATGGGGGTGAGCTGGCGGACTGGGTAGAGACCCAATGCGAGCACCTGGATGGCCTCCTCCAGGAACGAGGGGAGGGAGTATGCCCCCTTGAGGCGAGTCACGACCAGGTGAGTTCGGTCGTGCTTTGCGAGGTTGAGAGGACGGGTGCTGTGGACAGGTGCTTGGAGAGCTTGGGGGGTGTAGAGGCCCCGGAGACCCTTGTGGGGACACGAATCCCCAGTGTGGTTGTCCCTGTGTGTGTGGTGCAGGGTGTGAGTGCGTCCCCGTGTGTGGCAGCGACCCCGTGTGTGAGTGGTGTGGTAGCGATGGTGCCAGAGTGCGTGCTTCCCAGCACGCCGTGTGTGGATGAGGCACGGAGTGTGGATGAGGCACCGCGGTTGAGTGCCCCCGCGTGTGTGGATGAGGCACGGAGTGCGAATGAGGAACCGCGGTTGAGTGCCCCCGCGTGTGTGGATGAGGCACGGAGTGCGAGTGAGGCACGCGTGAGTGAACGGCCGTATGCAAGGGAGACCGTGTGTGTGAGAGAGCGTTATGTAATGGAGATGTCGGTTGGCATGCGGGAGCACGCAGCCGCGTCTCCCCGTGTGAGTTTGATGGAGTGGACTGTGTGTGTCGTAACACGCAGGTATGCGTGTGTGGAATGGAGACGGAGACGGCGACAGAGGAGAGAAAGCCGAGTAGCGGCTGTAGTTGTTTCGAGGACCGTGCCGGGTTCGCCCAGCAGTGAGCACGAGGTTCGTGCTGTGCAACGCACGAGACCGCCACGTGCTCGCTTGCGAGAGTGAAGTCCCGGTCCGGAAACGCACGCGGTGGATTTGCCGATCCCGCGGACGGACAAAGTTTAGGCAGGTAAACGGATTTGGACCGGACGGGTTCTCCGCGCGATCGTGTGTGTTAAGCTCCAACGGGCAAAGCACATGTGTCCGCGTGGGGAACCCCTCGAGACGTGGGGCTTGTGTTTTTTTTTTATGCGCACGGTGACGTCGTGGCTGCACGTGGGGTTGGAATCCGGCAGGAGGGGTATCTCTGCCGGATGGTCCCGTCCAAGGAGGGACGAGGAACACGTGCAGCTGCATGACGTCACGGGCAGGTGCAAAGTGCGCGAGCTCTGAGTTGCCGCGCAGGTGCTGCGCATGGAAAAAAAAAAAAAAAAGCAAGCCTCACTTTCGGGTGTACAGGATTCCTGGGCAAGGGGTGAAAGACCCCCTTACCCGGGGCACAGGATGGAAACTAGTTAGGGGGAAGGGTTAGCTTAGCTAGACCGACTTCATGGGGCAGGGGTAAGTCCTCATGGAGTCCGTGGAATGGATTAGTTAGAGGGATTGTAGCCAGATTTAGGTTGGGAAAATGGGGAATGGGATTATTTGAGACAGTGACAGACTTTGAATGTGTAGAGGGGACGTAGTTTAGCGATGTAGTGTTAAAAGGAACGTGCTATAGTGTAAGGGACGACGTGGGAGCACGAGTTAGTTAGGGGGTGCAGTTAAAAGGATGGCAGAGTTCAGTGGTGTGTGTGTTGAAGAGTTGTGAGGTGAGTACATGATGAGTGAGTGAGGCCAGCGGGTCTGTGTGAGTGGAGTGAATGGGGAATGCATGGTGCGATGAGTGATTGGGGGGAGGAGTGACTCCCGCCCAAGGGACCCCGGGGTCAGTATAAAGTGAGTTAGGGGGTTAGTCAAATTGAAAAATGGAGGTTGTTTTGTTGTTGGTGTGAATGTAGGCTCGAAACCCGTTTGGAGGGGTGCAGGAGCCCTGTTGACGGGCTTGGGAGCGTGGCTGCGAAAGTTGAGTATCGCTGAGTGGGTACCCCGGGCACCAGGCTAGTCGGCCGCGGTAGGCCATGGGCCCATGGTGGGCCGGGATAGAGTAGTGGGCACGGGTGCGCCTGCTTGGTGCGGGGGCCCGGGGCGCCATTAGCCGCGTGGGCAGTGTTGTGGGCAAGGGTGACCCTCGGAAAGGGGCCCGGGAAGCCAGCCTGCCACGTGTGCGTTTCAGGGGAGGTGCCATGGGGGGCATTCCCCGGTGTTAGGGAGCTGGTAGGCTCGGAGGCAGTGTAGTGCCTGGGGGTGCCATAGCGGGAGATTCGGCAGAGGGTCGTGCCTGCCAAAGGGAGCCACGTGTCCCAGCCATGAGACCGTGTGAGGGCACGGAGAGAAAATTGGGGGGCGAGGCCCGAAATTGTGAGGACACCAACACAGGCGACGGGAATCTGGGTTGTTAGAACCAATAATTTAAGCGAGAGGCGCTTGTTGAAAGCCCCGGGGTAGTTTAACAGTTAAATGGTTAGGGTAGATTAGGAGATGTACCCCTCCGCACCATCCATCCCCTCGCTCTCGTTGTGGGCCGCTGGACCCACTTTGTGTTAGATCGTCGAACTCTGGGGAGGCCATTCTGAGGCTTGAGTTGGGCCTCGACACAGGACGTCAGCTCTCCCTTGTTCCCCTCTGGGAAGGGAACGTAGGGGTTGGGAGTAGGCTAGGTGACAGAATAGGTTAGCCGAACAAGGACGATAAAGGGGGTTAGGGGACGATTTATAGTGGGGAAGTAAAAATAAAAACAATAAAAAAATAAGTTGGGGCTAAATTGGGGTTTGACAAATTAAGGGAGTGGGTATGTACAGTGACAGGCAAAGGCGATAGGTGGGAGGGAGACAGGTAGGTAGGTCCGAGCCCGCCCTCCAAGTGGCCAGCACCACCGCACTCCCTCCACCAACCTCCACTGAACAGCAAGAGCTGGCCAACTTCATCGGCTGGCCGTGTTTTGCTTCAAGGCGGAGGCCGGCCAACTTCATCGGCAGCTGTTGTTTTGCTGCAAGGCCTGTGCCATCGGCTGGCCGTGTTTGCTTCAAGGCCTGTGCCGGCCAGTTCATCTGCCCGCTATGTTTGCCTGCAGCGGCCTTCTTCTGCGGGCTGTGTTTGCCTGCTCACCTTTGCCATGCCATGCCCACTGCCCACGTTCACCAGCCCCGTTCAATTTTTGCTTTGCCCCCCCTGTTCATTTCCATGTGCGCCAGGATCAGAAACCAACAGTTTGCAAGCTGCGAGAACTGCCCTGTTGGCAGCTACAACACGGGCCTGCAGTGGCGGCCCGTGCACCGTGTTTGTGTTCACCCATCCATTCGTTGTGCTCATTGCGTGTGCCACTTGAGCTGGCACGGAGACTGCGTTGTGCAGCCCATGCACCGTTGTGGTTCACTGCGTTCAGTTCAAAAGGGAAGGCCTTGGACTGCGTGTGAGCAGCCAGCCACGTTCCCTGTCACCTGCATTGTTTGAGCCAGAGACTGCATGTGGGCAGCCTGGCTCCCTGCTAACTGCTTTTCTTTTGCAGAGTTCAGTGATCCTGGGCCATGGTTTAGTGTAAAATTTGTAAGTTAAGGTTAAGATGTACTGTAAATATGAGTGCGCCCCCGGCATGTTTGTCTTAGCGCCGGCAATTTTATTTAAGTCGTCCGTATGAGTGAGTTTGTTTAGATAGTTACGCAGCCCTCAGGTTATTTATTTTGGGGACACGAATACCATGAATGTCGCACTCAGGGATCCGTAGGTAAAATGTACTAGGGGAAAACTACACATGATGGCACACGAAAATTTGACGACTCGGGACGAGTCTGTAAAAAAGGGAGGGGGTAGTGTTGTGGTTACCAAATTCGCAAACCACCATTCAGGTCCCTTAGGTGAGGTATCTCGGTAAGTGCATGTGTAGTTAGGCCCAAACCCGTTGTCTAGTGGGAATACATGTCATTTATGCGAGCTGCGACTCTTCAGGATAGCCGTTTTTCTTTTACTATCTTTATTTTGGACCAACCGCCATGATCACAACCACAACATCAACCACCGACCACAACCACCGCTTCACCACAACCGCCACGACCTTCACGTCACACCTCGCAACCGTAGCATCGCCACCGTTCTTGCCCCGCTGTGGGTACCGGTGTTGGACTCATGCAGAGCGCGCGTCGAACAGCGTGTACAAAATCACGGATTTTGTGCTTCAAAAACGGATCAAAAACGACACACGCCCACTTTTTGCCGTCCAATCGGTGAGCGAGGGACGATTTGGCCCGCCTCCAGGACGATCGATATATGCAAATTTGTGGATCAAGAAGCCTTCACGCCCACTTTTTCTCGGGCCAATGGGGAGCGAGGTGAAAGGTCAAAGGGAGGGGGCCAAAGGCGAAGCTACGGGGGGATAAAAGGACCGTGTTCGTCAGTCAGAGCAGTGTGGAAGTCTGGAGCCCGAAGCCTGCAGTAGCTGGAGAAGCTGAAGAGAGTCGAACGAGGAGAGCCCAAAGAAGAGTCCAGGGTGGAGAGTCCAGAGGCGGAGAGGCGGCAGCGGCGAAGGCAGACGAGGGGGTGCTCGCGACGGTGCCGGGAGCTGCACGCCCGAGGAAGGCCGGCAGCGCGACCTGGCCGAGGTGGAGACGCACACCAGGGATAACAAAGATCCTCTATACCCCGAGCATCAGCAACCCCCTCCTGTTTCCCCCCGCGCTGAGATAGTGCGACCAAGGGGGCCCCTTTCCCACCCCCTGCCAGACACTGTCCGCGAGGCCCGCGGAGTGAGGCGCCATCGCCGCTCCGCGTCTCATCACCAGACGGGTAGGCGCGACCCGGTCTCGGCCTCAGGCCCGCCTCATTCTTGGGGGTATTTCTTTTCCTTGGTTTTGGGTATGTGTTGTCGGCGCCGTCTGTGAAGTAGAATTGTA
The DNA here is from genome assembly GCF_056783735.1 of Eptatretus burgeri. Lineage (NCBI taxonomy): Eukaryota > Metazoa > Chordata > Myxini > Myxiniformes > Myxinidae > Eptatretus > Eptatretus burgeri. The sequence goes on from NC_140972.1 coordinate 3,119,692, forward strand.
TAAGTGTTGCCGTGTGCTCGGTAGTCGGTATTAGCTCTGCACTGTGTTTTCACTTTTATATTTGCTTTTTGTGTAAATGGAATTGTGTTTTTTCTGTGTGCTTTTGGTGGAATTGTATATGTGTGCTTCCCGTGTGCCGCGAATAAATGTGCTTTATTATTGAACTGTTCTCCCGCTTCGCTTCGTCTTTTTCTCCCATTGAATCCTCATCTTGCTTCACGTAAAGGGTTGGTAGTGGGCTGAATACGCCCGATAATTAATCGAACCGTCGAGGTCGACGATAACACCGCTCGGTTATTCTGATAGTACGGAACGGGTCGCTTAAGTGGCCCGTGTCCGAAGTCGACCTGCGGCGAGGTGCGATCGCCCGGTCTACCCTCCGCGTGGGTACTTAGGTAGGTCGAATTTGGCGAGCAACCCTATCCCACGCGGGGGCTGATTGGCTCGATCGCGGTGAGACCGAAAGGTCCACCCGTGACTGGTTCCCGGCGTTAGTCCGAGAGGGTCACGACTGGATTGTCCGTCCGGTGGGCGACGTGCCGCGATTCGAGTTACGTGGCCGTCAGCACGCCGGCGGGCGCGAATCCGCAACAATATATATATATATATATATATATATATATATATATATATATATATATATATATATATATATATATATATACACACACACACACACACACACACACACACACACACACACACACACACACACACACACACACACACACACACACACACACACACACACACACACACACACACATATATATATATATATATATCCACATATAGATTGTATACATATACATATATAGACATATACATAGCCTGGTGTTGCCGCAGTGGTTAGGGCAGCGGCTTGGGATCCAAAAGGTCCTGAGTTCAAGCCCCGTTGGGCCACTGAATTAATACACCAGGGGGTTGACTCAGCCTATCATCCTTCCGAGGTCGGTGAAATGAGTACCAGTGTACTGGGCCGGTGTATACCCCGGTTAAAATAGGTGTACCATATCCCTGTGTCGTAAGAGGCGACCAGGGTTGCGTCAGGAAGGGCATCCGGCGTAAAACCTGTGCCAAATCACTATGCGGATTATACGGATGATCCGCTGTGGCGACCCCTAGCGGGAGCAGCCGAAAGAAGAAGAAGAGACATATATATATATATATATATATATATATATATATATATATATATATATATATATATATATATATATATATATATATATATATATATATATATATATATATATATATATATCGTTGAGGATTCAGTGGTGGCGGGATTTGCACGTGACTCTTGATAGCCAAATGTTACAGATTCGGCGCCACCCTAACCACCGCGTTTCCGGGGTTATAACGCCGGCTTGTTCGGCACAATTCTCGGGTTACGCGTTTCGAACCACGATACCAAAATACACCTGTACCTTGCCAGCTGGGGAAATGGACCCCTGTTACAGACTGGTTTTGTCAGAGACTGAGCGGAGTCTACCAGTCTGTAACCATTTTCGTTTTATATCCAAATTAAGCGAATTGGTTCTCAGCACAGCACGAACAAACCCAAAGCGGCAACTTCATACGAATCAGTCCAATTTATTGGGGGACATCGGGGAACATGTCACAAGCAAAATATTCACGACAATGTTATCATTAATCGATAACCCCTTCTTACCTCGGGAGCTACGGATTATGGGTTTCGAATGGGACTCTAATGAGATAAGCCTTAAATGACATGCAGACAAGACACGGACAGCATGCAGACAAGACAGTACTTGGTGTCGTTTCATGGATGAGAGGAAAGTGTCAAAAGCACGAAGGTGGCTCGTGACAAGCCGATGTCCATGGATTCGAGCCCCAAGCTCGATCACGCCGCATGGCAAGATGGCGGCGCCGTACTCTTCCTTCTCAAGGCACCGCTTGCGCACACCCTCCTCAGCGCGTGCTGACCCCACGCAATGTCGACGGCATGAGACCGTCAGATTGATGGTGGGTCTCAGCTGGTTTCTCACAAGGTCCAGCTTTACTTTCTCGGACGATGGCAGACTTGACCCTGAGGTTCAGTTCCTGCCGATCGCAGACTCGGCGCACTCAGGTTCAGTTCTGCCGATCGCAGACTCGGCGCACTCAGGTTCAGCTTCTGCCGATCGCAGATGGCAGACAGACCTCATGCAGTCCCTTCCCTGCCTTTCTTTCGGCTTGTTCCTCACGAAAACGGACACAGCCGTTCCGTGTACAGCCGATTGGCGCCACCACGGCGCTCACGTCCCAGATCCACCCTGCCTTTCCTTCGTTCGCTCGCCTCGAAGCCTGACTGCTCATCCAGCAGATCGCGCATCGACACTTGTTGTTTCTCTCTTGCCTTCCCGGTGCACACTCGCCTCGAAGCTGACTGCCCAACTCCGTCCTCTCAGTTTTTTCCACCTTTTCTTTTTGGGGCGCGCCCCTTTTACGAAGCCGACAAACTCCTCCCTTCTCCTTTTCACTTCCTTCTCGAGGCCACTCCCTCTCAACCGACTGGGCGGGGCCTCGTCCGGAGAGGGGAAGGAAGAAGAAGAAGCTCTCGGTACACCACCACCACACGAACAATAAACATGCATCCTACACCTCCCGACGCACATGTAGCGTTCATTTACCGAACAACCTGGCTAAACATGCATTTAATGGGGGGGGGGGGTCTGGGCTAATCCTATATTTAATATCATACTAAGGGCCATTTCCCCAACACGACCCCCACCTTTCTCCCGAGGCTCTCCCGAGCCTCCATCTGGGGCTGCCCACGGTAATGGCCCTGTCCAACGTACAGCAGAGATCTCCCATTTACTCTAACCCACAACATGGGAAGCACATAACTCCAAAAACCAGTGTCACAGTAAGACTGGCATGTCCCTATCCTCGTGTGTCGGGTCACCAATCTAACAAACAAATTCACACTCTATGCACACTACTTAACATTCTAATTATGGATTTGAACGGGAGGGCATTCAATTTTACTTTTAACACCAATATTGGCATAAGAGCAGAACATTCAAAGGTTCAAAGTTCTTTCACGTGTTCGCTCCTTCATGCCCCCTCCCGGCAGTATTGTCCATTCACCCCTGAGGATTTCCTCACTTCGTGGCCTTATTGGCCTCTCACCAGGTGAGTTCAGTCGGCCCATTGGCCTAATCTCACCAAGAGTTCTTCGGCCCACTGAGCCCACAAAATGGCATGAATCTTCGGCCGCAACGGCCCACAAAATGTCATGAATCTTTGGCCACAACAGCCCACAAAAGCCCTTTGACCTCAATGGCCCACAAAAATGCTACTCACAAGCAGCAGCAGGCAACAAGCCCTGCATTGGACAGCAGGTGACACAGCAATTGTGGTATAGTGATATCGATGGTAAGCAAATGCAGTTTGGAGGTGTTCTCGAGGATGCAAATGGGTGTGATGACCTCAGACCAGGTGAGATGGAGTGTATGCTTAACCTTAGTTGCCTGACTTGCTATGGCAGAACTTGTTTTGGTTAGGTTCTCTTTTTTTTTCTTTTACAGACAGGATGGTGTGTGTGTTTCTTACTCAACTGTTATCTTCATGGATATGTGCTCATGACATTCTGGTGGCCTCTCTGGCACTTGGAGAGGGTGACCCAGCCTGGCCCTTGCTAACCAATTTTTCCATCAACACTTTCCCATCCCATTCCCATCGTACCAGGTGTCACACATGAATGGTGTGGAGGAGAGGCCATTGAACCTAACCATTTACTTTTAGCTCTAAACAATGAACCAAACCCTGCTATGGCGAGAATGATCCTAATGACCCATTTTTCCCGACCTGGCACACCGTTCCATTCTATTAAACCTGGGCAAGGCCCTTATTTGTCTTTTTCCATTTGGTGGTGCTCGGCATAACTCAGTGGCTGGGGAGTGTGACGACTACGAGGCCTCTTTGCCTGCTTCCAATCGGGGGTGGAGGACACCCAGCGACCCTGGGGCTCACCTGAGCATGCCAATGGCGTTCCTAACTAAGGGGTGGCTCCCTCTTGCCCCATACTGTGCTCTCCGAGTACTAAACCTACTGTGCTCTCATAGCACCCATACTGTGCTCTCATAGCACCTATACTGTGCTCTCATAGCACCTATACTGTGCTCTCATAGCACCCACACTGTGCTCTCATAGCACCCACACTGTGCTCTCATAGCACCCATACTGTGCTCTCATAGCACCCATACTGTGCTCTCATAGCACCTATACTGTGCTCTCCTGGCACTAAAACCTACCATGCTCTCCTGGCAATGAACCTACCGTGCTCTCCTGGCACTGAACCTACCATGCTCTCCTGGCAATGAACCTACCGTGCTCTCCTGGCACTGAACCTACCGTGCTCTCCTGGCACTGAACCTACCGTGCTCTCCTGGCACTGAACCTACCGTGCTCTCCTGGCACTGAACCCTGCTGTGCTCTTTTGGCACCTCCGATAGCCTTCACCTGCCAAGATCCCCCAAAGCCCTGGTGCCCTATTTCCCGACTCACCAACTTCCCATACCATGTCACTCTCCCAGCCAGTACCCCCATACCTTGGCCTGCACCTACCCCTCGCAGTCCGCCTGCACAATGGAACAGCAGCCAGAATCCATGTCAAATCCTCTAAGTCCCCCTAACCTACACTAACTTGGTTAAGAGACTCCTACCAACAGGGTACGTCGTTCACACTCACTCTCCTCATTCGCAAAATCATGCCATTCACCCAAACACTTTAGTCATTCATTCCACAGTGCCACACACCCAGCCCACAACACCATCCAACACCTTTCACTTTTATGTGAAAACAAAAACACACCAGTCCCTCGGATACCACTTGGTCATCAGATTTAACCAGTACACTTTTTCATCAAACCCCAATCAATTTGTCACTACGTCCGTCGTCCGTTGGCCTCCTCCATACTGCTCTAATCGTTTATTTCCAACAATTTAAACAAGACATCAAAATCTCTTCACCAGCCCCATGGAACCTCTCCATGATTGCAACTCGGCATTTCAATCCTTCCTCAAACAAGCCACCCTTTCTCATCCAACGCTCTGCCTGTAATGTCTCCACCATTTTTTTCAATAAAAACCCAAATCCACTCGTGCCACTCTTCTCCTTTCTGTCAGTCTCAATTTGTAATCGCTTTCGGTACAATTTTCAATCAATTTCTTCAATCCCAATATGGCCTGCTTCTTTGGCTCATTGGAAGGGGAGTGAAGGAACGAATCCCTCATTTCCCATTGCATGACCCCGCCGCCTTTCCGCCATGGCTCAAAGGGGTCACGTCTCAATTGGGGTCGTGGTCCACCCCCTCCTCTTCTCCAGGGTTTGCGGAAGTCAGGAAAACCCCAATCGGTGGAACGGCCTCCCCCTCTTCTCCAGGGTTCATGGAAATCAGGTAAACCCAAATCGGTGGAACGGCCTCCCCCTCTTCTCCAGGGTTCACGGAAATCAGGTAAACCCCAATAGGTGGAAGGGCCTCCCCCTTTTCTCCAGGGTTCACGGAAATCAGGTAAACCCCAATCGGTGGAAGGGCCTCCCCCTCTTCTCCAGGGTTCACGGAAATCAGGTAAACCCCAATCGGTGGAATGGCCTCCCCCTCTTCTCCATAACTCCCTAAAGACAGATAAACCCCACTCAGCTAGCCAAATATCTCGTGTGTTCAGAAAGGTTTGAAGACCAAGTGACACGCCAGTGCCACTTGCTACTCATCTGCGCTCGACCCCAAAGTTCCTGTGAGGCTGATAGAGAAATTAAAATCCAATTTCTAAAGCCTGCTCCTGGATGCAGCACCTCAAACTCTCAGAACCCATGTGGAGTTGTCCATTATGGTTTTTGTCCCCTGGCTCAAGTTCTGTCCTGGTGGCATTTCTATTTCCCCTTGCACCTCCAACCTATTTCCTATGTCACCATTCATTTCATGCTTAGGACTTCCACACACAGCAGGCTGCACACATTCCAAGGTTATGTGTTGACATTCCACACATTCAACCTTGCCGGCGCACTGACCAACTGCCTCACACTCCAGGGCTACATTCCCGAACGCCACGTGAGTACCCACACACACTTCGGCCTCGGCAGCACATACCGGTGATGTAGTCTGGAGTGTGGGCTCACAACATTCATTCACAGGCACTCCACACACACATTCAGGGGTCATGCATACGTGCACCCCATCGGACAGAGTCTCTTCATTAACATAAAATTCCATTTCTACCTTAAGCTCATCGTCCGCACCATGTATGCATGTACCCACGTACCTGCTTCGTTCCAGATTCACCTCTGTCCGGTCACGTCTCTCCAGCAGGTTGCTCATCATCGGTTCGCCCCACACCTCTGGGGCTGTCAGCTCCACATGCTGGACCTGCTCAAAATGTATTTCATTCGTCAATAACCCCATATGCTCCCTCAATGTCGCCATCACCAGGGTTTGCTCTAATTGTGGTGTCACTGGGCGAGTGATGTCAATCAAGTTCCGCACCACCAACATTACTCCATGTGGTGATGTCACACATCCCACATTATTGTGCTGTTCTACTTCCTGGCTCCATTTTCCTTTCCATTTGAGTCGTTGTTCCTCTCTGAGCCTTTTTAGTTGTTCGTTATCTTTCCGGAGTTTTTCCATCTCCGTGTACTCCAACTTTGCTCTCTCCTTCAGTTGGTCAATTTCAAATTCGTTTTCTTTTTGTTTTATATCCCACCGTCTCTCTTGTTATTCATTCTCCAATCTCGTCGTTTCCTTCAATTTATTGATTTCCCCTTCCTGCTTCATTCGTTGTTCTTCCAACATCTCCACGTTTTCCAACCTTGCTCTCTCCTTTAGTTGGTCAATTTCAAATTCACGTTCTTTTTGTTTTCGATCCCACTGTCTCTCTTGTTCTTCCTTCTCCAATCTCATCGTTTCCCTCAATTGGTTGATCTCCCTTTACTGCTTCATTCCTTGTTATCTTGCCAAAACGAAGTTTTTGCAACATATGTTAGTCAGCTTGTATGTGTTTTTTTAAATTACCTTCGCATTCTGCGAAAGGTTATGTTTTGGTCGGCGTGTATGTATTTATTTATTTATTTACTTATTTGTAATCTTGTGATTCGTATAACTCAAAAAGTATTAAACCGAATTGCATGAAATTTGGTGGGATGATTGGTTATTAGCCAGGAAGCATTCGATTAGATTTTGGGATCGTTCGGGTCAAAGGTCAAGGTCAAGGTCACGAAAAGGTCAAAATCGTCTTTTTACGATAACACGGTCAATTTTTATTCAATTTGCATGCAACTAACGCCAAAAAGTTCAGAATTCAACGCCTCATCTTGTGATATGCAATATGACACAATGATGCCCATACTCTTGTTACCGGTTAGGGGTCAAAGGTCAGGGGGGGTCACGACCTTGAAAAATATGCGGTTTTTGTCATAACGCGGTCAATTCTTGTCCGCTTTACATGAACCCAGCACCAAAATGTTCAGAATTTAATGCCCAATCTTGTGACACAATGACGTCATAACACATGTCACCGGTTGGGGTAAAATGACGGGGGGGGGGTCACGCCCTTGAAAAATATGCGGTTTTCGGCATAACTCAGTCAATTCTTATTCGATTTGCATGAAACCAGCATCAAACGAGATTACCGTCTCTTGTTGAAACGTTGTATTCACCGAGCTTGCGAGTGAAGACTCGCCAAAACGACGTGAGTTGATTGTTGTTTAGTCCGTAGCCCCCGAAAGTCGGGGGGGGGGTCATGACATTATAGATATGTGGTTTGTGTCATAAGACCATTCATATGAAACTAGTTCCCCACACTCATACCAAGAACAAAAAAAGTAGTGGCGGCGAAGGTATGCACTCTATGAGTGCCCGTTCTAGTTTTTTCTTTGTTTGTTTGTCTGTAATCACGTTTCGATCACTCTGCAGAGCACAGTTATCATTGGAAATTTTTGTAACTTCGCATATCAGAGTCCTATAGAGGTCCCTTTCAGTGCATAAAATTTTCAAGGTCAAGGTCAAAGGTCAAAGGTCACTTTGTCGCAGATCAGGGGAGTCGACGAAACCCTTATTTTTTGAGTAATTTTGATCAGATCGTCTTCAAACTTCATGGGAATATAGTTCATGGTCTGGCGCTCAGCTGATTAATTTTTGGTGGCGATCGGCCTTGACCTTCATGGTTAGCGCTGGAGGTCGAAAGTTTTTGACCCCAAGGTCAAATTTTGAAATCTTAGATACCATATCGAGTAATACCTCATATGAAAGCGCTTGATAAGTATTTTCCAGATCTGTCAAAAGTTTGACGCTATGACGTCATGACGAAAAAACGGATTTTTCATGAAAATTTTATTTCCTCAGTTCTCATCAAAATCTCTTGATATTTCATGTACAACGGTCCTGGAGAGATACCATTAACCGTACGAAAATATAAAGGTCAAGGTCAAAGGTCAAGGTCAAACATCAAGGTGGACGAAACCCTAATTTTTTGAGTAACTTTAATCGAATAAATAAGTCACTCATGTTCACATTTTGGCAAGATACTGGTCACCCTGGGGGTGACATTGTTTTTATTAATTCTTTTTGTTTCTTATCCCACTGTCTCTCTTGTTCCTCATTCTCCAATCTTGTCGTTTCCTTCAATTTATTGATTTCCCTTTCCTGCTTCATTCGTTGTTCTTCCAACATCTCCGCGTACTCCAACCTTGCTTTCTCCTTTAGTTGTTCTTGTCCTTATTTTTGTTTCCTCTCCCACTGTCTCTCATGTTCTTCCTTCTCCAATTTCGTCGTTTCTTTCAATTGGTTGATTTCCTTTTCCTGTTTCATTGGTTGTTCTTTCACTACTCTTTCTTGCATCTCATTCTTTAATCTTGCTTCGGCTTCTCACTGTTCGATCTGCAGTGTGGTTCCTTAACATTTCATTCTCCGTTCTCTTTCTTCCTCTCTCAACATCTTCAGCTCATTTTGTAATTCCGTCTCTTTGTTTTGGTGCTTCCGTAACTCAGGAGCTTTTCCCCCTAATTTCTTGCTCATCTCCGCATACTCCAACCTTGCTTTCTCCTTTAGTTGTTCAATTTCAAATCCATGTTCTTTTTGTTCCCTCTTCGCTTTTCCCATAATTCCTCTCTCATTTCCGCACCTCTTTTGAATTCTTCGCTCCTCATTTCGTCCATTTTCTTACCGTATTCCTTTAGTTGTTTCTGATATTTCTTTTTTCCTTCGATCGTCTGTTCTAGGCTTTCTCTTATCTGATTGCCTGATATTACCTCTTCCTTCAGTTGTTCCGATTCCAAATCGTGTTCCCGTTTTTCCTTTTCCAGCTTTGTTTTTTCCCATTTTTCCTTTTCCAGCTTTGTTTTCCATTCTTCTTCCAGCTTTGTTTTTTTTCCCATTTTTCCTTTTCCAGCATTGTTTTCCATTCTTCTTCCAAGTTCTCCCTATCCCAGGAGTTACTAATTTGCTCCTCTATTCTTTCTTTCAGTTCGCTCTTCTCCTGTTCCAACTCATGGGTACTCCACTCTACTTTCCTCATTTCTCCCTGTAGTTCTTCGAACTGTCTTGACTATTCCAACAATTTTTCCTTCCTTTGCTCCAGATATTTCTCTCCTCATTTTATCTTCTGTTCTGGGCTTTCTCTTATCTGATTGCC
>NC_140972.1:3134327-3149327 GCF_056783735.1 Eptatretus burgeri
TGAGTTATTTGTACGTTGCTTTTTCTCATTGGCAATTTGATGTGCGGTGGTGATATTGGGTATTTCGTGTCGTATTTTCCCAACAGAGCGTTGTGTGCGAATTACGTGTATCACCCCAATATAGTTTGCCTCCCCTGTGTGAATTGCCCCGTCCCATGTGGTGAAAGATATTGCTGAAATATTTCGACCCAGCCTCCTTTTAGACTTAGTGTTTTGTGCCCTTGTCATATGATAACTCGTAGCCAAACCATGTGGGCTCGAGAAGTGAGAGATTAACCTGATCAGGTTGACAGTCACATGGATGTCGATGTGAGCGACGCAATCACCCTTGACCCGGTCACTGAACCCGATATGTTAGGGAGCAATCCCATCATGACTAAATGCATGCGTTCGACCTTCTGGTCCGGGCTGACCCCGGTTCAACAACTCGACATGTATAACAGGGAGAATGACAGGGCAGAGGCTGAGCGACTCAGGGAGTACGACGCAGAGATAGCTGAAAGAGCAGCGGCAGAGGCTGAACACGTCAAAGAGTATGAGTGGCGAATGTTGACTGAACGACAACGGGCAGATGTGTCTGGTGCACCAGTCCCGGAAATTGTTCATGTTCGTTTTCCGGACTGGTCGGGAGACACGAAGCCAGAAACGTATCTGGAGATGGCGGAGAAGTTGTTCACTTCCGGTGGCATTGATGAGAGCTTGTTGGTCGGCCATCTTGTTAGCCATCTATCTGAAAAGGCGAGGGAGGTATATGCGTGGATGGCAACCTAGGACGTAAACGAATACCGGAAGTTGAAGGCCGACATTTTTGAACGCCTATGCGGTGTCCGCGTGTATTTATCGGCGTAATTTTTTCAGTTGGACTCGTCAGTCCAGTCAAACCTATGAGGAACATTCGCGGGTCTTGTTGGAACAGCTGCAGAGATGGTTCGAGGGGAGCAGCGTTGAGTTACCTCCAGCGGTTGCGGAATTCCTGGTGTTACCGTATCGATCAACAGCTTCCGCCAGACTTAGCGTTGCTTCTTGTCGATAAAGACTGTTTCCTTGTCAGACTGCGTCAAGCTTATTGATAAACATGTTTTGATGTGCAAAATGTTGCAAGCCACGCAGTCGCGTCGTAAGACGGAGGATTCTGCGGTCAAGACCGCCCCCCCGTCTGCCCGGTGGCTGGATCGATGGGAAGGGTTCCCCGATGCCCTCCACTGGTGGCGGTCGCGAGCTGCAGGCCAGGGCACGGCCCTGGTACGATTTCTGCAAACGCGTGGGGCACGGTGGAGACCGCTGCTTCTCTAACCCAGCTAGTCCAGCCTATCGAGGCAACCCGGCTGTTAAATCGGAGGGAGGTCAGTGGAGGTCATCAACTGGGCCCTCTCGCATGACGGTGCCATCGGTGACATAGGTCACTGCCACCGAGGCAAATTCCATTCATCCTCTGTATCAGGATTATTCAGGAACAGCCTTAGTGGGTGGCCCTGATTCGGTGGTGAAGTTTAAGGCCCAATACCTTCGGGATACTGGGGCGACGCTGTGTGTTCTCCGGGCGGGGGTAGTTCCGGTCTCTCAGATGCATTATACCGGCGAGTATATCGTCCTTCGGGGCATTAACCAGGTTCCTGGCCGGTATCCCCTTGCTCTCATCGAGGTCCGGAGTGACATTTTAACAGGTCCGATGACCTGTGCGGTGGTACCCTACTACCTGGTATCGGGGGTATCCTTGCTGATTGGCAATGATGCAATGGCCAGGGAGGAGTTATTGACTCTGACCTGTGGGGTGGTCACTAGATCCCAGAGCAAACAGGCGGAGAGAGTGGCGGAGTCAGACATATCTTCACTCTGGCCCGAGGAGCCTCGCGCCTCGACTCCAGCCTCCGACGGTGACGTTGCTTCGACTGAAGTCCACCCAAGCCTCCAGTCAGGCCAACCTCAGGAGCCGGGCTCATCAGGGACCGTTCCTGTCTGTGACACGGGGACTCCAGCTACTTGTTCGCCGGTCGGTGAATCCGGTGAGGAGAATCAGTCCTTCGAGGCGGTTAGCAACCCCAGTTCTGTGCCTGAGGTCACTCCCGCATTGTCTACGGTAACCAGTCTAGTGGAGGATCAGCACTTCGATCCCACCCTTGCCACCCTCTGGGATATGGGAGAAGACTCCAAGCCTGGACGAACAGGCTACTCTGTGAATGGTGCAGGTGTGCTGATGCATAAATATTCCCCCAAGAACATGTCCTCCACCCAGACGTGGAAGGTACGACACCGAGTTGTCGTACCAGGAAGGCATCGTCAGTCAGTCATGCAATTGGCCCATGACAATATTTCCTCGGGTCATGTCGGAGCAGTCAAGACCTTAGCCAAGGTCAAGGATCATTTCATATGGCCCGCCATGTCGCGAGACATCAAGCGCTATTGCGCTCGCTGTCCCATTTGTCAACGACTCGGAAAGGGAGTGAAGGTTTTCAAGGCACCCCTAAAGCCCTCCCCGTGATCAGGCAGCCTTTCCAGTTTGTTACCATGGATTTTGTCGGACCGTTGCCCAAAACCAGTTCCGGGAAACACTATTTGCTCACGGTCATGTGTCAGGCTACCAAGTATGCAGAGGCTTATTCCCTGGAGCAAGCTGACTCCGCCCATGCCATAGAGTCTCTCAAGGATATGTTCAGTAGGCATGGGCTTCCGACTAAATTACTTACGGATCGAGACAGTGTGTTCTTGTCGGAAGTATTCGAAGGATTCCTGTCCGAACTAGGTGTTCAGCACCTGACCACCAGTCTGTAGCGTCCTGAATGCAACGGCGCCTGTGAGCGGTTCAATGGGACGTTCAAAACGATGATCAAGGCGGTTACTGATCAAGTTGGTGGTGCGTGGGAGCAGATGATCCCCTGGCTCTTGTTCGCGTACCGGAGTGCTTCGCATCGGAGTACCGGGTATACTCCCTTTTTCTTGCTGTATGGTAGAGAGCCCAGAGGGCCCTTGCAACTCCTGTTTGAACGTTGGGTAGAATCCCCACTGTCCACAGAACGTTCCATACCGGACCACATCCAAGAGACTTGCTCGAGGATACACGATGCTATAAAAGCGGCCTGTATCAGCCTGACAGATCAAGCCGTAGAGCGGATGCTCCGTTACGACAAGAAGGCGAAGGCGGTGAGTTTCAAAGCTGGCGATCCGGTTTTGGTCCATCTGCCACATGCGGAAGGCCCATGGTAACCTATTATCAGGGGCCTGATCTCATCCGTGAGGAAGTCGGGAGCCATACTTACGTGGTGGACATGCCAGACAAGCAGATAAAAAACGGATCACCCATGTCAACGCGTTGAAGCCGTGGGTGGGGCGACCGCACACGGTTGCTCTAATAGGTGCCGCGGAGCACAGCAGCGACCTCCTAGGTGAATGAGGCAATGCAGGATGCGTCTCGGAGTATATCACTCCAACTCCCCTCGAGGTGTCCTATGACCCAAGCCAATATTGGGTGGATCAAAGACCCACGAAAGATCAGTTGCCGCAGTTGGAGCCTTTGACTCAACCACAGAAGAGGGATATGCAGGTGCTGTTTCGGGGCTATCCTAGTCTGTTCTCCGACAGGATTGGAACCATGAGAGGTGTTCTCCATAACATCGACACCGGTGACCACCCGCCCATACGCCAATCATTCTACCATGTGTCCCCAGAGAAAACTGACGTCATGAGACAAGAAGTCTCCAAGATGTTGGATTTGGGTGTCTGTCGACCCAGCAACAGTGAGTGGGCCTCTCCGCTCATTATAGTCAAGAAGGCAGACGCCACTTGGCGGCCTTGCATCGATTACTGTCGTCTCAACAGCATATCAAAAGGGGATTCGTACCCGCTACCCCATCTTGACGACTTGGTTGATCGTCGAGGGACCGCGAGGTTCATCACTGTCCTTAATGCCATGAAAGGCTACTGGCAGATCCAGCTCACAGATCGGGCGCGTGAGGTCAGTGCCTTCTGCACGTCTTTTAGCCACTTTGAGTTCACGGTTATGCCATTTGGAGTCAGGGGCAGCCCGGCTACCTTCCAGCGAGCCATTAACCTGATTCTCGCTGGGCTCGAAGAATTCGCTGTGGCCTACATCGACGACATCGCGGTGTTCTCCCATATGTGGGAAGACCACATTAAGCACCTCCAGGCCGTCTTTTCACAACTATCGGAGCATAATGTGACTCTCAACGCCGCCAAATGCCATGTGGGGCGAGGCCGAGTGAAGTACCTCTGTTATGAAGTGGGCAGTGGGCAATTGGCTCCGGTCAAAGCCAAAGTAGAGGCCCAAGTGGATTTTCCGCCGCCCGCCACCAAAAAGGCTCTCAGACGATTCTTGGGAGTTACCGGTTTCTACTGGCGGTTCATTCCGCGGTTCTCAGAAATCGCTGCTCCCTTGACCAACCTTCTCCGTGGCAGTAAGAAAGGATCCATATCTCTTCTGTGGACGTCAGAGTGTGATGCGGCGTTCGATGCACTGAAAGGAAGCCTTGCCAGCCGACCGGTTCCAAGGGCCCCTGATTTCTCATTGCCATTCCAATTTTTCACTGATGCATCCGATCTCGGGATCTCAGCCGTGCTCACAAAACGAGGATGATGTTGCGAAACCCATCATCTACTACTCTCGCAAGCTGTTGCCCAGGGAGCGGAACTACAGTACCGTGGAGAAGGAGCTCCTCGCTATCATGGTGGCAATCCAGGTATTCGCTGTCTACATTGGCCATGGACCCATCACCGTCTTCAGTGACCACCACCCGCTCGGTTGGCTCAGCCAATCCAAAACCTCCAACCAGCGTATTCTGCGCTGGGCGCTTCTCCTCTCAGAATACGACCTCACAGTCAAACACGTGAAAGGAGTGGAGAACAGACTAGCTGACCTCCTTAGTCGCCATCTAGTAGACAAGGAGCACCAAGGTTAAGTTAAGCCCACAGGTGAAGAGGGGATACCGGTTTGGGGCCCCTTTGTTCCTCCCGAAGGAGCCTTGCTCCTCGGTCCGTTTTCCCTCCTGTAAACACTTTCCACAACTTAAGTTTAGTTCCCTTTGTCTCTCTATTGTGGTGTGGGCGATGGGTAAATAAGGTGGGGTAGATATTAATGTGGTGTAGTGTGTTTAATATTGTGTTGTGGATGAACATTGTTTATTGTACAAGAATGTTAACGATCACCGCCATCATATTGCCCTGTGATTTGCAACTAGTACAATAACTGGTTTCAAAACGCCGTCTATCCGACGGGTTTTACTGTAGGTGGGGAGGACTGTGAGAAAAACCATGTTCTCACCAAATTTAGTGTCCCGCCCACAACGTCACGTGACCTTTTTCAGGCTCCCAGGGATTGGTGGGCGAGTCGGCACGTGGGGTGTGGGCCGCAAGAGAGCCGGGGCACCATTGTTGACGAAGGACGTGGCTCGAAGACCGCAAGTGGAAAAAGATACCGAGCGCTTCGAATCGCATGTTTTAATGCGATTTCAAGTGATTTTAAAGACTCTCGACAGCACAGTCACGCTGATCGTTGATAGCTCCGTCGAACGGAATGAGTTAAATCCGGAAGAGTGTGATCGTTATTCCCGGATATCGTTGAGAGGAGCTGTGAGTTGCACGACCTGTTTTTGGAACTCTATTGTTGCCAAGAGTTCTGGCAGGTTGTTGTGCTGTGTATTAAATACTGTTACCAGCCATTTTTGAGATTGAGCCAATAAAACATTGTGCCTACCCTCGAGGCCGACACAAAACACAGTGGTGTGTTTTGTTGTTCTCTTTGTCCACACGTGGACTGCTTTAAGCTCGGATATTAACGTCAGTATTCCGTGCTTGAAGATATTAAACCGCTGAGATCACGACACTATACATCCACAAATATATATATATATATATATATATATATATATATATATATATATATACATATATATATACACACACGCGCGCACACACACACACACACACACACACACAAACACACACACACACACACACACACACACACACACACACACACACACACACACACACACACACACACACACACATCCATATAATATATTTAACAAGCTCAAATGAGCTAAGATCCTCGTCCTCTTAATGATGACGTCATAAAAACGAATATGACGTCATTGTGATGTATCAGGTTTGCGATAAATTATCTGTGCTAATGCCCGGCTTGATTCCCGCAAAGAAAATTCAAACAGCTTGCTTAGTTTCGGAGATAATGGCATAGGGGATTTCCATTAGCAGTGATATTATGACGTCAACTCTTTTTTCTAGGAAGAATTTCCAAAATCGGAGATGGTTTCTGCCTGTGCGTGGGCTTTCTGCATATACATGGCAAGTTTCACGAAGATCCGATGAAAACTCTGGGTTGTGAAACAAAAAATGTCAAAAAATAGGAATAACGTCATAAAAATTGATATGATATCATGGTGATGTATCATGTGTGCGGTAATTTATCTCTGCTAATGCCCTGTTCGATTCCCGCAAACAGAATTCAAAAAGCTTGTCCAGTTTCGGAGATAATTTTTTAGGCGATTTCCATTGGCGGAGATATTTTGACGTCATAACTTTTTTTCTCGGAGGAATTTTCAAAATCGGAGATGGTTACTGTCCGCGCAGGGTAATTTTACATATATATGCCAAGTTTGAGGAAGTTTCGATGAAAACTGTAGGCTGTGAAACAAAAAAGTCCACAAGAAGAAGATGAAGAACAACAATGTGAGGAAGACTTAGAGATCCTCCCAGAGGATCTAAAAAAAAAAAACCCCCCATATATATATATATATATATATATATATATATATATATATATATATATATATATATATATATATATATATATATATATATATATATATATACATATATCAACTTTTACATGGTGAAGTGTGTTCACACAGAAATCAAAAGACATGAAAGAGGAAGGGGTAACAAAAGAAGTAATGACTATAAATTAATTATTAAAGCACCATCAGCTATACCACATAAAGATTGTTTAGCACACCACCGTTTTTCAAACAAGACAGGATCATGAGTTTCAAACTCAAAACAGACACGAGATGTGACCAATGCTTTAAAAACAATTAAAACATCATCAGCTACCAGAGTTGATGTCAAAGCCACCCAATGCTCGCCTGTTTATACATTTATCGTTTTTCAAAGACGAGTCTAATAATTAATTTTTTTTTTTATAAAGCATTGCAGTGAAGTATAATTATAAAGCAATATATGTATTTGTATATTGTAATCAGTAACAAGAGCGCAAGTGAGCACAATATACACCCTAACAAGAAGGTATATACAGAATTGTGCTACGACATGGAAAACAGCATCCTGGTTGCCATGGCAACCACTTTAGATGACGAACGTATGTCGCTACACACCGTCTCCACAGTCTGTGCCTATGTACCAAATATGAAACGTGAAAGTTGAAAACTTTGAGAGTTAGATTGCGGACAGGAACAGATGGAAAACAGCATCCTGGTTGCCATGGCAACCACTTTAGATGACGAACGTATGTCGCGACACACAGTCTCCACAATCTGTACCTATGTACCAAATATGAAACGTGAAAGTTGAAAACTTTGGGAGTTAGATTGCGGACAGGAACAGATGGAAAACAGCATCCTGGTTGCCATGGCAACCACTTTAGATGACGAACGTATGCTGCGACACACCGTCTCCACAGTCTGTACCTATGTACCAAATATGAAACGTGAAAGTTGAAAACTTTGGGAGTTAGAGTGTGGACAGGAACGGACGGACGGACAAACAGACAGACAGACGGACGGACGACCGGTATCAAATAATACGCCCCGATATATATATATATATATATGTATATATACATATATACACATATATCAGGGCATATAAAAATAGTGTGGTAGATAAAAACATTAGAAAAGAAACTAGAGGGGGAGCACTCGGGAGAGTGCAAAACCTCCGCCGCCAATACTGCTGGGTCACTCAAGTGAACTTTATATCTTATTCATTAAATATGATGTCAACAGTGCTGACAGAGTTATAGTTCTTTTCTCCAACATTTTTTTTTACTTAAAACATGTAGAAATGCAAAAAAAAAAAATGGAAATTTTGTTGAAAAAAATTGCAAAATTTTTTTTTCTCTAACAATTATTTTTTTTTGGGGGGGGGGGGGTTGGAAATCACTTAAAACATGTAGAAATGCAAAAAAAATATTTTTTTTTCTCTAACAATTTTTTGGGGGGGAAGGGGGGGTTGGAAATAACTTAAAACATGTAGAAATGCAAAATATATATATATATTTTTTTTCTCTAACAATTTTTTTTTGGCGGGGAGACCAAGTCCAAAATCTCATGGCATGATCCTTGGACCATACCTAACCCCCCACCAAGTTTCGTCGAAATCCTAATCACTTCAAACGTAGAAATGCAATAAAAAGAAATTGAAATTTTGTTGAAAAAAAAGTTGCAAAAATTTTTATTTCTCTTACAATTTTTTTTGGAGGGGGGGGGTTGGAAATCACTTAAAACATGTAGAAATGCAAATTTTTTTCTTTTTCTCGAACAATTTTTTTGGGGGGGTGGGGGCGGGGTTGGAAATCACTTAAAACATGTAGAAATGCAAAAAAAAAAATTTTTTTCTAACAATTTTTTTTGGGTGGGGTTGGAAATTACTTAAAACAAGTAGAAAAGAAATAAAAAAATATTTTCTCTAACAATTATTTTTTTGGGGAGGGGGGGACCAAGTCCAAAATGTAATGACATGATCTTTGGACCATACCTAACCCCCCCACCAAGTTTCGTCGAAATCCGTCGAGGAGTTTTCCGTAATACTGTTCACAAACAAACAAACAAACAAACAGAAAGGGGTGAAAACAGTAACCTCCGATCTTCGATGGCAGAAGTTAAAAATAACTTGCATCAAAAAATTTAACATTTTCACGCTCACGCTCACGCTCACGCCGGGGGTATCGCTATAGCTCTCTGTTCTTCGAACAGGCGAGCTAAAAATGTCAATGTTCTGCAGTTTACGTTTCCTTGACAGATAACTGGCAAGTTTTGCCTCAGAACACAAGCAGTTTGCCAAAAGACATTCACTTTTACACTGATAAAAGATATTAAAACCGAATTTCAAGACACAATGCGTAAAAAACAAACCGAGCCCCTGAATAATGAGTGACAAAATTTTTAAAAGCGGAGTGAACCTTGAACATTCAACAAAGGTATGAAAAACTGTCTCAGGGGTATCACAAAAAGGGCACAAACTTTGGGACAAAACGTTGCATGGTAAGATGCTGTGCGCCATCCGCCATTGTAGATCTGAGCACTTGACAATGGGTTCGTTGTACATCACGTGCCATTTTATTGTTGCAAAACGGTCGGTTTAAAACAATGCTTGCCAACGAGCTTGCAGCTCTGCAGGTTTGCTCAGAAAAAGAGTAAAAACACATAGCCCATACAAATAGGATTTCTCCATCTGATTAAAAGATATAAAACCTTGAAAATAAATTAAAAGATTTGGAAAAGGACATTGGGATAAAGGGAGGGCAGCTTCGATGTCTGGGTCCCATTTTAACTCAGTTTGCTTGAAAATTCGTAAAATCAGAGAAAATTCCACCAATATTTCTGACGGACCTCACACCGTTGGCTACAGCAATGTCAGCAGCTGACTTCTATCTTTGTACAAAGGGATTCTGAAGGTGTTTAACTGTGGTAACATTGACATCTATAAACTTTTGCATAAAAGAACGGTCACTACAGACCCCATGAAAAAAAGGATTAAACAATATTGGTTCATTAAAAACATCTGAAGGGAGTTAGCACCGGTATCATGGCGAACAGTAACAGCCTGCCATGCTTCCAGCATGCTTCTGTAAAACGGAGGGTCCAATGTTACATACACTCGCTTCATGTCAAGAAGACAAAGCTCATCACCATAGCCGAGTTTACCAGCTTGCCGAAGCAAGCAATGGGCAGAGGCTTTCCATGGGACGTCGAAGGAAAGAAGCCTTCGTACAGAAAGGAGGCTAAAAACCATCACTTTACTCGTCACGTCTATTAGTCCTTGTCCACCTTCAGCGATAGGCAGGCTTAGTATTCCGGGCCTGAGCCAATGTTTTCCCCCCCAGAAAAAAAAATCTATAAAAATGTTCTGAAGTTTTTTGAGGATAAAACCTGGGCCTGTAGTGTCTGAAAACTATGCCATAGCATTGATGCCGCAATGTTATTGATGACCAGAGTACGACCTCGGTAGAAAAGCTGCCTTAAAGTCTCCTCTATTTTAACAACCGCTGCTCAGTTTTAGCAATCAACAATTCCCAGTTATTTGAAATAAAATCAGGAGTTCCAAGGAAGACACCGAGGTAGCATGTTCCTTCACGTGTCCACTCAAACTGTCCTGGCAGGGCCGGAGGGGGGATTCCATTTTGTGGACCTAAGTAAAAAGCCTTGCTCTTTTTCCAATTAACTTTTGTTGAGCTTGCCAAGCTAAATTCATTGATGGACTCAACCAACGCACAAACATCATCATCAGAGTGCACAACCGCGCAGAGATCATCCGCGAAAGCGATGGCTATTCCGGGATTTCTAGAGGGTAGAGGATAAAACCCATGTAGCCGCGTGCGTAAACGGATCAATAAAAGTTCAATTGAAAGGGAATATAAGATACCAGACGGGGGCACCCTTGACGAATACCCCTGGTAACAGAGAAAGGCTGACTTAAGATGTTATTCACCTTGAGCAGATTAAAAATATTATTATACAATAATTGGATATAACAAATACTATTTTCCCCAAAACCAAACCCCCGGAAAACAGCAAAGAGATAAGAATGATCAATATAATGAAATGTTCAAATGCTTGAGCTCAGATGATAACAGAAACAGGTGATCATCCTCTCTTCAGGATAGGACATTCAGTCACCCTCCCGAAGGGACCGCCTCAGGTTAAACAAAGGAGACCGCCGTCTGGTGGACAACACCTCAGCACCGCTCCGACACACACTGCCACAATTTAACCCAGGAAGGTTACCCTGTGGTTTTCCTCCCATCATCAAAGAGGGGGGGGGGTAACGAAGGCTTTGCCCCAATCCCGTCATCCGGTGAGTTGCCCTGCTGAGTGCAGCTGCACAGGATTTACTCCCATGGAGGGGGTTTTCAATTTTCTTTGCGTTTATATTCTGTTTTGTGGAGTGAAGGGTTTTACAGTGGCTGGAGTGCAAATCCTGCCACTAACCTCCCTAAAAAAAGGTAACCCAACTGCAGGAGGACGTCCGCAGACACAGTTGGGCACTAGATATGGATGGCCGTTGGCTCACAAGGAGCTCCTCCGCCGTTTGACAGGTTTTGTTTTTAATCCTGCTGGGTGTCCATATCCAAACACCCTCCTCACCAAAAAACCTGGTGGGGGAGACGGTTTAGTCGCCGACAACCCGACCATGAAACGGGTTACTACAGGTTTACATGATACCTGTAACAAGCCACAGATCTAATCTGGCCTGTCCTGACAATAAGTCAGTCAGTGAGTCGTTGGAATGACATATATGTATATATATATATATATATATATATATATATATATATATATATATATATATATATATATATATATATATATATATATATATATATATATCTATATATATATGTATATGTATATATATATATATATATATATATATATATATATACATATATATATATATATACATATAAATATATATAAATATATATATATATATATATATATATATATATATATATATATATATATATATATATATATATATATATGTGTATCTTCTTCTTCCTCTTTCGGCTTGCTCCCGTTAGGGGTCGCCACAGCGGACCAACCGTCTCCATTTCGCTCTATCCTCCACATCTTCCATTGACACTCCAACCACCCGCATGTCCGCCCTCACCGCATCCATGAACCTCTTCTTTGGCCTTCCTCTTCAGCCAACTCTCGCCCTTTGCCAGTCATCGTCCCAACGTTCAGAGTTCCAACTCTCACCTCCACACTTCTGCCCTTCCCCCTCTCCCACTGCCTCCGGACTCGCCTTCCCGTCTCCTTCTCCTCCTTCACCCAGCAGTAGCACAATTTCCACTGGTACCCTGCTGACCACCGGTACCGGTGGCGGTCGTTGGTAACCCGGGCCTCGACCGATCCGGTATGGAAATTCGTTTTGTTGTCCGCATAATGATTTGGCATAGGTTTTTTACGCCGGATGCCCTTCCTGACGCAACCCTGGTCGCCTCTTACGACACACAGGGATATGGTACACCTATTCTAACCGGGGCACACACCGGGCCCAGTACAACTGGTGCTCATGTCGCCGACCTCGGAAGGATGGCAGGCTGAGTCAACCCCCTGGTGTTTTCGACTTGGTTTTATATATATATATATATATATATATATATATATATATATATATATATATATATATATATATATATATATATATTGTTGCGGATTCGCGCCCGCCGGCGTGCGAACGGCCACGTAACTCGAATCGCGGCACGTCGCCCACCGGACGGACAATCCAGTCGTGACCCTCTCGGACTAACGCCGGGAACCAGTCACGGGTGGACCTTTCGGTCTCACCGCGATCGAGCCAATCGGCCCCCGCGTGGGATAGGGTTGCTCGCCAAATTCGACCTACCTAAGTACCCACACGGAGGGTAGACCGGGCGATCGCACCTCGCCGCAGGTCGACTTCGGACACGGGCCACTTAAGCGACCCGTTCCGTACTATCGGGATAACCGAGCGGTGTTATTCGTCGGCCTCGACGGTTCGATTAATTATCGGGCGTCTTAGCCCTCGACCAACCCTTTACGTGAAGCAAGATGGGGATTCAATGAAAGAAATGACGAAGCGAAGCGGGAAAAACAGTTCAACAATAAGCACATTTATTTCGCGATGAACGGAAAGCACACATATACAATTCCACCAAAAGCACATGTAAAAGAAGAAGACAAAAAGCAAATGCAACAATGCAGATCTATCCGACTACCGGGCACTCGGCAACACTTATACAATTTTACTTCACAGACGGCGCCGACAACACATATTCCCAAAGCAAAAGAAAAGAGAACCACCCTCCAGGATGAGGGGGGTAGGCGGGCCTGGGGCCGAGACCGTGTCGGGCCTACCCGTCTGATGATGAGACGCGAAGTGGCGGTGGTGCCTCAACTCCGCGGGCCTCGCGGACAGTGTCTGGTAGGGGGTCGGAAGGGGGCCCCCTTTTGTCGCACTATCTCAGCGCGGGGGGAAACAGGAGGGGGTTGCTGATGCTCGGGGAAAGGAGGATTTCACAAAATCTCGGGTCCCGCGACGAGCGTCTCCACCACGACCTCGGTCGCGCCGCCTGCCTCTCCCACCGCAGTTCCCCGAATCCGACGCGAGCACCCCCTCAACCGCCTTCGCCGCCGCCGCCTCTCCACAGCTTCGTCCTCTTCACTCCGACTCTTGACTCGTCCCAACTCTTCACTGGCTCCGCGAACTCCCAACTGCGAACTGCCAACTGCGAACTGCCAACTGCGAACTGCTCCTCCACTTCCAACTGAACTGCCTGACGAACGCAGTCGTTTTTACAAGCCCCGCGGCCTCGCTCTTTCATCTTTGAAAGATGAAAGATGATGATGATGAAAAGATGATGAAAGACCCTCTGCCTCCGACCTTTTACCTCGCTCCCCATTGGCCCGAGGAAAAGTGGGCGTGAATGCTTTTTGATCCATGAATTTGCATATAGCGACCGCCCTCCAACGCCCTGGAGGCGGGGCCAAACCGCCCCTCGCTCACCGATTGGACGGAACAAAAGTGGGCGTGAGTCGTTTTTGATCCGTTTTTCTGCGGTAAGTCCGCGATGCTTCTGAACACGCTGCTCGGTGCGCGCCCTACACGAGTCCAGCATCGGTGCCCACGAGTGGCGCGAGATGACGGTGATGCGATGGTGGCGAGTTGTGACGGTAAAGGTCGTGGCGGTTGTGGTGAAGCGGCGTTGTGGTTGGTGGTTGTTGTTGTGACGGCTGTTGAGACGTGGTTGGTGGTGGTAATAATGGCGGTTGGTCTAAAATAAAGATAGTAAAAGAAAAACGGCTATCCTGAAGAGTCGCAGCCCTCATGAATGACATTTATCCCCTCTCGACAACGGGTTTGGGCCTAACTACACATATACTTACCGAGATATCTCACCTAAGGGACCTGAATGGTGATTTGCGAATTTGGTCAACCACAACAATATATATATATATATATATATATATATATATATATATATATATATATATATATATGTATATATATATGTATATATATATTTTTGTGGTTGACGAAATTCACAAACCACCATTCAGGTCCCTTAGGTGAGATATCTCGGTAAGTATATGTGTAGTTAGGCCCAAACCCGTTGTCTAGAGGGAATAAATGTCATTCATGCGGGCTGCGACTCTTCAGGATAGCCGTTTTTCTTTTACTATCTTTATTTTGGACCAGCCGCCATTATTACCACCACCAACCACGTCTCAACAGCCTTCACAACAACAACCACCAACCACAACGCCGCTTCACCACAACCGCCACGACCTTTACCGTCACAACTCGCCACCGTCGCATCGCCACCATTCTCGCGCCACTTGTGGGCGCCGATACTGGACTCGTGTAGGGCGCGCACCGAGCAGCGTGTTCAAAAACATCACGGACTTTCCACAGAAAACGGATCAAAAACGACTCACGCCCACTTTTGTTCCATCCAATCGGTGAGCGAGGGGCGATTTGGCCCCGCCTCGAGGGCGTTGGAGGGCGGTCGCTATATGCAAATACATGGATCAAAAAGCATTCACGCCCACTTTTCCTCGGGCCAATGGGGAGCCAGCTAGAGAGGTGAAGGGTCGGAGGCAGAGGGTCAAGGGTGAAAGAGCGAAGCCACGGGGCTTATATAAACGGCTGCGTTCAGCAGTTCAGTTGGAAGTTGAGGGTGGAGTGTGCGGAGTTCAAGAGAGTCGTCGGTGGAGCTGGAAAGAAGTGGTAGTAGTCAGA
>NC_140972.1:3156827-3164327 GCF_056783735.1 Eptatretus burgeri
TTTATGTTGGAAGTGATGATGGATTCCATAACCTTGCTGATAATTGGGAGAAGGCTGATTGATCTGGATTTGCAGGGATCTGTTTTTGCACCTTTTTTATGCAGGGCAGTGATGTTTGCTGATTTCCAAGCAGATGGCAAATGACCTTGAGCAAATGAGAGGGTGAATAGAACAGAGAGAGGGTGAGCAAGAGCAGAGGAGCAGGTTTTTAGGACACGTGGGCTGATGCCGTCTGGACCGGTTGCAGAATCTGAGTCGAGGTTTCACAGCAAGCTCTGCATCTTGTCAGGACAAAAGGACACAGAGTCCAGGGACAGCTGGGTGTGACTCGGTAAGGTGGGTGCAAAAAGCAATGGGTTTGGGACACAAGACTTAGAAGCAAACATAGAGTTTAGGCATTCAGCCTTTTCATGTGCAGCGTCAGTTGTGCAGCCATTTGAAGTAAGGGACGGGATGGAGGGGAAACATGCACCAGAAACAGATTAACTGGACACCACCAGGATTTGGAGGAGGGAAACATGTTTGAGAGTTCAGGTTTGAGATGAGAAAGATGTTGTTTCCTGGCTCTCCTCAGGATAGACACACACTTGTTCCAAGCTTTGTGGAAGGAACTGAGAATGCCTTCAGTAGGATTTGACTTCTATGAGGTGAAGGCAAGTTGTTTCAGGACAACTGCCTCACCACAAGCTTCACTGTACCATGGGTGGAGGGAAGGGTCAGACAACTGAAGACCGAACTAACTTTACAGAACTGTGTCTGAGATCTAACTTCGAAAACAAATTAGAGCTGGTCCAATTCCTCTGCAGTCTTATGCCGACATCAGAACAGACAGACTTAGTCAGGACACAGTTTCGTGAGGAAATGGCTTTTAGTCACAGTAAACAAAGTTTTCCAAATTATCCCCTACGAGACAGACCCGCCTTCAGAACCTTATCAGTGACTGTATGCTGGCTTCATGCATGCGATGTGGAAGGGAGAAGATGAGTGATTGGCAAGCAAGATGATATCGGGACAGGACTGACACCTGCACACCTCACACTTGTTCATCCTGGCTCCCACATCCTGACTGAAACAGGAACCCTCCATGCTCCGCTCCCCTCCTGCTCCTCACACAGCCGCAGCTGTGCCGTTTTCTTGTGGTCCAGTGACCTCACTCGCTGCACGGCTTTAAAAAGACTCACGCAGCTCATTTGGACGGACAGTATGTGTCAATTTGGTGCAGTATATGATGTGTGTAAAATGTGTTAAATTTGGTACGTAACAGCCAAGTTTGTTCTGCATTTCAGTCCATCATGTAAAACACTTGATAGGTCAAATTTTTGAAATTGCCAAATTGCTGTTTCCATGGCAACTATTATTTGGATTTCACAAGTATCGTGCTCTGCTGGACATCTTCTTTCTTGTATATTTATTTATTTAAATGTAAAATCTCCACATCCAATTTTATGGTGTGGTTGAGTGCTGTCCTCAAAGGACCTGCACTTGCTTTATCAACCCCTGGAAACTCTCTTTTATGGGTTGGAACATTACATCTTTTATTAAAATTTGAAGTTTATGTTGCACTTGACATGATACTGGTTTAATCTGCCATCCTTTGAACAGGTCAATATTATTGTTATTATTATTATTATTATTATAATTATTATTATTATTTTACACTGATCAAAGGCTGTGTATAAAATAGTGGAGATTGTATGTAAATCACCTGCAGATGCATTATAAAGACTTTAGATATCGGTGTTTTAAAATGTGAATAGTAGACAATGGATAAATGATATAGCATAATGAGCCATCGGTTCAGATAGAAACCATAAATAGGCTAATCAACATTGTTCATACCTCTCATAAGATTGGTGTTGGCTTCAGGTGGGATTGTAGCTTAAGGTCGATCCTTCCAAGATTGAAAAATGAGTAGCAGCTTACTGGAAATAGGGGACACCGCATCAGTAGCACAGCCGAGCTCCCAGAAATGATGCAACCAGCAGCCACAGGCTACATACGAAATAATAATTTGTCTCATCCTCACCATCTGTCAACCTCGTTTACCTCCAAAACTCGTGTCCACCACTATGACAGCTGAGGGTGTTGATATTTCATGGAGTCACTGTTCCTCAGCCCTAATAAGAGCTAAGTGGACAGCTATTTATGGGGATGTTTGGGATATCTAGTGTGAGTTCATAAATCTAGCAATTCACTGAGTGCACACTGGAACCAACATAAACGGTGGTGTCACTGTTTCCATTATACCAGTGGTTGTGACAGAATTTAAAGGCTGGAAATAACTCTTCAGATTAGACTCTTCACTTACTGGTGAGTTCAGCTTGTTTTGTTTGCACTTTTTCAAATTTCCCGAGCACGACACATTTTCCTTTTTCTTTTGGCTTTACGTAATAACCATATCAAAATTAATTAATTAATCGTCGTTTGGAAGAATAGGAATATATTTCTCAAAATTCATAATGGCTTAGATGAAACAACAACTTCAGAACGTTGAAAATGGCGTGAAAACAACAGCCTTTCGACAGCTTCCATCTTACATCAGAGAACTTAACATGACATCCCGGTGACATCAGAGACAATGTCATGGCAAATTGATTTGGGCTAATGTTTGACGAAGGGGGCGATGTCTGATTGGGTTAAGCTGAAAGTAAGTTGCAAAACTCATGTCTCGAGAGCACTTGACGAATAGCAAATGGGAAATTCAAATTGCTTTGCACGAGTCTGCAAACGCGGCACCTGAAATGTTAATGGGCATTCTGTGACAAAGGATTTGCAATTGCTGGAATGTACTTCATTGGCAAAAAGAACGAATGTCACTTGGAAATTTTATGGTTGTTGCATTTGAAATAAAATTAAAAAAAACATTTCGATAATAGCACAAATTGTACATTGCGAACGTCATGTAATAAACTTTCCATCCACAATCTAAATGGGTTTTTTTTCTTTCTTTTTTTGTCTCATTGAAATGCAAGTTCTCAATTTTGACTGCTTTTCAGCAATGAGCATGCTAATTGCGAGAGTCTATAAGGAAGGCTTTTAAGTCTGCTTAGCACATGTCTATCTCTCAGGAAAATAAATGACCTCGCAGGCACATTTGAATCAACTTAGGCTTTGCACAGTGTGAAAATATACGTCAAATAGATATCAGAAAGTTAATCAGATGCCAGGGGCACAGCTTGACATTTTATTACTTTGTGAAATCGTACGCTGCCTCAGATCTTGTTGATGGAGTCAACGTCAAGGAGGCATTCCGAAAGAATTATTTTGAAGAACAGCTCATTAGACTGAGAATGACTGCAAAACATGGCAGGTTTGGAGAGATGATTAAGCGGAACCGTATTTAGTATAATGCAACCATGTTTAAAAAAAAATGTATATAAAATATATATAGTTACAGGCTGGGGTTCGAGGTTCGCCACGAGGGGAAACACTCAGGTTCTTCTCGAACGCCCAATCCTGAGCCCACTATCCGTGGATAACTCCTCCACTCCACCACCCCCGAGTCTGGGGTACATTGCGAGTCGACCACGAACGCCGATTGGTGCCGCCAATCCTGGCAGGGTTCCTGCTATTACCGTGTTACCTTTCCAGTGGATTTGCAATATCGAGGGGGTCCTCATACTCTTGATACAGACTTTCCTTATCTTATTTAATCAGGTGCAGCCAAAGCGGAGCTGCCAAGTTGCTACCGGCTAACATGTAGAGCCAATTGGTGGGGAACAACGTCCCACGCTCGCACCAAGTGTGGACTATGCTTGACCGATGAAGGAAAACAAGATATGAACAGATTTGGAGGAACAAACACCAAAGGTTTATTTACAAGGATGAGGAAAAGCATGTGGTACATTTAAAACAGGGGTTTATTTGCAGGCATTCATACATTAGAGACATACAGTAATTTGTGTAGGGTGTGCAGCAAAAGACATGCAATGTGGTTCAAAAGTAAAAAGAGAAAACAGCAGAGTTACCACTGTTTCCATCTATCTTAGAGAATCTTACTTAAATGAACATAACAGCCGCCATCAGGATCATTCCGTGGAAGGGTAGATAAGTGAGAAAAAAAAAAATGTTTGAGGCGTTCATTGACCTCTGCGCTCACCTGGCATGGGCTGGCGAGCCCACGCTTTCATGCACTGGGGAAAGGCAAGGGAGAGGGGACTGGGATAGAGGGGTGTTGCTGTGCGGTGGGGTTATTGTTCCACCTCATCCTGTTGCGCTTCACCTCAAACCCACCACCAGAAAGTCCACCCATAATCAAGCCGAAAAATAACCTCTGTAATCCTATTTTATGCGCTACAAGCGGGATGAAGCCCAGTGTCCTCGGCAGGCATGACCGTGCCATGCGGTAACCAATCTCTGCCCCTTGTGTTCCGAGCATGCCGTGCCCATTGGCCCAGACTTTGCCTGCGTCCTGACATCAACCTCTCTACGAAGCCATCGGATCGCAAATGGCTTCATCGATCTTCGAGGCGGGCCACGGGGCCAACCTCCCGACTTAACTTGGGGGCAGCGTGCATCACTTTTTGCAGGTAGTGGAAGTGTCCTGGAGGGTCACCGATGGTTCCCCGGGCAGCGTGATGGTTGCCGCTGCCAGGGAAGAATGACAGAAATGTTAGCACAAACCTGCACAAAACGGCAGTGAGCTTCATTGGTCGTGACGCTCCGAGAGGGGGCGAAGCGGTGCCGTGAGCAGGTGCGATAGTGCTTGCTGTCATCGATAAGTCGAGTGGTTGAGATGGTGGTTGGAGCGGTGTTGTGGTTGAAGACTGCTTGGAACTGTGCCGCAGTGGAAGAGCAATGCTTGAGGCTGAAGTGGATGGCATGCGAGCAAAGTGAGATGATGGTTGTTGGTCTTGTGTTGTGAAGGCAATTGTAGTCTTTTGGTGGTTGAACTGTGGTTGAGGTGGCGTGGTTGAATAATGGTGAATCTGGCAAGTGAGCACTTGGAATGCGAGCGAGCGATGGAATGTGAGCCTTGTACAGTGTTTTATAAAGTCAATCAGCGATAAAAAATTCAAGAATGATTTTATCGGAGTGGTGTAGCAATTATTTATGTTGCAGTGAGGTTGTGGTGGTGGTTGAGAGTGGTATGGCGGTTGAGTTCTGACATGCGATTTGAATGGAGTATTAAATTAAAAGATAGAAAAATGGGGTGAAAGTGGGGAAAACATAACTAATCCCTCACAACGCATATTCCATTTGTAGCCCATTCGACACAAAGAAAGGACACCATCTGTAACAAGTACTATCGAAATAACTATCTCGGGAACCGCTCCATGTTGTGTGCCACATATGTGAATCACAACAATTTTACAATTGATAAGCACATGGAGTTGCAAATTCAAGTACGGTGTTCTTTTGGGAATGCGCGGCAGGGGTGGGGTGGTGAGATGACATTAAGCCGGCTGTCATAGATCTCACCCTGTTTGTGCATGTTAAAAGGTTGTACAGTGCATTTTGGAAAGTGGAGAATGTTTGTCAGACCAATGACCAAATTACAACTTTCTCCCCTGAACTTTTTCTGGGAAGGCAATGGCAAGCAAACCAGCAAATTCCTCGCCATGACCTCACTTTGGCAGCACCTGCCCTTCACTTGGATTGATTGTTTATACCAGATTGGATTTGATCATAAAACAAGTTGTAAATACTTCCGAGCATTGGATGGGAGAACTTCCTGGAGTGAATTGAACAACACATTCTTAAACACCTGCACCATGAAATTGGAGACCATGTAAGAGACCCAGCTAAGCTGCCATTTGTAATAAGGCAGCAGATGGAAGAAAAAAAAATTGGTTCTAAAAATTCCCAAAATAGGCACAATTAAGATGACAGGAACAAATGCTTGGCCAGACCTGCTGCTGGGTGACAAGGTTTCTGTCGTCCAGACATTAAGCTGATTGCCTTTTGTGCCCAAAAGCTGTGGTGGTTAGATGTGGCTAATAGAAGCATAGATTCTGAACAATAATGGCAGCATATTTATTAATGCAGTGCTTTTGAGGTCTCACTTGCTCAAACAGTGACATGAACGGCCTTAATGAGAGCTTTAAGCTAATCAAAAGTCCCAATTGTTGGAAATCTTGTTATTCCAATCACAGCGAGACATTCTAATAGAGGAGACGATTGTGTCTTTTTGAAGATTGTCTGTGTGAGAATAATTTCACTGCCACTCTGACCTTGTTGTTCTTTCTTTGAATCCAACCCTTTCTAGATTCTGAGCACATAGGCCATAGAACAGCTCTTCCTTTTGGTGACATGTTGTAAAGCACAGAATTTTTATTCCCAATTGGACTAATAGTATGAAGTGTCTTTTTCTCAGGTCTGGTCAGCAAAGGGATCAGAAGCATGCTACAATGTGACTTGCTGCTCATTAGTGACTAAATATTTTATAAATTCGACAAATTATTTCTCACATGACTGATTCCCCAATTGCATATTTCAATGGAAACTAAACTCAATTTTATAAAACAGGTAAGGTTAAGGTGTCTTGGCCCTTTGTTCAATGGGATAGGGACCAGACAAGAGAGGAGCTTTGGATGTTTCACAGTCCATGCTGAGGAGGAAATATCTCTGCCCTCTTACATAGCCTGGTGTTGGCTGAATGGTTAGGGTGGTGGGCTTTGGAACCGAGGGTCCTGAGTTCAAATCCCGCTCAGCTGTTGAATTAATACCAGGTGGGTTTAACTCGGCCTGTCATCCTTCCGAGGTCGGCAAAATGAGTGCCAGCATGGCACACACAGCATGAGTATACTGTGTCGGATTTGCGACCCATCCAGGATTGTGCCCAATAGCCAAGGAGACTGCTTAAGCAGCACCAACGCTCTGCACAGAGTATGGTCCCAATCTCCTCTCCTCCTCTCATATAGCCACCTCTGGTTGGTGGCAAGTTAGGTAATGCACCACTGGCCTGTGATGTTTGATGTCCTCAGCACCAATTGGGTGCAGAGACTGTCGCTAGACTGAGGGAGTTGGGGGGGGGGGTCTGTGATTGGTGAGGAGAGCTGTTGTGGATGCCACAGGGGAAGTTGTGTGGATGTTGTGGATGGCAGAGGAAGTAGAACAGGAGAAACATCAGGAGAAGGGCCAAGAGGACGATGGGAAAGTCAAAGAGAGACACTCTCGGAGAGGCTGTTGCTGAATGAGCCCACAGCACATACCGCTCTATGAGTTGCCGCTGCTGCCCAAATGAACTGAGGACTTTTCTTGCTTCATTCTCTATATCGTGCCATTTTGTGTGAATGCTCATATGTGGTGCCAAAGGGAGAGTTGATTAAGTTTCCCTGTACTGTAAAGTGTGTTTATCATTGTCATGCCCCACTTTACAGATATGTTCCTTTTTGGGATAATAAAGTGTTTGTCTTATTTTCTGAAGATCCCCGTGTATGTGGCTTGCCGTACTTCGCATGAGAAAACTGTTTTGGAACGTTGATAATCTTGTGGGTTGAAATTGGGATGAATTGTAATCCTGAAAACAAGTGTTTTAGACACTCGTTAAAATCCACC
>NC_140972.1:3169327-3219327 GCF_056783735.1 Eptatretus burgeri
CTGAAACTGTGGCTGGCAGGGAACGCTGTCAGTACCCTGCTTACTGGTGCGCACAGCACAGTAACACGGTGTGACTTTCTATGTTCCAGGTGTGTGAAACATACTTGTTGTTCGTGATTCTGGTACGTCCCACGTGCACTCTGACAATATCTCGGTTACTCGGTACCTACCAGCTGCATAAACCACAATGAGCGGCTTCGGTGATGACAGGCACAAATCCAGGGCTCCACGGAAATATGGCAGTGGTGCTCAAAAGCGGAAACGTTCCAAGGAGAAAGATGAAAGACACAAGGCTGTCGTCGACAAGACCCAGAAAATCTCAGTTTTTCACTCCTGCACAAACAGGCGATTCATCCATGACAAAGGCTGGAACACCAACAGAGACAGAACAAGTGGATTTGGCAACGCAACCCGCGTGTCAACATTTGCCCAACATCTCGGAAGGTTCCACCGATGAAGAACACGCATCAGATGAAGAAGTGTGAGATATACTGACTGATCGTGGACCTGCCTTTGCCAATGACATTGGATGTTGGCCTCCTGAGCGACCGTCATCAGAGATGATCGACTACTGGGAATCACGAGATTTGGAGCCCCTGCAGAATTCGAGTGGTCCCTTTGATTCATCCATACAGTTTGTTGAAGGTAGGAAACGCTGCTGCTCCAAGAATCTTTTTTACCGTAGATTACAAAACGGAGAGTCCGTGAAAAGGTCCTGGCTTTGCTTCTCCACATCAACCGGAAAACTGTACTGCATCGCTTGCAAGCTCTTTGGAGGCGCTACTGCCCTGGGCGGGGAAGGATTCAATGACTGGAAGCATGCCAGTCGTTCTATCGAGGTGCATGAGCGTTCGCATGTACATTGTGCGAATATCATCCGCTTGTCAGACAGAGCAACATCCGCAGGTCGTGTGGACACTGAACTCGTCAAACAGGTGAGTGAGATTGCGTCCTATAGGAGGGAGGTGCTGAAATGAAGTGTGAGCGTGATATCGTTTCTCGCTGAGCGTGGTCTGGCATTCCGTGGATCGGATGAAATTGTTGGGTCACGGACGAATGGTAACTACCTTGGCTTAATGGAATTACTTGTGGAATACGATCCATTTTTGGCGCAGCACATTCAGAAATATGTCAACCAAGGTAGTGGCCACACCAACTACGTATCATCTACGACATGTGAAGAGTTCGGCTCCATCATCGGAAAATCTCTTCTGGATAACATCGTCGCTCTTGTGAAAGAGGCAAAAATACTTCTCTGTGTCAGTCGATTCTACTCCTGACATAAGCCACATCGACCAGCTCACAGTTGTTCTACGATACATCGAGAACGAGGTAGCGGTGGAGCGTTTCATGACCTTTCTGAGCAACACAGGACACACTGGACTCCAGCAAGCGATGGCATGACTGGATTTTTTGAAAGCCACTGGATTGGACATCGCTAACTGCCAAGGACAATCTTACGATAACGCGTCTAATATGAATGGCTGATGCAATGGGATGCAGGGAATGATTAAACAGGAGAACCCTCTACCAATATCTGTGCCATGCGTGACACACTCACTGAACTTAGTCGGTCAGTCGGCCGTGGGATGTTGTAGACCTGCAGCAGCATTCTTTGAATTTGTGGAACAAGTGTATGTATTTTTTACAGCTTCTACGCCAAATTATTTGATGCCCTGAAAGCCAAAGGTCTGCAAGTACCAAAGCGCCTCAGCGACACTCGCTGGTCGGCTCATTCTGATGCAACCTGAGCTCTTGTAGACGGTTACAGCGAAATCATGGATGTCCTCGATGAAATCGCAAACGATGAACAACTGAATCGTGAAACAAGAAACACCGCCGAGACACTTCACCAAACGATGTGCACGCTCGAGATAGGGTTCTATGCTGTTTCTGGTATTCTGTCCTTGGTAGATTTGATCGTACGAGTAAAACCCTTCAGTCACAAGCTACCGATCTCAACACAGCCGTGCAGCTCCTCAAGTCACTGGCGAGCTTCGTGCAGTCATTACGCGATCAGTTTGATACATTCGTTGTTGACGGAGTGGAGCGCTCAGGTACGGAGGAATTCGCTCTCGGATCGCGAAGACGAAAGCGTAATGTCTGCCTCGCTCCCTTGGACTACGGACACACTCCAGAAGTAGAACGAGACACCAAGGAGTCCTTTCACATCAGTGGATACGTTGCAGTGATCGACGTACTGCTGTCGCAGTTGGAAAAGCATACAAACGCTTACAGCGAGATGAGCGACAGATTTGGATTCCTGCGTGCTCTTGTTCAACTCGAAGTGGAGCAGATTCGAGAGTCATGCTCGAAGCTCGTCCAGCTGTATCGGGAAGATCTATCACCTGACCTCACAGAAGAAATGATTCAGTTCTAAGCCACGATGAAGGAGTCAGAGCCAGACTCGGGCCGTACTGAACTCGAGATGTACAGTTTTCTCATCGAGCGAAAACTCACCGATACTTTCCCAAACGTGGAAGTGCTGCTTCGGATTTACCTCTCACTGATGGTGTCGAACTGCTCTGGGGAACGCTCGTTTTCGAAACTCAAGCTTATCAAGAACCATCTTCGCTCCACGATGGGGCAGCAGAGACTGGTCAATCTGACCATCATTTCAACCAAATCTGATGTGCTCAATTCCATGCAGGTTGACAGTATCATATCCGAGTTCGCTGCCGCGAAGTCGCGCAGGAAGTTTGTCCATTGATTAAGGCACCGTGTGTATGTTCATAGATGTGGATGACACTGCCGTATATTTGTGGTCGCTGGAAGTCGGCTATTAATCACTATTATTTCGGATTTCTCTTGCCCAGAGGGTTTTAGAAGTTAGAAGATTTTTAGTCGAAGTTCGTAGTATGATTAATGACAGTGCGTCGTTTGTTATTTTCTTATATTAGTCCATCTCTATCTCTTACTCTTGCAGCAACAGCATTTTTGCGATTTGATTTTAGAATGAGCTCAGAGATAAGTCATCAGCTCATAGATAAGTCACCAGCCATATCAATAACAATCCGTCCATCTTGTCATATTGTCAGATTTAATTGTAATTTGTGAACATTTTTGCCAAATCATTCCTGATCAGGATCTGCCAAATCTATAGATATAAGTTCAGTTGTTGATGAAAAAGCAGTTATAATTTAAGTTGTTGATTAATCTCCAAATTTGGGGGCCCTCCACAATAATTGTGCCCACGGCCCCCCACATGGTAAATCCGGCCCCGAGTATGAGGATGATCAATTCAGCCTATCAGAGGGGCAAATTTGGAATTCAGCAGGAACACACCTTACCAGGTGAGGTGTTTTAATTGTGGCCAGTTGGGTCACAAAGAGAAGGACTGCAGGTCACCTCGAAGCGAAAGACCCCAGCCCACTGGACTGCCAACTCCTTCCAGCCCACCATGGACTAGCCAGGCACAAACCACCTGCCCCCTCACCAGAACCAGGAAAACTCATGAGTGCTGAGCACGTAGGGACACGTTCAGCAAATGTGGATTGGATGGAGCCCTCATCGTCACAACGTATAGTTTTTGTGGACAAATTGGCAGTTTAACAATTCGGTGCAAAATTGAAGGTGCGAGAGTGGACGCTGTGGTGGACACAGAAGCAAGCGGGCTGATTGGATCAAACACATGTCATCATCTTCAATGCTGTTTCAGACTCAAATTGGCAAGTGGAGATGGACCACGCAGACAAGGAGAAAAGAGCGTTTTCAACAGGGAAGGAACTTTATCAGTTCACTGTAATGCCGTTTGCTTTGGGCAATGTCACCACCACTTTTGAGCAATTGACGGAGCATGTACGGGGCAGCATGCCATTGCAATCATGCCTGGTTTACCTGGATGACGTCTTGGCACACGCTGAAACATTTGAACAAGCCACAACCAATTTGGACCAGGTGCTTGGTCGCTTCAGAAAGGCAGATTTGAAATTTAATCCTAGTAAGTGTACTTTGTTTGCGAAAGAGGTGGCCTACCTTGGCTATGTTATTCACCTCTGACCTTGCAAGGGTGAGAGTGGTATAAGAGTGATCCATACCTCAAAACATCAATGAGGTGCAAGGTTTTTTGGCTCTAACTGCTGGCATTTAGTGGTAAAGTTTGCAGAAATTGCTAGGCACCCTCATCGGCTTACAGAGAAGGGGACATCGTTTAATTTGACAAAAGAGTGTTATGAGGAATTCATTAAGTTGAAGTGTTGCTTTGTATCAGCATCCATATTGGCATACCCCACTGATGGCAGGAAGTTCATCCTGGACACGGATTTGTGCTCGGAAGGATTGGGCACAGTCTTGTCCCAGGTACAGGGGGAGGGATGAGAGAGGTGGAGGGGCATGGAAAGAGTGATTGGGTATTATAGCCAGGCCATGAGTAGGCCCAAGCGAAATTATTGTGTAATACACAAATAATTATTGGCTATGCTGGCTGCAACCCGGTGTGTGCCCCAGTTAGAAGAAGTACACCGTATCCTTGCGTGTCGTAAGAGACGACTAAAAGGGTTGGCGTCAGGAAGGGCATCCGGCCATAACAACATTGCCTCAAAAGGAAACCATGACGAGTACAGCTTATGGGCAGGGTACAGCCTGAAGAACCCTGTGGGGATCCTCACCCCCTCTCGTTAAAACTCAAGGTGGGGAACCCGATTGAAGCAAGGAAGGAAATTTTCCCATTTATGATGACCACTCGTCTGATGCCCCACGTGGAGATCGGTTTCTGAGGTTTGGGATATGGAATGTAGGGACAATGACAGGGAGATCAGGAGAAGTGGTTGAAACATTGGTCAGGATTAGAGTGGACATATGTTGTGTGCAGGAGACACGGTGGAAGGGAAGTGGTGTGAGAATGGTGAAGGGTAGGCAGGGACAGAAGTATAAGTTTATGTGGCAAGGGTGCCCGGAAGGCGTGCATGGTGTTGGTGTCATGTTTTTTGAGGAGTTTGTAGACAGTGTAGCGAGTGTGACTGGAGTGAGTGAAAGGTTGTTGATGGTGAAAATCGTGATCGGAAAGCTCTTGGTGAACGTCATCTCAGGATATTCCCTGCAGGTCGGTTGAAGCGATGAAGAGAAGAACATGTTCTGGTGTGTGATGGAGAAGTTGATGGAGAAAGTGAAACATATGGAAGTTGTTGTGGTTGGAGGAGACTTGAATGGACATGTGGGAAGGAGTACAGATGGTTTTGAGGGAGTCCATGGGGGTTATGGATATGGTGTGAGAAATAGAGAAGGTGAAAGGATCTTGGAGTTTGCTGATGAAGCTGATTTGTTGATTTGTAATACTCAATTCCAGAAAGTGGATAATAAGCTTATTACATACATGTCAGGTGGGTCCATGACAACCATTGACTACCTGATGGTGCGTTAGCGAGATAGGGGAAACCTCCGGGACACAAAGGCGATCCCAGGAGAGGAGACTGTTTCGCAGCACCACCTGGTTGTCTGCGATATAAGGGTGAAAGGT
Organism: Eptatretus burgeri; assembly: GCF_056783735.1. Classification (NCBI taxonomy): domain Eukaryota; kingdom Metazoa; phylum Chordata; class Myxini; order Myxiniformes; family Myxinidae; genus Eptatretus; species Eptatretus burgeri. The sequence continues at coordinate 3,174,783 of NC_140972.1, forward strand.
GCGCGGAGAATTCGGCGGGTGAAGTACCAACCGAGGATGAAGGTGTGGAGATTGAAAGAGGCGACAGTGAAGGAAGCATTAAGAGAGAGGCTGAGTATGGTTGAAGATGATGTGGTTGAGCTTGAAAGTGGTTGGATGTCAATGAAAGCTAATCTATTGGGAGCCGTTGGTGAGGTATGTGGATGGACAAAAGGACCACCGAGGCACTCGGAAACATGGTGGTGGGATGATGAAGTTGGAAAGACGATTGAAGAGAAGAGGAAGAAGTTCAAGGAATGGCAAAAGGCGAAGGGTACGGTGGAAGAAGAGGCTGCACATGAAAGTTATAAGGAAGCCAAGAAGGCTGCAAAGAAAGAGGTAGCAAAGGCGCAGGAGGCCTGTAGGAAAATGTTTGGAGAACGCTTGGATTCGGAAGAGGGTCAGAGAGCGGTATTCAGGATTGCAAAGCACAGAGTGAGAGAGAGGTTTGATGTGACGGGGGTGAGTTGCTTGAAGGATGAAGTGGGACAAATCATTGTGGGCTCAGATGGAATTAAAGGAAGATGGAAGAGATATATGGAAAGGCTGTTTAATGTAGAAAATGAATGGGATAGCAACATCGAGAGTAACCCAGTTTTAGGACCAGCAGAGAAGATAACTGAGAAGGAGGTCGAGGAAGCTATAAGAGCAATAAAGAGTAGAAAAGCAGGAGGGCCGACGGGAGTTGTGGGAGATATGTTGAAGGCAGCGGGAAGTTGTGGTGTGAAGAGAATGACAGAGATCTGTAATCTGGTGGTGAAAGAAGGCCGCATTCCAGTGGATTGGGAACCGAGTACCCTCGTCCCTCTGTACAAGGGGAAAGGTGACCCTCTGGACTGTGGCTCCCATTGAGCAATAAAGTTATTGGAGCATGGAATGAAGGTATTGGAAAGGGTGTTGGAGAAGAGGATAAGGAGGAAGGTAAAGATTGACGAAATGCAGTTTGGATTTATTCCAGGAAGAGGAACGACAGATGCGATTTTTATTGTAAGGCAGTTGCAGGAGAAGTACATGGAGAAGAGGAAGAAGTTGTTTTTTGGGTTTGTTGATCTGGAGAAAGCATTTGATAGAATTCCACGTGAAGTTATGACATGGGCATTGAGGAAGTTAGGAGTGGAGGAATGGTTGATCAGAGTAGTGATGGCAATGCACGAGAGAGAGTGCGCACAGCTATAAGGACGAAGCATGGGAACAGTGGTGAGTTTGAGGTGAGGGTGGGAGTGCACCAGGGGTCGGTACTAAGTCCACTTCTATTTGTAGTTGTGATGGAGGTACTGGTTCGGAGGGTAAACCATGGGAGCTTCTGTATGCAGATGATCTGGTGTTGATTGCAGACAGTATAGATGGACTGAAGGAGAAGATGAACAAGTGGAAGGAATGTATGGAGGCAAAAGGTTTGAAGGTGAATATCGGAAAGACACAGGTGATGGCAAGTGGTAAAGCATGTGGTGAGGTGGAAAGGACTGGGAAGTGGCCGTGTGCTGTGTGCAGGAAGGGTGTCGGAGTGAACTCCATTCAGTGTACAATGTGTGCTGAGTGGGTTCATCAATGACGTAGAGGTGTGAGAGGGTCATTAACCAGTGTGGCAGCTACATTCAAGTGTAAGGTGTGCATCGAGGGAGCTGCAGATGAAGGAATTGTTGAGTTGGATCTTGGAGATGGCGTGAAGCTGGAAGGGGTGAAAACATTTTGCCATCTCAGAGACATGCTGAATGGAGAAGGTGGATCAGACTCTTCGACAGTTGCTCGAGTGAGATGTGCATGGAAGAAGTTTCAGGAACTGGGTGGCGTGCTGACGAAGAGGGGAGTGTCGTTGAAGCTGAAGGGAAAAGTGTATGCTGCATGTGTGAGGAGTACGATGATTTATGGGAGTGAGACATGGGTACTGAACATGGAGCAGCAACAAAGGCTGGAAAGGGTCGAAATGCGAATGGTTCGGTGGATGTGTGGAGTATCGTTGAGAGAAAGGAAGACAAATGATGACTTGTGGAAGATGATGGGAATAGAGTCTGTGATGGAGGTTGTGAAGAGAAACAGGTTGAGATGGTTGGGTCATGTGTTGAGGAAGGATGAAAGTGACTGGGTGAGAGGTGTGTTGGAAATGAGTGTAGTAGGAAGTAGAGGACGGGGAAGACCGAGAAAAACTTGGATGAAGGTGGTGGAAGAAGAAATGTGGGCAAGGAGATTAAGAAGGGGAGATGCAGAAAACAGGGTAAAGTGGAGAAGATTGTCATGGGGCCCGCAAGGCTAACGCCCGCTTTAGCGGGAAAATGGCCTTAAAATGCTTGTTGTTGTTGTTGGTGTTGTTGTTGTTGTTGTATGCTGGCTGCAATGATGCGTTTTTACTCCTTTTTATACAGAAGCCAATTCAATGAAAGGATAGACCATTCCTCCCTGCAATGACTTAAAATTCAAAGAACCCAAGTATCAAATTACGCAGTACTTATTTATCCTCTTCATCCCAATGGGACATAAGGCTGCCACAAGCTTTCACCATTTATCTCTATCCTTAACTACATACCATGCTTCACACCATGATAAACCCATCACCTCCAGATCAGCTACCATAGTCCTACACCAAGTTGTTTTTGACCTACCTGGTTTCCTCCTTCCTGACGGTGTCCATCCCAAAGCAACCCTCGGGATTCTGTCAGGGCACATTCTCAGCATGTGGCCAAGCCATCAGAGGTGGCGACACTTAATTTCAAGGGCAATACTGTGGCAACCAGTTTTTTTCATGCATGTCTTTGTTGCATATCTTAATGAGCCAGAAGGTGTGGCAGATTTTCCATTGGCATCCATTGTGAAAAGACGGTACCTCGGTCAATGGTCATATCTGACTTAATGACTCACCAGAACTCAGAGCTATATAAAAAACAGACTTGACATTGCTGTTATAAAGTCTTATCTTTGTCTTCAGGCTGGACTGCTTCGACTTCTAGATAGAATGGAATTGAGCGAATGCATTACAAGCTTTGTGGATTCTTGCCTTGATGTCTCTCTTCGCTCCATTGTCTTTACTGATGAGACTGCCAAGGTATGTAAACTCCTCTACAGTGTCTAGGACTTCTCCATTTTCAGTCATGGATACAGAAGGTGTGGTATTGATATTCATCACCTTGGACTTGGTGGTATTATCGAGACCTGCCCTTCTGGCTAAGCCAGCTAGCCTCTCAGTTTTTTTTTCTAAATGTGTATTCATTGATGACAAAACAGCTAAATCATCAGCAAAATCCAGATCTTCAAGTCAGGTGGAAGCGGTCCACTGGATGCCTCAAGGTCGATCTGATATGGTGTTCCTCATGATCAAATCAACAGTAATCAGAAAGAAGATAGGTGATATGATACAACCTTGGCAAACTCCAGAATGCACTGGGAACCACTCTGATAAGGAGTTGATCATGACACTGCATTCAAAATGTTCATAGAATTTCCTTATATTAGAGTAACCATCTTCTGTGGAATTCCATAACATTTCATTATCTTCCACAGACTTGCTCTATGTACACTATAGAATGCCTTCTTGAAGTCAATGAAGTTGATATAAAGAGGGGTGTTCCATTCTAAGCATTGTTTAGTGATGTTATGTTGTGCAAAGATTTGGTCGATACGCCCTCTTCCTGCTCTGAATCCCGCTTGCTCCTGTCTCAACTTGATGTCAATAACCTTGTCAATTCTGTTGACGAGTATCCTGTAAAAGACCTTGCTGGGGATTGAAAGAAGTGTTATCCTCTACCAGTTGTCACAGTTCACAATATCGCCTTTCTTGGGCAGATTGGCAATGAGGCCTTTTGTCCAGTCACTGGGGACAATGTCCTTGGTCCAAACCTCTGCTGTCGCACTGTGGCAGTGAGCACCCTTGTGGCAGTGCTGACATCAGCTTTGAGCATTTCAGCGTGGATGGAATTGATGCCAGGGGCTTTTCCACTCTTCATGGCTTTGATGACATCTCTGACTTCTTCAGAAAGTGGCTCAATGTTGATCTGAAGGATATTCTCTGCTGGTCGAGGGTCGGCTGGTTCATCTGGCTTTGGGCTGTTAAAGACATCATGGAAGTGTTGAACCCATCTTGCTGCTTGTTGATGCTCTTTGTATAACATTCCTTCCTTTATCTTTCACAGGAGTTTTTATTGATTGGTGTTTTTACCACACAGTTGTTTGTTGACCTGATACACTGGTCATCTCTCCCCTCACTGCAGCCTGTTCAGCTTCACCAGCTAACTCTAAAAAATGACCTGTTACAGGAGCCAAGGTGACTTGGTGCTCAACATCTTTTCCTCCAATTGCTTCTTTTCGTCAATTTTCTTCCATGTCCCTGGTGTTTATATTTCCTCTTCTTTATATTTCCTCTTCAAAAACCAATGACTTTCTGTATGGTTTATTGATATACCTCAGTGATGGTGTCCCATTTCTTCATGACATCTTGGTGTTATTCCTCTTTTTGGATTGCTAGTGCTCTAAAACGGGTTTTCTGACAAAGTCTCTCATATTGTCTTGGGACTTGAGCTTGGCAATGTCTAGATGTTTTCTCCCTTGACTCTGTATTTCTGCCTTTCAGAGCTTCAGCTTGATACTTGCTGCAACTAGATAGTGATCACTGCAAACATCAGTCCTACAAAAAGTGCATATGTCTTGTAGAGATCTTTACCATTTGTTATTAATGATGATGTGGTCAATGTGGTTGACTGTATGACCATCAAGCAACTTCCAAATAATTTATGTACCTCCTTGGTGTGGGGGGAGGGGGGGGATCGTAACTCTGACAACACAGTTGTTATTCAAACAGAAGTCAATGAGAAGTTCGACATTTTCATTTGCCTCACTCCATTCGTGTATCCCTATAGCTTGTTCAGAGTTAGTATTATCTGTCCCAACCTAAGCATTCATTTATATATTACTAAAACTCTCACCTTGTATGTATGTATGTATGTATGTATGTATGTATGTATGTATGTATGCATGTATGCATGTTCCCGAAATACAGCCAAAACGGTACACAATAGAGCAAAAAAATTATGGCCACCTTACTCACCATTCTCCTGCAATTTGATACTTCGTGATACTGCGGTGTGCAGTATCAAGTTTCGTTCAAATCGGGTAACGAAAAAATTATTAAAAAATCAATTCCCGATTCAGTCAAGTACTCTTCGGGAGAATTTGATCAATGCAAACAACCTCAGCGGTAGAGTTCGCTGGAGCTATCTTTTTTTTTTTCTTGAAATGATTTTTTTCATCAACCACTGTCACAACGGGAACCCTAGGGGTTCACGTGTCGTCTAGTCTCACCTATGATCATGCGCACGTCATGCTGGGGGACCTTAGCAACTGTTTCTTGTAAAAACTCATACCAATTGTCTTTGTCCTTCTCTTCAGCCACATTCATTGGAGCATAGCACTGTATGATGGTAAGCTTACAATACTTTGAGTTGAAGTGTGCCCTGATCATTATCTCGCTAGTAGGTTCCCATTCTGTCATAGTCTTAACCTTCTATTTATAAACTACAAGAGCTACACTGTGGGTGTGTGTATCCTTCAGTCCAGAGTAGAGAATGGTGGTACGATCATGAGTCGTTTGGCGCCCTGAACCGGTGCAACGGCACTCACTCATACCAAGTACATCCACATGGTATCTTTACATCTCTCGGATAACTTGAGCTAATTTTGATCCTTCATACATGGTGTGAACATTCCACTCTCCAATATGGATATTAACTTTGGGTCCAAGTAAGCTCCACTTCATACTCCTGACTTTCCCAAAAGGACTTTGATCAGATGTAGTCATACTGCCAAGTAGTTGGCCAGAGCTTCCTGCAGGACCTGTGGAAATAAATGTCACACTCAAATTGCACAGTGGTGAAAGAGATTGCAGCAGTACAATTTAAATGTGGTTCATAGAGCAGGGAAGGCTCATGGAACACCGATGCACTATCTCAATGTCCCTGTTTGGAGCAACACTGTAAATTCTGCACGCAGCAAGAGAACAAAGAACAATTGGCAGAAAACACTCAAAAGGTCTTTGCCCTTGCATCCCAAGTGGTGAAGCCAGCCTTGCCACTAACCGCAGGGGGTGGATTTGGCAGATTGAATTGGAGCACAGCCAAGTAGGAAGACCTAATGCTGGAACCGGTGTATATTTGGCAAATGGCAGGTAAGAGACCTCGCAGGGATGAAGTCATTCCCTTTGTAGCACAAATGAAGGCCAACTGGGCTCACTGGAAAGCCTAGGAATTGAGTATCACAAGTAGGTGAAAATTAACTCTGAAATAACTTGATGGCTGGTGATAGTCTTTACTGACTACAGTGCTACAGCAGATGCATGGTACTCACCCTAGTGGACATTTCGGCAGGACTAAAACAACATATTGGGACCACCGGCAGTTTTATTGTTTTAATTTGTGGTGCCAGATGCAAGAGCTGAGCATGTGATGGTTGAACTGCCAAAAAGGGACCAGCACAGAGGATGAGGGCCTCATCACAACTTTACCAGGTTAGTTGAGCGTTTACCATCTTTACTTTACTTTACCATCACAACTCCCACAATCCCCCTTGAGCGGGTGACGATGGACATATTGGACCCGCTGCCTCACACCCGTCAGGGGAATAGATTCATCCTCGTGGTCATGGACTATTTCACCAAATGACTGGAGACTGATGCACTCCACATCAGGAAGCAAGGGTGAGAGCACAGGCTGTTGTGGAAGGGTCCAGCATGGAATTCTGGAGGAGCTGCACACCGACCAAGGCCAAAATTTTGAAAGTCAATTACTAAAAGAGGTACGCAGTCTTTTATCAATTCGGAAGATGATAAACCCCTTAAGATCACACTGACGAAATGAGGGAAAGGTTTAATGGGGCTCTAATTTATCACTTCCTAGCAGGATGACTGGGATAAACAACTACCGTACCTGCTAATGGCTGATGGGACCTTCAGGCATGGGGCCCCCACATGTAGTCTCACGTTGCTCACATATGGGAGGGAAGTAATATCCCCTGTAGATCTGTTGGGTGGCAAGACAACAGGAAACTCGAACAGGCCACCGGTGGAACATTTTACGTATAATGTCGAGCAAGCAATATAATGTCGATGTACATGGAAACCTGATTTTCAAAATGCCATTAAGTAAAGAACAGTGAAGTGCCTCTAACATTCTGTACTGCAATACGAGGAGTGCTGACTGTATTCGGTGAAGGTGAAAAGTACCACAGTTTCATTGAAGTTTCTGGTGTACTTTGTCCTTTGACAGTATAATAGTCAATAACTGTTAATACTGCTAAGGTTTCTCGGTGAAGTAAATTGATGAAAAGGGAATGAGATGTTGGATGGAATAAACTGAATGGTTTGTGCATATATATATATATATATATATATATATATATATATATATATATATATATATATATATATATATATATATATATATAGTACTGGTCAAAAGTGTGAGAACACCCCCATTTTTCCAGTTTTTACTGAAATTTAAGCAGTTTAATGTTTAAATGTACTCTGAAATTAAAGCACATAACAAATAAACAATTACAGATAAAAAAAGAAATCATGGAATCGTTTTATTAAACAAAATTTAATCTAAATTTTTGACTCATCAAAGTAGGCACCTTTTGCAGAAGTAACAGCCGAACATACTCGAGGCATTCTTTCTACAATGGAAATCAAATATTGTTCAGAAAGTTCTTCCCAACACTGTTGCAGAAGTTCCCACAAATGTGTTGCACTTGTAGGTTGCTTTGCTTTCACCCTTCTGTCCAGTTCATCCCAAACAAGCTCGATGGGGATAACGTCCAGAGACTGTGTTGGCCATTCCATGATTTGAAGCCTACCGTCTTGTTCTTTTCTTCCGAGGTAGTTCTGACATCGCCTGGAGGTATATTTTGGGTTGTTATCTTGCTGTAGGATGAACCCCTGACCAACTAGGCGTAGACCAGAGGGTATTGCATGGCGCTGCAAACCGCTGTGGTCGCCCTTTTGATTCAAGGTGGCAGTCACTCTGTGCAAGTCGCTGACTCTGGATCCAGCAAAAGAGCCGCACATCATCACGCTTCCTCTTCAATGTTTGATAGTTGGTGTCACACATTGTGGAACTATCCTATCGCCTACTCGACGGCGTACAAAAACACTGCGTGATGAACCGAAGATTTCATTTTTGATTCATTGGTCCATAAGACATTCTTCCAGTTTTCAGTAGTCCACTGGCTGTGCTTCATGGCCCAGGCAAGCCTCTTTTTCATATTTTGCCATCTTAGCAATGGCTTTCTCACTGCCACTCAACCTGTCAAATCTGCAGCTCAAAGTCTTCTCTTCACAGTCGAAACTGAGACTTCCTTACTTCGACCAGTGTTAGGCTGTGCTTGAAGATGCTGTCCTGTGAGCCACCTATCACGCAAGCTGTTGACTCTCAGAAACTTGTCTTCTGATTGTGTTGTGGCTTTGGGTCTGCCAAACCTCTTCCCGTCAGAGTTTCCTCCAGTTTCCAAGTGCCTTTTGATGGCTGTGGGAAACTGTACTCACTGATACCTTGGCTTGCTTTGCAATTTCTCTCAAAGAAAGACCGATACTTTTAAGGGTTATAATGGTCTGTCTGTCTTCCTTTGTTAATTGTCTTTTTTTCGCCATTATGATAGCAATATACTACTTCCCGCAGTGCAATATTGTCCAAATAATACTTCAGAGGGTGTAGCAACACAGTCTGATTCAACACTGCTTTTTATACAGACAGAGGGTTTGTAACTAATCAACAAAAGTTGGGACACCAGTAAGAATTGTTTGCATCAACTTTCAAGGCTTAATTTACTTCCATTGCTGCAGAACAGCTGCAGTTGCTCACCCATTACTTGTTCCCTGAAAAGGGACTTTTTTTTAACAATTCTGAAATTTACATTATTTTTCAGTTTTTGGGAACCTAAACTTTGTTTTTTAAACCTCTGGCAGTTTACCACTTAGTTTTGTACCATTTCAGGTTATTCACTGGAGTTGAATTGCTTAAATTTCAGTGAAAACTGAAAAATGGGGGTGTTCTAAAACTTTTGACCAGTGGTTTGTATGTATCTGTATGTATATGTATATGTATATGTATATGTATATGTATATGTATATGTATATGTATATGTATGTGTATATATATATATATATATATATATATATATATATATATATATATTGTTGCAGTGTTGGCGTTGGTGAAGCCTGGTGTTGGAGCAGTGGTGAGGGCAGTGGCTTGGGACCCAAAAGGTCCTGAGTTCAAGCCCCGTTGGGTCACTGAATTTATATATATATATATATATATATATATATATATATATATATATATATATATATACAAAGTCAAAAACACCAGGGGGTTGACTCAGCCTGCCATCCATCCAAGGTCGGCGAAATGAGTACCAGTTGTACTGGGCCCGGTGTATGCCCCGGTTAGAATAGGTATACCATATCCCTGTGTGTCGTAAGAGGCGACCAGGGTTGCGTCAGGAAGGGCATCCGGCGTAAAAACCTATGCCAAATCATTATGCGGACAACAAGATGGTTGATCCGCTGTGACGACCCCGAACGGGAGCTAGCCGAAAGAAGAAGAAGAAGATATATATATATATATATATATATATATATATATATATATATATATATAGGTTGTTGCGGAAATGGCTCTTAGTGTGTTATTAAATATAGGATTAGCCCAGATCCCCCTTAAATGCATGTTTGGCCAGGTTGTTTGGTGGTTGGACGTTGCGTGTGTGTCGGGAGTGTGTGGCGGGCTGTTCATTGTTCGTGCGGTGGTGGTGTACCGGGAGGTGGTTTTTCTTCTTTTTCCTTCCCCTAATCAGGCGGATCCCTGCCTGGCGCTCTGAGAGGGTGAGTCAGCTTCGGGAGAAAGGCGAGCGCCGTGAAGGCAAGGGTGAAACTGCCTGAGCGTCGAGTCGGGCGATCGGTTTTTCGTGGAGACCGAGCCCCAAGAAAGGCAAGGAAGGGACTGCATGAGGTCAGTCTGCGATCGGCTGGATGAGAAACGACTAGTGGGAGTCGCGATCTTCTATGTAAGGGACGGCTGTGTCTGTCTGCGATATGCTTCGTGAAAGAGGCAGGAGAAACGACTCGTGGGAGTCGGTGATAGACTTTTATGAGGAGGACATCGACAGGTTCATCCAGAGTCCAGTGACGGAGCCTCAGACTGTCCCTACTCACTGCACGGCTCAACACGTCTTGTGGTCCCATCGATCCGCCTGCGGAGCCTAACAACCCGATTTGGCCTCGTCTGGTGAGCAGGCCAGGCCTGGATTCGTATGCTGGACCTTGTGAAAAGCCAGCTGGAGCACACCGTGGATCTTCCGCTCTTGTGCCATCGACCTTACGGGGGCTGAACGCTCTGAGGCTGCATGCATTGGTGATGCGACAAAAGGACGCCGCCATTTTGCCATGCGGCGTGTTTGAGCTTGGGCGCTCAAATCCGTTGACATCGGCTTGTCATGAGCCGCATTCGTGCCTTTGACACTTTTCCTCTCGTCCATGAGGCATCACCAAGTACTCTGTGTCTTGTCTGCATGTTGTCTAAGGTTTATATCTCGCTCGGGTTCCCTTCGAAACCCGTAATCCGTAGCTCCCTAGTTAAGCGTGGGTTATAGATTAATTATAACATTGTCGTGAATGCTTTGCTTGTGTTGTGTTCCCCGATGTGTCCCCAATAAATCTGGCTGATTCATATGAAAGTTTCCGCTATTGAGTTTATTCGTGCCGTGCTGAGGAACAATTCGCTTGATTTGTATATAAAACCCAAACGGGTTACGGACTGGCAGACTTCGCTCGGTCTCTGACAAATCCAATCTGAAGCCGGGGTCGATTTCCCCAACTGGCAAGGCACAGGTGTATTTTGGAATCGTGATCTGAGGCGCGTAACCCGACGCCTGTGCCGAGCCAGCCGGCGTTATAACTCCGGAGACGGCGGTGCTGATAAGTGACGCCGAATCTTCAACATTTGGCTGTCAAAAGCGGGGTGTGAATCCCTCCGTCGCCGATACTTAACAATATATATTGTTACGAATTCCACCGGTTCGACTGCCACGCACGACCGCTTACGGCCCAACCGCAGTCGCTCGTCCGCCGAAAACCAGAATTCAGTCATAGCTTGCGGACAACTCTGGAAACCTGCTACAAGTGCCTTATCGCACCATAAATTGCCAATATTCTGTCCACGCGGTACAGGGTTAATCGCCGAATCTCGATATACCTAATTATCCACGCAGACAGAAGTACTGAGAATATATACCTTGACGGACCTTGAGCGGGGCAAGCCGTTACCATACTCACACCGTGCGTGACCCGAGCGTTTATCACCAAGGTCCGTCGGACCAAGTGACCACTTTTATTGGCTTTAACAGCCTGCTAATTTCCCGAACGCACCATGGAAGTCAATGGGAGGAGTGGACCCAACGAGCAGGTTTACATTCAACAATGGGGCATTTATTAAACAAGCAATCAATGGGGGAAGGGAACATGACATGAGAAAAGCCTACAGCCGATGTATATTTAATTATGTACAGGCACGTACTTAAATAATTTCTACTTAAGAAGACAAGGCGCCACAGAAACAGACTTTCATACAAAAACCCAGAAAAGAAACGGGTCCGTGAGCCTTTATTCGGACCCGGAGCCTGGATGACCGAAGGCTCGCGAGAGGCCGGGCAGGTTACCTGGCCGCCCCTGGTGACGACTCGAAAGCCTTCGGGTCTGCGACCCGTGGTGTTTCAACGTGCCAGTCGCTTGAGCGGCGGGCGGCTTAAGCAGCTGTGCGAGCGGCTTGAGCGGCTGCTTGGTTCTCCTCGGTGGTCCGGCTCTCTTCGTGGCCTTTTGTCGGGCCTGGCCGGCGACGCTTTCGGAGAAGTGAATGGGTCTTTGGCTCTTTTAGAGTTGATGCTCTTTAATGACCTGTCCACTACCTCAGCGCCGCTGCTCGACCGCCGTCAGGGCCGTTTGCCCGGACCACCAAGCTCCGCCGCTGCCGCTGGTTCTCCTTGCCCGGACTCCGACGACTCGCTGGACTCCACCACAGCTGGCACTTTGGCTTCTCCTCCCGACTGGCACTTTGGCTTCTCCTCCCGACTGGCACTGACTTCCGAAGCCGCAACTTGCACTGGTTCAAGAACCCCGACTTCGTCCAGCTCCGCCCTTTTATAGTGCTTGGCGAGCCGCCCCTCGAACTCTCACCCGAGACCGGGGCTCCACCCACTCTTCACCTCCGACCTCTCACCCCTCGAACACCTCACTGGAAACCCCATGTTCGACGTCACTTGTTTGTTTCGGGGAAAGCCCTCTATGATCCGAATATGGTAATCGCCACGGCCGTTCGCCGTGGCGCATAATGACGGTTGGTGCGGAGGTGGCGTTGTTTGCGTAGGATGAGGAGATGACAGTTGTTGCTGTCTGTTTGCGTTGTAGGCGATGATGGTGTTGCGATGTTTTGAAATAAAAGATAGAAAAAGAATAATGGCTACCTCAAAGATTCACAGCCCGGCACATGAACAATGCCCAAGTTACACATTGGTGGGGATTCTAACCTGAAACACATACTTATCGAAATAACTAATCTCCGGGGAACCTGTATGATGTTTTGTGAATTTCCACAACCGCAACAATATATATATATATATATATATATATATATATATATATATATATATATATATATATATATTATACTACCAAGCTTGCACACTAAAAACTCGGCTCGCCGTCACACGATCTCTATGAAATTGCTGTGGCACTTAACGGACATGCCGACAATGTTTGGGAAGTCTTGGCGTTCCATAGTACCACTTGTATTTTGCACAATGCGTATTTTTGTCATTCCCCATGTACGGTCTGTCGTACTGCTATCCCGTGCACGTGCACGGGTATCGCTACTATATATATATATATATATATATATATATATATATATATATATATATATATATATATATATATATATATATATATATATATTGTTGCGAATTCGCGCCCGCCGGCGTGCGAACGGCCACGTAACTCGAATCACGGCACGTCGCCCACCGGACGGACAATTCTGTCATGACCCTCTCGGACCAGCGCCGGGAGCTAGTCATGGGTGGGCCTTTCGACCTCACCACAATCGTGCCAATCGGCCACCCGCGTAGGATAGGGTTGTTCGCCAAACTCGACCGACCTAAGTACCCACGCGGATGGTAAACTGGGCAATCGTACCTCGCCACAGGTCGACTCGACACGAGCCGCTTGGGCGGTCCGTTCCATACTATCAGGATAGCCGAGCGGTGTTATCGTCGACCTGGACGGTTCAGATTAATTACCGGGATGTTGCACCCACTACGAACCCCTTACGTGAAGCAGGATGGAGAGTCAATAGAGAAAACATGAAGCGAAACGGGCACAGTTCAACAAGCAAGCAATTTTATTCACACACACAGACAAGCACGTATCCACAGCCATACAGTCAAAATGCACAGAAAACAGTTAAAACAATAGAAGCAAATGCAGAGCTACAACCAACTATACACGTACACACGGTAACACTTAAAACAATAGTACGTGAGCCAGACTGGCGCCACCCACAGACATTTACACAAAAACCCCAAAGGAAAAAAGAAAATAAGTCGCGACTTCCCCTTTGTGGCTGGTGAGTCCCTCTCCCACGACCGTCAGCGTGGTCGCGCCTGGCCCCGACCTCTCTCGCGGCCGGTGAACCCTCTCCGGCACTCCCCATCCGGACGCGCAGGTCCACCTCACAACGGGCGCTGCCGCGTCTCCCGTCCGTGCCTTCGTGACAGGGCGCTCGCCAAGCCGCGGGCGCAGGACCTTCTCCCAACCGAAGACCAACTCTCGACAAAAACCAACCAACCGAAGACAAACTCTCGACAAAAACCAACCGACAAGGTCCGTCCTGTCCGCCTTTTGTAGCGCGGGGCTCCGCCCTTCGTTCCGCCCCGTTTTCGGCTCCACCTTCCTTCGAGAAGTTTCCCGAAAAGGGGCGTGCGCTCTCATTCCCCTCCCCGCGCCGTGTGGGGGGCGAGGAAAGTCAGTCTTGGCTCGGGGCCAGGGAATTATTCCCCCAAAAAGAGGCCCCCACCTTTTCTTACCTTTGACCCCCCGGCTCGGATCGCACCTCCCACACCGAGCGCGGAGAACTCAAACGGGAGAAACAGGCGGGGAAACCCGTGCATCCCTGCAGTTCCCTCCTTGGCGCCTTTGTTTGCCGTTCGGAAGCGGACGTAGTGGCGAAGATGTGGTAGCGCAGATGGTGGAGGTGGCGTGGTTGTAGTGTGGTTGGCGCTGTGATGGGGATGGCGTGGTTGTTGAGATGCTGTTTGTTTGAAATAAAAGATAGAACAGAAAAATGGCTAACTGGAGGATCGCAGCCCGAATGGATCACATAAATTCCCTCTATACAACGGGTTTGGGCTAACTACACATGTACCTCTGGAGATATCTCACCTGAGGGCCCTTTATGGTGTAATGCGAATTTCCACAGTCATAACAATATATATATATATATATATATATATATATATATATATATATATATACATATATATATTGCTTCTATTAGGTGTGCGAATCAGCGACTCTGAGCCTGTACACCGCCAGGTTTGCCAAAACACAATTCAAAATTGCATGAATATTGATATTTTTCGACCTCAATGTTAACTGTCTGGACCCAAGAGGTTTTTAAAAAAAAATTTTTGGGACACACTAGTGAGGCTTGTATGAGAGCAAACACACAGAACGTACAAGGGGAGCAAGAGACAATATTGCGGGAGAGGGAAGGAAAAAGCTGGAGAACAGAGACGTGAGGAGATCTGTGGAAGGGAAAGGGATGGGGCGGGAACACAGGGTAAACAAAATTGACACTACAGGGACTTTCAGATCCTTACTTAACAGGGACTTTCAGGTCCTTTCACAACAGGGACTTTCAGGAAGGAAAGTAGGGAATTTGAAGTAGGTGGGTTTGGGGTGGATTCACGGGGGTAGAAAAGATTGTGGTTTTGGATGGGGGAAGATAAGAGATGGTGGTGAACAGCTGTTTTGAATACCTGGAGGGAAGAGTGGGATTGAAGAGAGTGTGGGAGTTTGCTCCAAAGGTGGGGAAAAAGAGGAATGAAAGAATGAAGGTGAGCAGTGATTCTGGATTTTGGTAAAGCTCTTAAATGATGTATCATTCAGCATTATATATGCTGTGATTACGACGTTTACCCCATTCAGAAACAATCGCAAAACTTGCATTTATATATGTACAAGAAGATGACCCAGTTCCACTGGGCTGTTTTAAGGGAATTCGCTTCCATTGGAGTGTGGAATGTTTGAGGAGTTTCACAGGAATGTCTTTTGACAGCATAATGGCAGGACCCTTGGAAATTCTGTGTAATGTAAAATGTGACTGAGCCTCAACCTCTTTCTTCTTCAAATCCGCATCCCTACCTCCTCGCAACTCCAAGTCCGCAACCCTCCCCCCACCCCCATCTCCAGGTCCGCATCCCTCCCTCCCCCTCTTTAAACTCCAAGTCCACATTCCAACCCCATCCCTCACATGGATTGACGTGTCCAGGCGGTGTTTTTCTCCGGACGTGTCCAGGCGGTGTGTTTCTCCGAACGTGTCCAGGTGGTAATTAACGCGCCAGCGGATGTCTGCCTTCCCTTCCCGCCACACCTCTCTGTTCCCCATCTCTCCTCTCTCCCTGCTCTCTTTCTCCCCCACCTCTCTCTTCCTCTTCCCCCCTTTTTCTTCTTTTTCCCACTTCCCTCTTTCATATTCCTGTCAGCGAACCGACAGGTGGTATTTGCTCATAAATAATTTTTGAAAACCCCCCCACTTTTGATTCCTAATTGTACCAACCCGTGTTTGGTCACCTCCAACTTGCCAGGGATGCATTATTGAGGAGCTTGAGCTTCTGTTTTGTCGGAGAATTCGTGTTTCCAAAATAATTAATTTTTCTCGGTAAAGTAGATGGCTGAAAAGGAAATTGTTTGTCTTTTTTATTTTTATTTTGCCATTGTTTTCCTTTAACAGCATAATAGTTACGAACTGTTAAGACTGGTAAGGTTTATTGAGAAAGTAAACCGATGAACAGGTAATAGCGAACGAAGTGAGCTTAATACTTAACGCGTGCACGTGAGAGAATAGGAAACAACAACAACAACAATAACAACAACACAATAGCCCTGGCTATTTGGAATCCGTGTTGTTAGCTATGACTTTTTGCTTCCTGTTGTTGTTAAACGCTGTGCGGTGTATAAACACGATTGGGTTTTATTTCTATCTTGTGAATATTAACGCGTGCACATGAGAGAATAGGAAACAACAAAAACAACACAATACCCTGGCAATTGTGAATCCGTGTCGTTGGCTTTGACCATTTTGCTTCCGTTTTTGTTTTGTTTCTGTTTTTTTTTTTTGTTTCCGGTTTTTGTCATGGGGAACGATGCATGCCGGGAGATCATGACCGGAAGTGTTTATTTATTTATTCAATTATTTTTTTCCCAAAGTTAATTTTATACTTCCGAAAGTGATTTTTTTCATGACAGGAAGTGTTTATTTAGTATTTAACATTACCGGGAGTGATTTTGAAACTCTTTCTGGAACTTTTAATTTCTTGTATTCTTGACTAGAAGTGATCGTTTATTTATTTATTCAATTATTTTTTCCCTAAAGTTAATTTTAATAAAGATATCTCCCGCATCATCAAAAAATATTTTTTAATCGTGATTTACATTATTTGTTCGCTGATCCCGAATCCAGGCCGAAGTAACCGGAAATTGCGTCAAAATCATCAGCTGTGCGGCGCTTACATGTACCACGGTATAGTTGGCAAGTATACAGTTGTGAACAAGTTTTATGTAAAGTCAGAAGCGAATGTAAGAGGAATTCTACGTTTGCTTCTAGGCTTTGCCTATTCCATATGAAGTATACGTTGATTGACTTGACTGAATAGTTCATTTGATGTTTTTTTTCTTTACTTCCGGTGGACGTGCAAAACGACGACTCAGAGCGATACACACCACATGCACAACAAAAATGAATACAAGTCAAGATTGCGTGAATAACGATATTTGTAAACATCTGCATCCACTGTCTGGACCCCAATAACTCCTAAATGAGGTGTTATTAAGCATTGAGCGTGCTGTGGTTACGACGCTTACCCCGTTCACATGAGATGTGGCAGGCCCTCCCCCATCGCGGGTTTCCACATCGCGGTTTCATTATTGTGGTAAAACGTGCGAATCGTGACATGGGTCCCTTACTCTATCCAGGAGGAATACGCAAGCCTGCATTCTCCGTCTTACCTCAGAGCCCACATGCTCCCCTCCATCGCACTCGGTTGCTCTTTCACTATCGTGTCATACGGACAGTTATCACGTGATGTCGTGTGATTTCGTTTGATATCACGTGATTGAGTTTGACATTGCGGGATGTTCGTGAGTAAATAGTTATGAAGAAGAAGAACCTGTGAGAGGTTCGTGAAATAAGTTAAATTAAACATAAAATGTTTTAAAATGGTTTTAAAGGAAGAAGCAAATTGATTCAATTCTGAGGAACGTTGGTTCAATTGGGAAGTAATGAGAAAGGAAGAAATAAAGAATGAACCTAGGAAGGAAATAGTGAGGCAGAAGGAGTTGATAAGAAAATTTTTAGAGCGAAAATATTTGTTTGTTTGTTTGTTTTGAAGCCAGGAGGAGAAAACAAGAGAAAGATGAAGAGCGTAAAAGAGAACACTTGGGATAAAGCAAAATTAGGACATACCTTGAGAGGTGTTCGCGTTCATGGAGTTTCCGCCTCTCCCGAAGACCAACAATCCTCCACACAGGGCCGGATTTACCCAAGGGCAACCAAGGCACGTGTCCTGTGGGGCCTCCACCACCCGACACGTGTCCTGTGGGCCTCCACCACCCGACACGTGTCCTGTGGGGCCTCCACCACCCGACACGTGTCCTGTGGGGCCTCCACCACCCGACACGTGTCCTGTGGGGCCTCCACCACCCGACACGTGTCCTGTGGGGCCTCCACCACCCGACACGTGTCCTGTGGGGCCTCCACCACCCGACACGTGTCCTGTGGGGCATCCACCACCCGACACGTGTCCTGTGGGGCCTCCACCACCCGACACGTGTCCTGTGGGGCCTCCACCACCCGACACGTGTCCTGTGGGGCCTCCACCACCCGACACGTGTCCTGTGGGGCCTCCACCACCCGACACGTGTTCTGTGGGGCCTCCACCACCCGACACGTGCCCTGTGGGGCCTCCACCACCCGACACGTGCCCTGTGGGGCCTCCACCACCCGACACGTGCCCTGTGGGGCCTCCACCACCCGACACGTGCCCTGTGGGGCCTCCACCACCCGACACGTGCCCTGTGGGGCCTCCACCACCCGACACGTGCCCTGTGGGGCCTCCACCACCCGACACGTGCCCTGTGGGGCCTCCACCACCCGACACGTGCCCTGTGGGGCCTCCACCACCCGACACGTGCCCTGTGGGGCCTCCACCACCCGACACGTGCCCTGTGGGGCCTCCACCACCCGACACGTGCCCTGTGGGGCCTCCACCACCCGACACGTGCCCTGTGGGGCCTCCACCACCCGACACGTGCCCTGTGGGGCCTCCACCACCCGACACGTGCCCTGTGGGGCCTCCACCACCCGACACGTGCCCTGTGGGGCCTCCACCACCCGACACGTGCCCTGTGGGGCCTCCACCACCCGTCACGTGCCCTGTGGGGCCTCCACCACCCGTCACGTGCCCTGTGGGGCCTCCACCACCCGTCACGTGCCCTGTGGGGCCTCCACCACCCGTCACGTGCCCTGTGGGGCCTCCACCACCCGTCACGTGCCCTGTGGGGCCTCCACCACCCGTCACGTGCCCTGTGGGGCCTCCACCACCCGTCACGTGCCCTGTGGGGCCTCCACCACCCGTCACGTGCCCTGTGGGGCCTCCACCACCCGACACGTGCCATGTTGGCCCAAGCCATCTGCAGAAGCGTTATCCGGTATTCACAATTGTTGTGCCTTCCATTTCAGTTTTCCCTTCAGTATAAAACAAGGATTATCAAATACCGTATATATTTAAAGCTTGCAGCAGAAAGCAGTCACGGGCCTTGGAAAGGCCACAGCATGTACCTCAGGCCTCGAACAACAACTTTCTCCGAAGCGATCTTGTCGTTGTTAAGGTAAAATATATCTTTTTCCAAATACGGTCCTGTTCTTGTTCTTCGAGGTGTAGTTGTTGTGAAGGTAATGTTGAGGTAAATTTAAAAAAAAAAAAAAAAAATAATAATAATAATAATAATAAAAAATTCCAGATAAGATCCTGTTCTTGGAGGGGTCGTTGATGTAGTTGTTGTGAAGGGAATGTTGAGGTAATTATTTTTCCGGATACGATCCTGTTCTTGGAGGTGTAGTTGTTGATGTAGTTGTTGTGAAGGTAATGTTGAGGTAATGTTTTTTTTTTCGGATACGATCCTGTTCTTGGAGGTGTAGTTGATGTAGTTGTGAAGGTAATGTGGAGGTAATTTTTTTGTTTTTCTGGATAAGATCCTGTTCTTGGAGGTGTAGTTGATGTAGTTGTTGCGGTAATTTTTTTGTTTTTCTGAATAAGATCCTGTTCTTGGAGGTGTAGTTGATGTAGTTGTTGTGAAGGGAATGTTGAGGTAATTATTTTTCCGGATACGATCCTGTTCTTGGAGGTGTAGTTGTTGATGTAGTTGTTGTGAAGGTAATGTTGAGGTAATGTTTTTTTTTTCGGATACGATCCTGTTCTTGGAGGTGTAGTTGATGTAGTTGTGAAGGTAATGTGGAGGTAATTTTTTTGTTTTTCTGGATAAGATCCTGTTCTTGGAGGTGTAGTTGATGTAGTTGTTGCGGTAATTTTTTTGTTTTTCTGAATAAGATCCTGTTCTTGGAGGAGTCGTTGATGTAGTTGTTGTGAAGGGAATGTTGAGGTAATTATTTTTCCGGATACGATCCTGTTCTTGGAGGTGTAGTTGTTGATGTAGTTGTTGTGAAGGTGATGTTGAGGTCATGTTTTTTTTTTTCCGGATAAGATCCTGTTCTTGGAGGTGTAGTTGTTGATGTCGTTGTTGTGAAGGTAATGTTGAGGTAATTATTTTTCCGGATACGATCCTGTTCTTGGAGGTGTCGTTGTTGATGTAGTTGTTGTGAAGGTAATGTGGAGGTAATTTTTTGTTTTTCGGGATACGACCCTGTTCTTGGAGGTGTAGTTGTTGATGTAGTTGTGAAGGTAATGTGGAGGTAATTTTTTGTTTTTCCGGATACGATCCTGTTCTTGGAGGTGTAGTTGTTGATGTAGTTGTGAAGGTAATGTGGAGGTAATTTTTTGTTTTTCGGGATACGACCCTGTTCTTGGAGGTGTAGTTGTTGATGTAGTTGTGAAGGTAATGTTGAGGTAATTATTTTTCCGGATACGATCCTGTTCTTGGAGGTGTCGTTGTTGATGTTGTTGTGAAGGTAATGTGGCGGTAATTTTTTTTTTCCGGATAAGATCCTGTTTTTGGAGGTGATGTTGTTGATGTCGTTGTGGAGGTAATTTTTTGTTTTTCCGGATACGACCCTGTTGTTGGAGGTGTTGTTGTTGTTGATGTCGTTGTGGAGGTAATTTTTTTATTTTTCCGGATACGACCCTGTTCTTGGAGGTGTAGTTGTGGAGGTAATTTTTTGTTTTTCCGGATACGATCCTGTTCTTGGAGGTGTTGTTGTTGTTGTTGATGTCGTTGTGGAGGTAATTTTTTTTTATTTTTCCTGATACGATCCTGTTCTTGGAGGTGTAGTTGTTGATGTGTAACATTTCGTTTTCTGGAGTGAAATGATTCGAGTTTGGTGAACATTTGACAAGTCTAGTTGGAAATTGTTTCGCTAATATAGCCCACATTCACTTGTTTGAGGGATTTTTACTTTCTGTGTTGATGGAATCTGAGACCAGGAACATATAGAGCATCTTCTCTCGTTTTGTTACTTATTGTTGCATAACTCAAATTGAATCAAATGTTGCTTGGAAGTTGTAACAGTAATACAATATCTCTTTGACAGGCAAATTGCATACTTTGCCAATCTTCATTTATGTGGAATCAATTGGTGGCAATTCAAAGCCCACAAAAACGCTCCTGAACTTATGTATTTTATCCAGTAATTTAACTCTTGGAGCCTGCAATGTTCTTCAGGCAACTATAAAAATAGAAAATTGAATCGGGGTGCCACAGAATAAGATACAAGAGCTGTTGGGGTGCCATCGGTTATAAAGGTTGAAAGCCACTGATTTACTTCATCGTTGGTGCTGTAAAGGACTTCCACCACCCATGTGTGCCCCAGGGCCTCCACCACCATAAATCCAGCACTGCCTCTATACTTAGAGGGTCAGACTCAGACATTGTGCTCCAAACTCCTATTTACATAGGATAAGCTGATAAGGTGTCACCTAATGGGGTTCTGCAAGTGGAGTGAGGTTCCTGAAGATTTGGATCACATCTTCGCACAATGCCCTCGGTGCAGGGGACCCAGATCGCGCCTCTTCCACTCTGCCTGAGAGATGGGGATCATCTGGTTGGGTGTACCAGAGACACTGTGCCAATTGAGCCAGAAGCATCCTCGACTCTGCAAATCATTGTTGAAATTTATGAAAGAAATGGGTCAAACAGTTTAAAGTCCCCCATACTTCTCTGCTCCAGACGAAGTGTTTCGGTGTTTGGCGTATAGAGCCTCACGGCTCTGAAAACGCCATTAAACCAAAAGACGAAGAATAAGAAGAAGACTTTGTGGAGAGGTGCTTGAAATTGAAGTGCGAGATGGACACTGTCATGGCATCTACGGAGGTATATAAGGACATGCAGAACAAGGCAAAGCAGACAAAGATCACCTCCTTCACAAAGTCTGATGACCCAAAGCCATCCATGTCAATGTCATCTCGATAACCTCCAACGCCCTCAATCACTATCATCATCAAAAGTAAGTACAATTTTAATTGTTTTTCATTTTTACGACTTTACTTTAGGCAAAAATGTTGATACATTTTCAAGTTGGTTCCCCGAACCATATTTTTCCCAGAAGGTCTTAACTTTGTGCATTGTGGTTTTGCCCATCGCAGGGCTTTTCAAGAATGTAACCCCTGCGTACGGGAAGGGTGTGTGTGTGTGTGTGTGTGTGTGTGTGTGTGTGTGTGTGTGTGTGTGTGTGTGTGTGTGTGTGTGTGTGTGTGTGTGTGTGTGTGTGTGTGTGTGTGTGTGTGTGTGTGTGTGTGTGTGTGTATTGTTGGGGGTTGGATGAGAAGACCACTAGGTGGGGGAAGCTATGTCGGTTCCCACCAGACTCCCCGGAATTGTAGGCCATCACACACGGATAATTCCGTGACGCGGCGGGTCGCTTAACTGACCATGTACGCCAATAACTCAACCGCATGACCTAGGGTCCTCCCATCTATGGGTTAATCGGGTTGCCTAATTAATCACGTGGTTTAATTACCGGGGACACGCCCTTGGTACGCCTTGTCCGAACCGGATTGCTCGACCAGACGATCACTTTACCAGATCGGATGCAGCCAAGCGACACTGCCAATGATGTACCAGCTAAAAGGAATGGATCATTGGGAATAAAGTCCCGGCTGAGCTCGGATTCGGACCATGCTGGATCAATGGAAGAAAAGACAAAAACGAGCAGGGAACATTCGTAACAATGATTTATTTATAATCAACTTACAAAAGGGGACACAGAGCAGACTTAACGCGAAAATAACAACAATAACGATCTTCTGCAGTCTAACTTAGGCAGACAGGCACGAGGATACACACATACGCACAGACACAGAAAACCCAATGAAGAGGGAGTTTAGAACCAGGAATTGGGCACCGTAAACTAGGAGCTTGAGTCGAGAAGGGGTGGAGTCCAGAGTGCGAGGGTGGAGTAGTAGGCGGGACCAGGTAGCCGGGTGGGGTCCACGTGTGGGCAGAGACGAGGCGGAGTCCGGGCGGCAGGAGGCGGGTCAAGGCGAGGCGAGAGAGAGGTGGAGAAACTCAAAAAGCAAGAGGCAAGAGAGGGAGGCGGAGGGACGGCACCGACCTTTATAGCAATTGCAGCTCTGGGGGAGGGGCCATGCCGAATCAAAACATCATCACCTGAATCGGGTGCTCTGATTGGCCCCGACCCCTCAAGTGGCCCGCCACCTTTGGCCAGAAACCACCTCACTTCGTTTCTGGCAAGACCATCTCAAACAGCAGGCATACTTCGCTCCGACCCCATGAGATGACACGAATCGCCCACACCGAAATTGGCACGCGAATTATCCTGCAAAAACCCCTGGGCCGTGTCCGGGCGACCGGTCGAGGGTCCCGCATGCCCGCTCAGGCGTTCGACCAGTGTCGATCAACGCGCTCGTTCCGCGCGCGCCAACGTGGCCCGCACTGTGCATTCCCTGGCTCGGTCGCAGCTTTGCTGGCCGCAGAGACGAGAAGACGTTCACCATCCACGGAGAATCCACTGCTGCCAGCAAGGACCGAAGGTACATCATCATGGATAAATTCATGCACGTCTCACGAGCGGTGTACGTGTCTGCTTTCGAGCACATTCCATACAGTGCGCGCGGTTCCGCCATTACGCACGTGGCCAGCGCTCGTGTTCACACGACTCCGCTCGCGTGTGCGCGGGGCGAACACAAATATGTCGGATGTTGAGGTTGAAAAGGAACAAGCCGCTTCTACCCACAGACTCGTATCCCGCCAAACATGGCGTGGAGTCGGCTTTATTTGCATCCGTACACGTTTCGTGCAGCGTGGGCGTCGTGCTGGCCGTGTTTCCCGTGCCGTGAAAAACACCATTCGTGCAGCCTCTTAAGAGGTATTTATTCGCATGCCTTTCCAATGCAATCAGCAATTCTCCCCAGACCATCGGAAGCTCGAGTCGATCATCGGAAGCTGGCCTCCATGAGGCCCCACCTTACAGCGAAGGAGCATGTGGCTGATTTATTTCAGGAATAATCAGAAAAGAAGAGGAGTCGGGATGAAATGAAGGAGAAAATGATTCAAGCAACCCGAGCTATTAGATCATCGCAATGCACTCCCATGTTGTCCCGCAAAACAAAAGGAAGGGGACTATCTACACATATAATAATGGAACTGTCTTGGGACACCCATCTGTTGTATGCATGCGGTTCCGAGAACCGCAACAATATATACGTATGTGTGCATGTTTGTACATACAATATTGAGACTATTTAAAAGGTTTAACAAATTCAATGTAGATGACTATAATACAATAACTTATGTTTTTAAAATTATTTCTGGTGGCCTTTTTAAAAGTATAATAAAATAGCTCATGAATTAAGCAAGCTCAAATGAGCTAAGATCCTTGTCCTCTTAATGATGACGTCATAAAAACGAATATGACGTCATTGTGATGTATCAGGTTTGCGATAAATTATCTGTGCTAATGCCCGGCTTGATTCCCGCAAACAAAATTCAAACAGCTTGCCTAGTTTCGGAGATAATGGTATAGGCGATTTTATTAGCGGCGATATTATGACGTCAACTTTTTTTCTCGGAAGAATATCCAAAATCGGAGATGGTTACTGCCTGCGCGTGGGCTTTTTGCATATGCATGGCAAGTTTCACGAAGATCCGATGAAAACTCTGGGTTGTGAAACAAAATATGTCAAAATATAGGAATGACGTCATAAAAATTGATATGACGTCATGGTGATGTATCGTATGTGCTTTAATTCATCTCTGCTAATGCCCTGTTCGATTCCCGCAAACAGAATTCAAAAGCTTGCCAAGTTTCGGAGAATTTTTTTTTTAGATGATTTCTATTAGCGGAGATATTTTGACGTCATAACTTTTTTTCTAGGAGGAATTTTCAAAATCGGAGATGGTTACTGTCTGCGCAGGGTATTTTTACATATGTATGCCAAGTTTCACGAAGTTTCGATTTAAACTGTAGGCTGTGAAACAAATGAAACAAAAAATGTCAAAAAATAGGAATGACGTCATAAAAATTGATATGACGTCATAGTGATGATATCATATGTGCGGTAATTAATCGTTGCTAATGCCCTGTTCGATTCCCGCAAACAAAATTCAAAAAGCTTGCGTAGTTTCGGAGATAATTTTCTTGGCAATTTCTATTAGCGGAGATATTTTGACATCATAACTTTTTTTCTAGGAGGAATTTTCAAAATCGGAGATCGTTACTGTCTGCGCAGGGTATTTTTACATACATACGCCATTTCAGAAAGTTTCAATGAAAACTGTAGGCTGTGAAACAAAAAAGTCCACAACAACAACACCGTGAACAAGACTTGGAGATCCTCCACGAGGATCTAAAAAAAAAGACAAAATGAGTAAAAGACTATGATAAAAATTTTTTTATGTTTCAGGTATAACGCTTGATCAAAGTAAGGAAAAACTAGAAGGGCACTCTTCAACTTTGCGATGTTGCCAGATATGACTTCGCCCACATTATTACATCATCTTACATACTTGTGCCAAGTTTGATTTAAATCCCTGAACCCTGATTCAAAATATTAAATAATTCTGGCTGTCAGACCATCTGTCCAATCAGGTTGAAAATTAAAACATGTATTCCCCATGACTACGAGATCATAATTGTGAAGTGTCATGTTTCAATTAATTATTCAGAACATCCTGGTATCCCCAAGGCTTGGGGAACATGTGGGTGAAGTTTCCCCTCGATCTGTCAAGCCATTCTGGAGAAGATTGCTTTTAAATGTTTTTGTTGTTCAAAAGAATCATCGCTGCCTAACCATGTGACCTATGATGTCATAGGTGGAGAACTTTTTGGTCCTCTTCGTTCGGCGATCATACCTGTAAAGTTTCGTCTCGATCGGTACAGCCGTTTTGGAGAAGAAGATTTTTTAAAGGTTTCTATATTAAAAAAAAAAAAATAGGGCTACCCAAACACATGGCCGATAACGTCATCAATCCCCCCCCCCCTTACAATGTAGCCTGAGATGACCCTCAAAAATGTTCATACTGATCGGATAAAGCGTTTGACGTATGCAATTATGACATCATAACAAAGCCACCTATGATGTCAAAAAATCACACTTGTTTCCCATGGGGAGTACTTGACATGTGCCAAGTTTCAATTTTTTCCTGGAGCGATTTCAGAGATGCAGAAGACCAATGTTTTTCCTTTTTTTAACAACATGGCTGCCACACCATGTGACATATGATGTCATTATCATTAAAATGTTCCACATGAGTAGTCGCATCTATGGTGAAGAAAACTAGCATGGACGTATCATGTACGGACAGACGTACAACCCGAAAACATAATGCCACTGGTGACTTCATCAGCAGAGGCATGAAAAAATAGGGGCAATACCCCTGGGCACTCACCTAGTCACGGCCAAATGAGACAACCAGGTAACCACTGGCAGGCGTGGATCACCCACAAAATATTTAACGGGAAAGAAAGTAAATACCTCTGGATATATATATATATTTTTTAATGCAGTGAACAAACCTTTGTACATCATGGATGATGAAAGCTGTTATCAAGTTACATCGAAATTGTATGTAGTTTCTGAGAAGAAAACAAACACCTGTTTTGGAGGGCAACCACAACTCCCCCATAAACCTGAATATTTATTTGTTTTTTTTTTGTTTTTTTAAATCGTGAGCAAACTTTGGTAGATCACAGATGATGAAGGTTGTGGTGAAGTTTCATTGAAATTGTGTGTATGTGGTTTTGGAGAAGAAAGCAAATAACAGCTCTTGGACCTTTGAATAATATCTTGTGACACAAAATGATGACATGTTTTACATCTGGGGCGATTACATTTAAATGTCCCAGATCACTCGAATCCACCATTATCATAGGAAAAACTGGAACGAACTAGGCTATCCGTGGGATTTTTCTTTCCTATTGGCCACCAGAATGGACAATCACCAAATATCTTATCCATGACTTCATCAGTCCGGAGAAGATTGAAGTTCTCCTTGACAGATCTGGTGATGCATCTTGTCGAGTTGTCGGTCATAACCAATGGGATGTGTTGACTGGAAACTTTCTTCTTGGTAGCTATAACTATCTGATGGGAAACTTGTACAGCCTTGCTCAAAGCATCATTGATAATAGTAGTGGGGTCATCTCTTCTGCAAAAGAAGACAAGCATGAAGAAATCGCATGACAAGTATATAGAAACCATTCTTAGCTCGTGAAGGCTACTCCATATGGAAGATCCAGCTCGACTTTATGTCTGTAAAAGAGACAGAACTGCTCATTGCTAAGAGCAGTTGTGGCTGCATCTTTGTTAGCTGCAGTGTTTGTGTAGTTGCCTTCAGGCTTAGGCTTTCGAAGCCTTTTTTGGCAATGCCAGGCCACCTCTTTGGAAGTGAATTGTCACAGAGGGAAGGGGAATGATTAAAGCATTATAGGTGCTATGTCAGTAGTGGGCATTGCATCATGGAGAAAGCCATCCTTCATAGTGGAAATTGTCCATCAACTGTTTTATCTGGATTACGGACATTGAAAGATCTTGTATGTTAGCTTTCACAAGATTAGGCCTTTGACATTTTCTTGATGTTAAATATTACTCCTTTCATGCAATGAGCTGAGGGCTTACTGCTTTCCTTCGCTCATCCATAACTGCAGTTGAAGTGGCGTCGAGATTCCACAAACGACGATGCTCGGATCAATAATATTTTATACTACTTCTACTTATTTGAGGACCACAACCATTCCAACCTTCTTATGGGGTTGGCCCAAATCTTTCTTGAACATGCTGGCCAGGTTTGACGTTCGACTGAAGGTGTCAGGAAGTTGTAATTTGGCCAGGGTTCGAGCGATAACTCCTCTACTCTTCACATAGGATGCCATGGAGTATTTAATTAACATCCATCAACAATCAGTGCTGGAAGAACGATCCTGCTGGCTTAACGTACTTCCGAGGGATGGCACACACATTGATGTCAAGCCCTGCATGTGAAATACGAGGATAATAGTTTATAGCTGGGTCATGATTCAAATCTAGGCTGGACAGATTAGATGTGTATGGCATTCCTCGAGGTCTAGGCTACCCTGCCAGGCCATAAATAACATTGTTTACATCTGGAATGAACAATCCTTCGCAATTATGACGGCTTTTGTCACCATGAATGTGTTACAAAATTTAAATTGATTTAATTTTATGTTTCATCATTGCTTGATTTAAGATTTTCCATATGTCTTGCTCTTAATATTTTCTTATCTGCCTTATTCCCTTTTCTGCAAAAGGGCCTCACTTTCTCTTCTTGCAATGGTTTAATCCACCCTGCTCGAAGCTTCTCTGTTCATCTTTGTGGTTATGGTACACGAGTCATGTGAAGAGACATGTGCTGTCAAATAAATTGCTTTTTCATCCAGGCAGGTGATCCTGAATGACCGTAATCTCAAATCCTTTCACAACTCTCCTCTCAAATGTGCGTTTGTCCTGAGACACGTCACAGCCGAACATCGGACTCACTTTTAAATTTCAGCTCTGTGATCTTTCTCTCTCTCCCCCAAACACGGTGAAATCTCTCTCGCAGTGGGCCTCTACTCCTCGGCAAACGTAGGCACAATGTATATAGCTTGAGACTCAAAATGTCCAAATCTTCCGATGCCTGTATTGTTCCCAACACAACCTTTAACACTCTTTTTAATAACAAACCATGCTGTCCTTGTTCAGATTTTCAGGATTCGCTGGAACTTGGCTCAAATGTATACGTCTACCCATCCTTTCAATTGACAAGCAATTTGATATTTTCACTTTTTCACCCGGTTTTTCATTCCTTCCCCCATCCGTGATTGAGTCTGGTGTGTGTGGTGCATTGAGAGTTCTTTCGTGTAAATAATTATTTATTGTGAATTTAGTGTCCCCCCCACCCCACACCCCAACCCACCATCCTCATCATTCTTACCCTGGTATTTGTGGAGGGGAAAAATCCCGTAAAATCCGATTAAGGATCTCGTGTGCTTCTTGCAATTCCCACGTGTGCAAATCCACCATTATTCGATTCGAACCAATCCTCAGGAGTAAAATCCAGTTCGGCCCATCCATCCAGTGGTCCGTGTTAACAGATTGCTGCGCACGACAATACGTCGGACCTTTTCTCCACTTTTCTTATGTGAGTGTGCAGGCATGGTGAATAGGAAAAATGAAGCAAAAACCAAATAGTAATGGATTTACATTAAAATAATAATAATTATCCATCTCGTCTATACTACACTGGTAGTGATTCACGAGACACTCAAAAAGTGTGACTTGCGCTACCAATGTAATGTAGCGGCCTTCTGTGTCTGCATTTTGTAAAAATATTTTCTCTCCATAGCTTAATGAATATCAGTAAACCAATGACGACACCTCAACAAAATTTTCGCATGGGTCGGACAAATCGAGCCACAGCCGAATGAAACGGCTGGACAAAATATCCTCACGGGGTGGATCTGGCCAGCAGGCCAAAGTCTCCTGAACACATTTTAACTAATCACCGATGGAACTTTGAGATTTGTTGATATGAGAAATCAAATTGGATCCATTAGTATGGCTCAATCACTTGGAATTTCAGTGGAAGAAACAGATTGATGAACCATTTATGTCTATCTTTAAAGAGGGGTTTTTAAAGCATTCACTCAGGTCGAGAAATTAAATATTTAGTTCATGACTCGTTAGCAACCAAATGACGAGTAAACAAATGCCTTGAGCGTTCTTTCTTCGACATGGTGTCCTTGTATATTATTGACCCTTGACAAAGCTTTCAGAACAAGACATTCCTATGATGAGTTATTCAAAAGAAAATGAACATTGCTCCAGTTAGGCAATGTAATTTATTCAGATGGAGAACACAAAATGATCTAAGTTTTACATTGTGTTGAAATTTGCATTATCATGAGCTTCTATTCAATTTAAACCATTGGTATGAAAATCATCCAATCATGGTACAAATAAATAACTTTTATTTCCTTGTCGTATCTACCACACTTGACACAACTTATTTTTGTATGCAGATTTGTGGCTCGTTGAGGAGCTCGACCTTGGATCAGGAAATGACAAAACAAAAGAACAGTAGAAAGAGAGAGGGGTGCAGGAGGAGGGAGAGACACACCAACGGTAAGGTTGAGGGACAAAATAGAGGGAGACTTGGATAAAAATGGGACATGGGGAAGAATGAGAGCAGGGGGTGAACAAGATGGATGCAGACACAAACTGTCAATCACAGGAGAGTAGGGAAAAACTGGAAACTCAGAAAGAGCTCTGCTTGGGGAGAGTCCATAGGGGGTAGAAAAGATCAGTTTTGGATGGGGGGATGATCTGAGATGGTGGTAAACAGCTGACTTCAGCCCCTGAAATGAAGAATGATGAGACTGAGGAAGTTGGTTCCACATGTGTGGAAAAAGAATGAACAAATGAGTGGAGGTGAGATGATTTGGGGGGCTTCACAAGAAGGGGTTACAGGCAGATTTTCCTCTTCTTTAATAGCCTTTCCTTAAACATTAATTTGCACTTTGATGAAATGTATCAAAAGGGGGAGTTTTTGATCCAACAGATGAATTGGTGCGGTCAAACGATGTATTCTCAAATGCACTTTCTGAAAATTCCTTGTAATCGCAAACAGGAGTGAAAGAGTTTGCTCTCTGGGGTTGTGAGGTTGTGTTGAGGGCAGCCATATAGTGAGTGCACTGTGAGCACAGTGAAAAATAGCTCCATGTAAAATCTGCATTCATCCAAGCTGTGAAAATCTAACAACACTTTTGGCCTTGAAATATCAAAGTTGCAATCTTTCTCAAGAAAATGACATTTAATAAACAATCATTAGTTGAGGGTTGAACATTTTTCAGGCAGAGTTTGGTTTTCATCTCCACCACCGAAAGTTGAAGGAGATTATGTTTTCACCTCTGTCTGTCTGTCTCTGTCTGTCTGTCTGTCTGTCTGTCTGTCTGTGTTTGTTTGTGCGCAGGATATCTCAAAAAGTTGTGGATGGATTTGGATGGAATTTGGTGGGCAGGTGAGTATGTGATGAGGACCAATTCATTAGATTTTGGTGAAGATCTGGATACGAGAATTTTTTAATATTGAAGTGATTCTTCACCATTGAGAGATGGGCCCCAACAACAATATACAGCATTTCAAAAATATTGTGGCGAATCTACCGCCCGCCCAGCATGCGGACTGCCGCTTTAGACAATGGCAGCCGTCTCGCCCACCGGACGGACAATTCAGTCGCGACCTTCCAGAACAATGCCAGAAACCAGTAACGGGTGTGCTCCAAACGCACACCACAGCCTAGTCAACACTCTACCCGCATGTGAAAGGGTCAATCGCCGAATTATCGATATACCTAAGTATTCGCGCGGGCAGACTACCGAGAGGCCGTACCTCAGCGAGGTCTGCTTGGACACGAACCGCTTAAGCGGTTCGTTCCGTTCTGGGATAACCGAGCGGTGTATTATCGCGAGACCTCGCTGGACCCAATTCTTTTATTGGCTATTAAAAAGCCCGCTATTATTCCGAGAGCAAGATAGCAGTTCAATTTGGGAAAAAGGACACGACGAACGGGTTAACATTCACACAAGGACATTTATTTATAATGCACACGTAAACAGGGATGCAATGAATGGGGGAAGGGGACAAGACACGAGCAAGGTAAAGCACAATAAGAAGAACTACAACCGTTTATTATTATTATTTACAAGCACTTACACAGTTCTACTTACGGGACATGGCGCCACAACATTCACACAAATAAATCAAGAAAAGACCCCCTCGGAGACAAGGGGGTCAGACTGGACCTGTAGGCCTTTATTACGTGGGACTTGGCGGACCAAAGGAGTCCCACGAGACCGTTGCAGGTTACCTCCACCCTCGTGGTGCCTCGATGGGGCGACCGCGGTGCTCTTTCCCCACGGCAGCTAGCGTAGCCGCGGTTGCGCCCAGGCCTTGCCAGGCGGCCGGAAGAGTCGGGCCTCAGCCGGCGACGCGCTGAGAGGAACGAACGGGTTTTGCATGCTCTTTCAAAGTTGATGCTCTTTGTAAGAACCCGTCCGTTCCTCAGCGACGCTCGGACTGTCCCAAAGCCCAATCACCTCCGACCGTTTGGCACTGACTGGCGAGCTCTCTCCAGCTCTCCCCACATGAACGCGCAGGTCTGCTTGGCACTGCAGGCTCAGCCACGCTTTCTGCCTCGCGCGTCCTCCGCTCCCCTGGACTTCGCCCCGCCTGTGCTCTTCCGGCTCCAGACTTCTCCGACCGCCTCCAGACTCCACCGACGGCTACAACTTCGAACTGGCGCTCTGCGCGGTCTTTTATAGGGTTGGTGAGACGAGATCTGACCTCCGCTCTCTCACCTCTGACCTCTACAGGCCCCGCCCCTTTTTCTCCTGTGATCCGTTTTCCGAGGCGAAGCTTTCACAGAGCGGACGGGCGTGAAATCACCGTTGCTGGTGCCAACAACGAAACCCCCACGTCGGTTTGCAGCGACGCTGTTTGCTGGGGACTGGCCGTGGCTGGTACAAAGATGGCGTCGCTTCGGGGATGAAGGTGAGGCGATGTTATTTGGGTCGGAGAGATGCGGTTTAGGAGATGGTGGGGAGATGTCGTTGTTATGAAGGCGGTGTGGAGAGTGTGGTTGGTGGTTGAGGCGATCGTGGTTGATGTTGATCGTGGTTGTGGTTGGTGGTTGAGGCGATCGTGATTGGTGTTGATCGTGGTTATTGTGGTTGGTGGTTGAGGTGATCGTGGTTGGTGTTGATCGTGGTTGTTGTGGTTGGTGGTTGAGGCGATCGTGGTTTGTGTTGATCGTGGTTGTTGTGGTTGGTGGTTGAGGCGATCGTGGTTGGTGTTGATCGTGGTTGTTGTGGTTGGTGTTGATCGTGGTTGTTGTGGTTAGTCCAAAATAACGATAGCGAAAGAAAAACGGCTAACGGAAGATCACAGCCTGGGCGACACGAATAATTCCCATTAAACAACGGTGGGGGAAATCTAACTGAACATGGACTTATCGGCATAACTGAAGTAAGGACCTATATGGTGTACTGTGAATTTCCACAGCCGTAACAATATATTGGCCCTGATATGTTCAACTGGATCAGGCATCACATGGCGGAGGGATGCGCTGTACCGAGTGCCTTTCTAGTTTTTAATTTTTCTCTTTCAAAAGGGAATCATGAACTGCAAAATAATCCTTTGTGAGTGCTGGCAGGATGGCCTCGAGGTACAAGCACTTGCCTCTGAGCTGTCTTGCTTGGGTTATAATCTTGGCCCAGCCATAAACTACCATCGTGGTGTTTCGTATGAAAGGTGATTCATCTGTGTGTGTGCGATCCTTCGGATGGACGTTAAACATGCATCCTGTCTGCTGGCATTAGTTGGGTGTACGTCAAACATCCCACAGTATCCTTCGTGAAGAGTAGGTGATATATTGCTGGCACCATGAACAAATTCCAAAGTCATGCTGTAACCTACTGCAGGGCACAGTTGTGTGCTCTCAGCAATGATGCAAACCGGGAGCCACGTGCTGCGATGATCCTTTGTGTGCATTGAGTGCATTTGTGCAGCATGTCACCCGAATAGGCTCCCACTTGGCAGGCTCTGTGCTAAACCCAAGTATCTCAACACCATTCCTACGCCAATTGTTTCAACCAAGATAATGCTCTTGCAGTGACTTTGTGCACTCACAGTGGATGTAGGCCTTGATTTGCATTGTTTGTTCTTCTGACTTCTGATACTTGAATGGCTTTTATCATTTGCCATAAATGCAGTTTTCTTTCTTGCGATTCACATACTTGTTAAGTTTATTTATTTATTTATTTTTTTTCATTTCTTTTAGATCAAATCTCTTTTTTGTTATTCCTAACATAGACCCCAAAATAAGTTTTTTTTTTTTTTGTTGTCTTCATCTTTAATTGTCTTCTTAGATTCCCTAAGCAGCAGATCTGCATTGATAAAATATGGAATAACCAATGAACAAGCAATTCAGAATTACCTTCATTACAACAAAATGTTGGAGGTAAGTTTTTGGATGTAGATTTCTGTTCTAATAAACGAAATAATACTCTCACAAACTGTTCATTTAAGCTTCACCGGAGTTTGAAATGAAAGGAAAACAAATTATACTCGAAGGGCACTCGGAAGAGAGCATACCTCCGCCACATAATGCCTGATCCACGAGAACGTATCGGACCCAGTACATTTTTTAAATATCACTAGACGACCCGTGAACCCGTTGGGTTCCCGTTGTGACAGTGGGTGATTAAAAAAAACATAAAAAAAAGAAAGATAGCTCCAGCGAACTATACCTCTGAGGTTGTTTGCATTGATCAAATACTCCCGAAGAGTACTTCACTGAATCGGGAATTGATTTTTTTAAATAATTTTTTTCCTTGCCCAATTTGAACAAAACTTGATATTGCGCGTCAATGTGAAAAAAAAAAACGGAGAAAAGAAAGTCGAAGAAATTATTGTGCGTAATCTTCTAAACACAATTTTATTTATTGATGAACACGGAAGTATAAGATCAAAATGGCGATGTTTTTTTATGCTTTAAAAGTAAATCGTTCTTTGTTTATACTTAATGTTTAAGATTTTAAAATAAATCATTTCTACAAAAAAAAAAAAATAGCTCCAGCGAACTATACTGCTGAGGTTGTTTGCATTGATCAAATTATCCCGAAGAGTACTTGACTGAATTGGGAATTGATTTTTGAATATTTTTTTTGTTGCCCGATTTGAACGAAACTTGATACTGCACACCACAGGAGAATGGTGAGTAATGTGGGCCTAAAGTTTTTGTGCTATCGTGTACCGTTTTGGCTGTATTTCGGGAACATACATACATAGAAGATGAGAGTTTTAGTAATATACTAGACGACCCGTGAACCCGTTGGGTTCCCGTTGTGACAGCGGTTGATAAAAAAATCATTTCCAAAAAAAAAAAGAAGATAGCTCCAGTGAACTATACCGTGGAGGTTGTTTGCATTGATCAAATAATCCCGAAGAGTACTACACTGAATCGGGAATTGATTTTTTAATAATTTTTTTCCTTGCCCAATTTGAACGAAACTTGATATTGCGCGTCAATGTGAAAAGAAAGTCGAAGAAATTATTGTGCATAATCTTCTAAACACAATTTTATTTATTAATGAACACGGAAGTATTCGATCAAAATGGCGATGTTTATTTTATGCTTAAAAATACATCGTTCTTTGTTTATACTAAATGTTTAAGATTTTAAAATAAATCATTTCAAGAAAAAAAAAGATAGCTCCAGCGAACGATACCACTGACGTTGTTTGCATTGATCAAATTATCCCGAAGAGTACTTGACTGAATCCGGAATTGATTTTTGAATATTTTTTTTCGTTGCCCGATTTGAACGAAACTTGATACTGCACACCGCAGGAGAATGGTGAGTAAGGTGGCTCTAAAATTTTTGCGCTATCGTCCACCATTTTGGCTGTGTTTTGGGAACATACATACATACATACATACATACATACATACAAGATGACAGTTTTAGTAATATACTTGCAAAGTACCCGCCCATGGGCGGGTACAGTTATCTGTTGAATGGCGTTGGTCCCGTCTCGATCGGATGAAATTGAGAAATTGACGTTATCCGGTGACCTTGACCCCGTGACCTTTGACCTTGACCTTGATCCCCTTCTGTCCGTTCCCAAGGATCACATATGCCAAGTTCCATCTCATTCTATCCAACGGTTTGGCCGTCGATAAAGGACAAACAAACATGAAAAATTGACGTTTTAGTCAATTTATGACGTCATAACTCGAAAACCGGAAGTCGGAAGTGAATGTCGTCAATCAACTGTGTCATTTAATTTTGATTATCTGTCGAATGACGTTGGTCCTGTCTTGATCGGATGAAATTGAGAAATTCAAGTTACCCGCTGACCTTGACCCCTTGACCCTGTGACCTTTGACCTTGAACTTGACCCCCCCCCCCCCCCATGTCCGTTCTCATATCCCAAGGATCACTCGTGCCAAGTTTCATCTCATTCCATCCAACGGTTCGGCCACCTATAAAGGACGAACAAACAAACAAACATACATACATACAAACATATTCTATTTTTTTAGTATAGTAGATAGATAGATGTTAAATATTGTTTTGGCCCTATCTCTCAATGGTGAAGAATCACTTTCAGATTCGGTTCTTCACCAAAATTGAATAAGTTCTTCCTTGTCACACACCCAACATGTTCATCAAGTTTCGTCCGAATCCGTCCACAACTTTTTGAGATATTGTAATATATATCGTTTTTGGCCCTATCTCTTCATGGTGAAGAATCACTTTAAAAATTATAGTCGGCGGATCCGGATCAGATCTTCACCAAAATCTAATCCGTTCATCCTTGTCACACACCCAACCTGTCCACAAAATTTCATCCAGATCCGTCCACAACTTTTTGAGATATCCTGCAAACAAACAAACAGACAAACAAACAAAGAAGAAGACATGTGGAGCATGACACTTGCAAAATCCATAAAACAAATTTGACCTCAAAAATAATTGGTGGTTGAATTCAATGACCAAATATGCAACTCCTCTTCAAATTTCAAGTGAATCGGATACGAATTGACAATTTTAGAAATTCAGCCTATGTTGACCTTTTGGCCTATGTGGGCCTCCAACATAATTGTTGGTTGAATTCAGTGACCTTAAATATATATATATATATATATATATATATATATATATATATATATATATATATATATATATATATATATATATATATATATATATATATATATATGTATCCTCTGCAAAATTCAAGTCAATCCAATGAAAATTGAGGATTGTAGAAAGACCACCTCATCTGTTGACCAAGGGCTTATGTTGACCTTTTGGTCCATGTTGATCTCAAATAATTGGCTGGTTGAATTCAGTGACCTGAAATATAAATTCTCTTCAAATTTCAAGTCAATCGGATGAAAATTGAGGATTTTAGAAATCTCACCACAGTTGTTGACCTTTTGAACTCCAAAACGATAGGCTTCTTCCTTATGACAAACTTTACCATGTGTTGAAGTTTTGTGAATGTCAGTTTAAAATTGTGACCTGTAGTCGATAAACAGACAGTCAGACAGACAAACAGAAGGAATAACAAAATCGATGAACCAATATAGTTGAAAAATCTTCGATTTTACAAGTGACAAACAAACAGAGAGGGGTGAAAACGTAACCTTCTTCACCTTCGGTAGCAAAAGTAAAAATTTCTGCTTTATTCCTCCAATGCTGAATGCAGCCGATGACTCAAGTTAGTACCTTTTATAAAGCATACAGTTGCCTGCAAAGGTGAGATTCACCCCATACCAATAATGCCACATTTAGATGAATTATGAATGTTGTATAAAGAATTTTTCCGAATGAACTTTTTTATTCATAACTGCAGAGATCAAACTAAACTGTTATATTTGAAGGACATGTCAGGAATACCTGCAAAAATCATGTTAAAAAAAAATAAATCAAAATTCACTGGTTGTAAAAGTATTCAGAGCCCTTTAGGTCAGTACTTGATGGAAACACCTTTTGCAGCAGGGCAATTCCACAATGTCGGACATACATTTCAGACACTTTAATGAATAAATTTATGAAAACTGTGAATACTTTAAAACTTTTTATTTCATGAAAGGTTCATAATAAAACATGAGAAAAGGAAAACATGGCAAAAAATGACAACTCTCCTTTACTCTGAAACGGTCCAAAAGTACTCCGGTGTCGGACGTACTCAGATATATCACTTTTTTCAACCTTTTGAAATCAAATGCAAAACTCTGTGAAATGTTGACTTTTGTGAAAAAATGTATCCCTGAGCATCTAATATAGATACGAAATCATGCCATCTAACATATATAATTACCTTTCTTTCAAAAACTTTGGGGCAAGAGGATTTTTTTATTCGGAGTTGGACGTACATTTTTATTGTGTCGGACATACACGTGCAAATCTGTTCATTGCAGTGTCGACATACATGTTTAAATCAAGTGATGAATGATGTAAACTATCATTTAGATGGAGATTTTTCCTTGATGATCATGAAATACAATTTCTGAGTCAATAAAGCACTAAATACAGCACACAAGAACATGTAATGATGGAAAGTGAAGAAACAAACAAAAACCCTGAAGATACAGCTGCATGTATGCTTGGTCTTGGCTTAATGATTAGGGATTCAAGGGTCCTGAGTTCAAATCCTGCTTGACTGTTGAATTAATACCAAGTGGGGTTGACTCAGCATGTCATCCTTCCAAGGGGAGCAAAATGAATACCAGCTTACTGGGATGATTGAGCCATTTGAGTATCCTATGTCAGAGTGGTGACCCATCCAGGATTGTGCCCAATAGCTTAGGAGAGACTGCTTCAGCAGCACCAACACTCTACAGAGTTTGGTCCCGATGGATGGACACATCTGTGGATGTTGCTGAATTTATGTACACTACCTACAAATGCATACATGCAAAGATGTAATTAGGATGATCGATGCATTCTGCCTGGAAGTTATGTACATCTTGCTGGAGAAATTCTACAAAAATTGGAAAGTGAACTGCCCTCTGTTCCCAACTGCAGCAGGTGGATCTGTCTTCTTAATTACATCTTTTGTGGGGTAGGAGATATGTTCTGCTGGTTGTGGCCACCTCCAATGACCTCCTGATGGATGCATTACATTTATCTTCACTTCACTTGCAGTGTTTTCACCAAACTCCACAACTTGTCCTGGGAAGTTGTTGCCATCATATGCAACAAGCACCAAATCTCCAATTTGCATTTGCAGTTCTTGGATTGCACAGGCCTCATCCAGTGATTGATTCATCCATTGATTCAAGAGATTCCATGGAATCATTGAGGTCATCTTCCACTTGCTCTTTGATTTTAACCTGCTTGAATTGGTGAGAATCTGATGCATCATTAACAATGAGATGAGCTCCTCATGGCTTGATGCGGTGGATCTTGTGAGTGTTCGGCACAGGGTGGATGTTGCGCCATTACATCTCCAACTTTTTCCGTTTCTGTTCTATTATGTCCTTGGAAATGAATTGGAGATTGATTCCTGGATTTCTAGCGACTGCAGGATGATTCTATGATGAAGTGATATCGGTACAGCGATCCACGATAGTCATACCAACATGGCAATCCGTGATAGCGATGGATACCTTGCCGATTACCAATATTGATCTCACTTTAAAACAAAAATATTTTTAATACAAGTTGAAGTTGGAAGCAAAATAACTGTTCTTATCATGAGGAAAAAAGCCTCATGTGGAATACTTTGAAAAGATTATTGCTCTCTCAAAACTTGATGTAATTGTGCAAAGCCTTTGGTATCCAATTCACATGTTGGGTCATTATTATAATGTAGGTCCTCGGGAACTTTGTGTTGGAACACTTTCAGTCAGTAGAAAACTGAGTTAAAGTCACTGACCCTGAATGCCTGGAACATCAGAAATGAGGCAGGAAGGAAACCACTAAAGTCAATAGAAAATGCAACAAAGGACTTGTCTAAGTTCTTTATGTTGAGTAGAAGGTGTAGAATTCATTGTTCTGTTAGTACTTATCAATGGATTAAAGGCTTTGCTTACCCAGGAGATTGGTATGGGCATGTACATTCAGTGTCCAAGTCGTAATAATGCCTTTTCAGTGCTATATTGTGTGGTGTTGGATGTACAAAAAAAACAACTGGTCGGATGTACATCAAAAGTGTCTGTCCAACCCCCATATT
Organism: Eptatretus burgeri; assembly: GCF_056783735.1. Lineage (NCBI taxonomy): Eukaryota > Metazoa > Chordata > Myxini > Myxiniformes > Myxinidae > Eptatretus > Eptatretus burgeri. The sequence goes on from NC_140972.1 coordinate 3,214,547, forward strand.
TTTAGATCCTCGTGGAGGATCTCTTAGTCTTAATCACGTTGTTGTTCTCCTTCTTCTTCTTGTGGACTTTTTTGTTTCACAGCCTACAGTTTTCATCGAAACTTCCTGAAACTTGGCATATATATGTAAAAATACCCTGCGCAGACAGTAACCATCTCCGATTTTGAAAATTCCTCCTAGAAAAAAAAGTTATGACATCAAAATATCTCCGCTAATTGAAATCATCTAAAAAAATTTTCTCCGAAACTAGGTAAGCTTTTTGAATTCTGTTTGCGGGAATCGAACAGCGCATTACCAGAGATGAATTACCGCACATATGATACATCACTATGAAGTCATACTTGATATGACATTCCTATTTTTTGACATTTTTTGTTTCACAACCCAGAGTTTTCATCGGATCTTCGTGAATCTTGCCATGTATATGCAGAAAGCCCACGCGCAGGCAGAAACCATCTCCGATTTTGGAACTTCTTCCTAGAAAAAAAAGTTGAAGTCATAATATCGCCGCTGATGGAAATCGCCTATACCATTATCTCCGAAACTCGGCAAGCTGTTTGAATTTTGTTTGCGGGAATCAAGCCGGGCATTAGCACAGATAATTTATCGCAAACCTGATACATCACAATGACGTCATATTCGTTTTTATGACGTCATAAATAAGAGGACGAGGATCTTAGCTCATTTGAGCTTGTTTGATACTGAAAGCAAAAAACAAAAACATCTGAGTTTACAAGTGTGTAGAGAGTGTAAATGTGCTTTACATTCCACTTTTGGCATTTCCTGTGCATTAAAAAAAACAAGCGAGATTGATAAACTTACTTTTTGGTGTCGGACATACATTGTCAGTGGTCAGCCAAAAAAAATCAGTCATATATAAAATATATAAATTTCAAATGAATTTAACCCTTTTGGTCAATTGTAGTTCAATTGGCTTGAGAAAAATCAAAAATCACTTTTTTTTCTCTCTTCAAAATCCTGATGTTTGCTTTTGATTATTATTAGTGGGATTAATTATATTTTAATCCATCTGATCTTAGTTTTAAAATAAGCATTTTGATAAATATTTGTGTATTTCTTTGTATATTGTGACGTCCACGGGACTTGAACAGTCCCGCCAACGTAGAATGAGCCGAAACGATGGAGGCGGTTTATTTATTTATAACCCAAACATGGTGGTTCGAATCGCTCTACCGCAAACGGGACGAGGAAGGTGGCACGAGTCACTTTTCGCTGAGTTGATGATGTTTATTTGTTTTTATTATTAACCAGAAATAACAAGACTCGACAAGAAGAGGGATCCGGGGCGATTCGACGGGATGGTGTGGGATCGGGCGTGGGGAAAACACAGACAATTCCAATGAATATACAGATCTCAAACCCTCTAAGGCGCCAAGTACACACACACACACACACACACACACACACACACACACACACACACACACACACACACACACACACACACACACACACACACAGTAGCTACTTCTGGTGGTCAGGCTGGACCATGGTGTGGACGCAACTGTCCCTGGATCGGCGTCGGACGAGCTGGCCTAGCTCTCGTCAGGGGGGCAGGAGAAACCGTGGTGCTGTCGACCTCCTGGTCCTGGCCCAAGTCCGCTCACAGCCACCAGGGAACCAGTTCTGGCGCCAAGTTGCGAGCAGGAGAGAGAGGCAGGTCCGCCCGCCGTTCGACCCCGTACTCCGAGTCAGCAGAACCCCAGAGCCAACCAAGGTGAGGCACGAGGCTCAGCAAGGCTCCAAGACACGATGAAGAACACTATCGAATCAGCACAACAAAGACTTCATCTTGGCTCATTATTTTATCTTGTTCGTCCAAACAAATCGTCCAAACGAGCCTCCAATCCTTTTACCTCCTCCGCCAAATTCATCCCTTGCTTCCTCAGCTCTCCCCACTCTTCAACCTGCAGCTGCATACGAGCATCCACACAGGCACGATGACCTTCCAGGCTTTCATCCACTTTATCAACCCGAATGTTCGTTGCATCAATTTTATCTACCAATTTTTTTCGTATATTTTCCCCCTCCAATGTAATTTCTCCCTTTGTTTCCTCCAATCTATCCTCAAATTTACTTTGTATTTCCCCCAATTTAACATCCACACACTCCTGCATCTCAGTTTTCATTTTCTCCATCTTTTCCCCCAATTCATCCCTCATTAAATCAATCCGTGCACCCAACTGTTCCCCCATTACCCCCCAATTGATCTGTCATTTCTGCCCCCTGTGCCGTCATTTCTGCCCTCTGTGTCACGAATTGATTTGCCATTTGTACCGTCATGTCCGCTATTAAACATTCCAACAGTGTCTGGATCGTCATCACACCGGTTTCTGGCGCTGCCGGCCCCGTTACGGGCGATGAAGCACGGTCCACGCTTGGAATGGGGGAGTTTCCAACCCTACCCCCATCTCTCCCTTCTTCCCCCGACTCGCTGCCAGACACGTGGCCTTCCTCCTCAAACATCTGCACATCCGCCATGGTGCAGAAGTCCCGTTTGCCGCCAATTAATTTAAATTTGAAAAATCCCGCCAAAATTTTCCTGCGCTCGCACGCTTTTCTGTAATAATTTTATATTCCAATTCGTGGTGAGATTTTAATCTTGGTATATTCTCCCGATACCGAATATAATTTAGAGGGGTTCGAACATCCAACACCCTGACACCAATGTGACGTCCACGGGACTTGAACAGTTCCGCCAACGTAGAATGAGCCGAAACGATGGAGGCGGTTTATTTTTTATAACCCAAAGATGGTGGTTCTAATCGCTCTACCGCAAACGGGACGAGGAAGGTGGCACGAGTCACTTTTCGCTGAGTTGATGATGTTTATTTGTTTTTATTTTATTAACCAGAAATAACAAGACTCGGCAAGAAGAGGGATCCGGGGCGATTCGACGGGATGGTGTGGGATCGGGCGTGGGGAAAACACAGACAATTCCAATGAATATACAGATCTCAAACCCTCTAAGGTGCCAAGTACACACACACACACACACACACACACACACACACACACACACACACACACACACACACACACACACACACACACACACACACACACACAACGTAGCTACTTCTGGTGGTCAGGCTGGACCATGGTGTGGACGCAACTGTCCCTGGATCGGCGTCGGACGAGCTGGCCTTGCTCTCTTCAGGGGGGCAGGAGAAACCGTGGTGCTGTCGACCTCCTGGTCCTGGCCCAAGTCCGCTCACAGCCACCAGGGAACCAGTTCTGGCGCCAAGTTGCGAGCAGGAGAGGGAGGCAGGTCCGCCCGCCGTTCGACCCCGTACTCCGAGTCAGCAGAACCCCAGAGCCAACCAAGGTGAGGCACGAGGCTCAGCAAGGCTCCAAGACACGATGAAGAACACGATCGAATCAGCACAACAACAAGTACGCTCTCCGCGCAACAGCCTCCACACCAAAAAAACACGATCTTTTTGTCCCGATCTTCTTCCTCTTCCTTTTCGACCCCGAACAGAACCTTTTTATCCTCCCGTCCTTGTCACTTCCAATCGAGCCGTTTTACTGGCCCACCGCCGTCGCCTTCCGCCAATCGTGATCACGGGGCGGAGCCATCCGCAGCCCTGTCGTGTGACGTCACGGCCAGCCTCCAGGGACTACTAAAAGGGGTTTACGCAGACACACTTACCCTATCCCGTGTCCCTATCTAATTACGTGACTATTATCATTTCCCCCTTGAAGAAATGAACATTTACTAAACAACTTATCACCACTGAATTGCTACTTATTACATCGAGATCCTGGTAAACTCGAACAGCATGGCATACCTAATTAAACATCCTAATTACCCTTTGAATGCATACCCCCCCCTCAAACGTAACAATATTTATAAATATATAAATAAATATTTGAAAACATACAATTCCCAACAAAATGATACCTCATTTGAATCATTTGGATGATTTTGAAATTTTGACGCAATGGTTTACATGTTTGTGGAATTTCCCAGCAATGACTGCTCTGGGTGTTTTGGGGTCGGTCTCGACCAGCTTTGCACAGTGAGATTGTGAAATCTTTGCTCATTTGTCACGTGAAAATGGCCCTAGTTCTGCCAAGTTTGATTGGGATCGTCGATGAACTGCAATGGTGAAGTCTCGCCATGAATGTTCAATTGAGTTCAAGGCAGGACTTTGACTGGGCCACTCAAGAACATTTATTTTCTTCTTATTCAGCCACTCCAGTGTGGATTTCGCTTTGTGCTTCAGATCGTTGTCCTTCTGAAATGTGAATCTCCTACCCAGTTTCAGATTCATTGCTGGCTCAAGCAGGTTTTCATCAAGGATTCTCCTGTACTTCGCACTGTACATTGTCCCTTATATCCTGACAAGCTTTCCAGTCCCTGCTGATGAAAAGCAGCCCCATGATATGATGCTGCCACCACCATGCTTGACAATAGGGATGGTATTGATTGGGTGATGTGCAGTGTCCGGCTTGCTTCACACGTAAAGCTTTGAATTTAGGCCAAAAAGTTCAATTATTGTCTCGTCTGATCACAGAACTTTTCTCCACATGCCTGCAATATCATTAAGATGCTTTTTTGCAAACTCCATATCAGCTTTTGTAGGCATCTTTTTCAGTAATGGATTCTTTCTTGCCACCTGTTCGTCGAGGCCAGTTGTGTGAAGGGAACGGGATATTATTGACTGATGAACACTGACCCCCATCTCGGACATAGAGCCGTGCAGATCTTAAAAGTAATTGTTGGATTTACAGTGACAACCAAAACCAGTTTC